>NW_024527710.1:16986941-17308122 GCF_017590135.1 Pyrgilauda ruficollis
GTTGGGATTGACCTTGGAGCTGTTGGCAGAACTGCCTCTCTCTGCAATTCTCTGGGTGCAGAAATAGGCAAAAATTAGTCTTTTTTACAAATATTAAAGTTTCCTTTGAACTTTTTCACTCTGCAACACCTTTCGCATAAAAGATACGTGCAGAATTTCGTGTTTGCAGAAAGGGGTTTTTGCATTTAAGCCGTTCTGGCTGTTTTCTGTGTAAAAGCAGACACAGCCCACACCTGAAGGGTGAGGGCTGGTGCAGCTCTGCCACTGCCCTTGGGGACAGCAGACAGAGGACCCCCGTGACCCCTGGCCCTTCCCCAGGCAGCACCAGCTGCAACACCAGCTCTTCCATTTTATTTGGGGGGAAATGAGTGTTTTTCAACAAATGTGTGCCTGACACACATAAACCGCTGGTATTTCCTTTCTCACACCTCCATGGAGTTTTGGTTTTGGCTACAAGGCCAGGGCGGGAGGGTCAGGCTGGGCACAGGTCTAATGTCACCGTCCCCAGGGGGGAACCCTGTCTGTGCCCCTCGCTGCGTGCCTCCCATGTGGGCAGCGCTGGCACCAGTGCACGGTGTGGCAGCTGAGGACAGGTTGGAACCTGTTCAATTTGCCTTTTTTTTTTTTTTTCCTCATAAAGGAGACCAGACAGTAAGGAAAAGCCAAATCTGTCCTCAAAGGAGACACAGTACCCCAGGCAGGGCTTGCCAACAGTGCTGACCCCTTTCACCCCCACAAGCTCTGGGAGGAGGGAGGAAGAGGGGGGGTGTGAGGGTGCTGAGCCTGTGCTCGCTGTCCCAGTTGGGCAAAAAACAGCCCAAATGGTGGTGGTGGTGGTGCCCCGTGGGCTTGGAAGTGAGCCCAGGTGTGGGCCAGCCTGTCCCATGGGGCTGCCAGAGCTGGATGATTCCTCCCAGCACTGGCTGTGAGCAGGGGGGATACCGGGATGGGAGGGAGGGACAGGCACCCACCTGTGTACATCACTGCGTGAACAGACACAGAAAAATTAACACCTGCTTTAAAAAAAAGCAATTACAGCACAAAGGGAGGTGTCGCCCATCAGCTCCAACTGCTCCTCACCACTGCCCATTCCCCATTCTTGTCCATCCCTCCCTAAAAAACCATTCACTGTTATTTATTTGTACCCTTCATTATTGAGGGTGTTGGCTGAGGCTGCCCTGGGTTTGGTGGAGGAAGCACAAGGGGTGCAAGGGGTGACCCTGTCCCACAAGGATGATGGCTGTGCTGGGAGTGGAGTGAGCACTGTAAAGGGCTCAGGCACCACCTTCTGCTTTCTCCCTCTTTTCCTTGCACATTTTCTTCCCCTCCAGCTTTCTGGCTTTCTCTTTCTTCCTGTGGGAGAAAAGGTCTCCATCAGCATCTAAGGAAATAAATCCCATTTATTATTTATCGCTATCAAAATGTGTCAGCCTGGCTCAGGACGCAGGAGGAATACGCAATAGCCCCTCACAGAAATCAAAAAACTTTGGGTGGAAAAAGCCCAGGGTGGTGTTCAGACAGGGAAATGCAGGTGCTTCTCCCTGCTCAGAGGGAGATCTGGCTACTTAACCTCTTCCTTAAATTCAAATGTTCCTGTTGGAAGTGGAACAGCACTCACTGAGGCGATGGGTCCATCCGACATCTGCTGAAGGCCAGCCAAGACTGGAAATATTTATTGGTTCAGTGCTTCAGCACCGCTGTATTAATTGCAGCTGATGTTTTGATGGGCAGTTAGCACACAGGTATTGATGAAAATGGCACCACTTCATCTCAAAATTAACTGCTTGGCCATTCAGCAACAGGAGCTGATAAATTATGGCAATAAATTTGCCACGGAGATTTATGCCACAGTAATTCGGGCCCACAGGCACACTCTGGTGGGGACAGGGACCACGTCAACACCCTTCATTCCTTACCCATACATAGCCCCGTGGGGATTTTCAAATGCTTCCAGAAATTTGGGTGCAGGAGTTTTGTAACCTCTCAGGTCAGTTTTGGTGCTCCTTTAAAATCAATGATGCTCAGGGGTCTAGGGACCCTCCCTGCCAAGTCTCCAGCAGCACAGGGGATGCTCTGAGCCACCTCCTCTTCCTCTGGATCCCTGGAAACAGAGCTGAGCTTCCCCCATTGGTGTCATTTTTATGGAGGCCATTGCAAGGAGAGGAGCCACCTTATAAACCATGCAGTTATCCCACTTTCCTAAAAACCTTTAAGACACAGAGTCAGGCTGCTGGTGCTGCAAAAGTGAAAGATGTCACTTGATTATTAATAGCAATATTATTAGTGGTATTGATATTATTATTATCATCATCATCCTCTCACCAGGTGCTGCACTCAGCATGTGCTTGTTTATTTATTTATTTATTTATGTCCCATTCTCCCCTCACAAAGCATTGCTGCCATTCGGGCCAGCCCCAAAGCCACCCTTTTTTCCAGGCTTTTTCAGATTTGTACAGGATTTGCTCCAGGAGGGACACAATGTGTGGGCAGGGGCTGCAGCCCACCCTGTGCCACCGAAACATTCATCTGCGGAGGAAGAACGGCAGCTCCCTGCCTTGGGCAGCAAAGAAATTGGAAAATATCCCTATAAATGTGATTCACAGGACACAGCACCTGCCTGCACACTGCATTATCCAAACCCATTAGGGTGAGGGAGACGCAGCCAACTATTTTGGGATATGGGGTTTAATTCCCCCTCCCATTTGTTCCTTATTTCCCCACAGGAATTTCGTATCCTGACACCTTTTTTTCCCTTCCAAAATTCTCCATGTTGTTACTGGGTGGAAGATTTAGGGAAACTTCAGCTGGATGTTGCCTTTATAAATAAATGTGACAAATTTAATAGGGTAGGATAGGTATTTGAATTATTGATTGTTAAATATTTAAGCTGCAAGTCCCCATCCATCAGCTTGTGTGAGAAGGCTTGGGGCAGATTTATGATGCTGGAGTTTTCCTGGTTAGCCGGCACTTGGCATTTCTATTAATTATAGCCCACACATTCGGGTTTTTTTCAGGATTTGTTAGAAGTATTTATAAAAGATGTCCCTATTATACCATTTAAATATTGTTTGTGCAACTGGAACGTGTTTTCTATTGTGGATTAATACCCTGTTTGATTTAGGGGAAAATTAAATTAGAAGGTGTAAGTCTCGGGAGATAAATGCTTTATTTGAGAAGGGTTTCCAGCACTGGAAAGCACAAAGTTTTTCTTTTAGGTATAAATATTTTGCTCCAGGTGTTTGCCTGGGTCTGCAGGTGGGTGGAAAGGCTTTAAAGTGCCCTTGGCGACAGGGAGTGGGAGAGAAGGCACGTGATGGAGAGGGGGCAGGATGGAATACATCCTATTTATTAATTTTAAGGGATTTAAGGCCTCCCCCTCTGGCTATTTCCCCGGGAAGGATGCGAGCCCTGGGGCAGGAAGGGTCTGTGTGAGGGAGGAAACCGCCCGGGGCCGCCAGGTCAATAACGCGCCTCCGAAAAAAATCCCTCCCGAAGTCCGGAGCTGTGTGATGGATTGTAATTGCTCAAGAAGAGCCATTACGGCCCGTTAGGTCAATACTCTGCATTTCCAAAGTGCTTTAATTAATACATGTTTACATCAGGTACAGCAGGGACTTCTCTGGGCCATGGGATTAGGCCAAGAAGGGCTACAAACTTTCATAATTTGGGCGGGGAGGGCATGAGTTTAGTCTCTTAGTGCTTTATTGCCCCTTATAAAAGCACGTCTTGATGTCATGAGCAGCAAGAAAATCTTCATCCAGCAAGAGCAACACAATCCCCTGTCACTGGGGCAGTGGCCAGGGGGTCCCACAGGGCAAGAGAGGCCCCTGAGGCTTCACCAACTCGCCCACCTCCTCCTTCCTCTCCTGGTTGTTCCTTTAGAGTCATGAAAAGTTACCAGCATAAAGATAAATTACTGCTGCTCCAGGGGAGTGAAGGATGCTGCCAGTGGGGAAGGCATCCAGGCACTCCAGATCATTTTGGAGAGGGTGAGCCACACCTTCCAAAGCGATTTTAAGTCATAACTTCTGTTTTCAAGCCACAAGTCACCCGTCCTGCTGGTGGGACCTCAGGTCTCAGCCGCCTCCCTCTGTCACCCACCTTCCTCCTGGGTGCCGCTGTGATCTTGAACGGGCAATTAAATATGTGAAGGATATTAATTACATTAGAATATAATTAAATATAAGATAATTAAATATAAGGAGGACGTGGACCTGCTGGAGTGAATCCGAAGGAGGCCACAGAGATGCTCCAAGGGCTGGAATTCATCTGCTGCGCAGCTGGGAGATCCTGGGAGTGTTCGCCTGGAGAAGGATCCAGGGAGAGCTGAGAGCCCTTTCCAGTGGCTAAAGAGGCTCCAGGAGAGCTGGAGAGGGACTGGGGACAAGGGATGGAGGGACAGGACACAGGGAATGGCTTCCCACTTCCAGAGGGCAGGGATGGATGGGATATTGGGGAGGAATTTTTCCCTGGGAGTGTGCTGAGGCCCTGACACAGGGTGTCGAGAGCAGCTGTGGCTGCCCCTGGATCCCTGGAAGTGTCCAAGGCCAGGCTGGAGCAACCTGGGACAGTGGAAGGTGTCCCTGCCATGGCAGGGGTGGGTGAGCTTTAACATCCCTTCCAACCCAAGAAATGCTGGGATTCTGCAGCTGCTCAGAGCTCGCTCTGGTGTTGGGGTCATCACGACATCCCTCACGGGACACTGATTTACCTGCTGGAGTAATCCCAGGTCTGTGCCTTGCTGTGGGAACCAAAGGTGTTCCATCTCTCCTGAATGTCTAGGGCTGGGAGCTGCCCAGCCCAGAGGGGCCAGTGACCAGCAGGTACCTCTAAAAACACAAACTCTACAAGCTTATTGATTTTTTTTTTTTCCCCTCATTTTATTTTTTTTTTCCCCCGTGCAACCACAAATTACAACCGGCACTGCTAAAAATCACTGGCCTATCCACAAATTTTAATTAAAACCTAAATAAATCATTTTGGGCACTGCACTTGCACACAAACAATGCGGGAGATGGCACACTTACAGCGGCCTGTCAGCGGCCGCTGACTAATGAGTCGCTGTGAAAATACAACCCCAAGGGCCGGAATTGAAAGCAGATTCCTCGGCTAACGAAGGGCACATGCGACCCCGCCGTGGCCATCGTGGCAGAAGGCACCAAAACCAGCTCTGGGGGCTTGGGGTGGGGGGAAGAAAAATTTTGTTAAGGCTGCAGGCCGAGGTTTATTAAATAAAGCGCGGCGGGGAAACGCAATAGCGCAGCTGCAGCCTTTTCGCCCGGCGATGGAGTCATGTTTTCCCCTGTCCTTGCAGCAAACAATAACCATATGCTGGGTTTGTTACCAAATGTTTATTTTATTCCTTCATTAGTACACAACGAGGACTTGGAAAAAAGAGGTTTCGTTGCTCCAAGCGCTCGGGAAGAGCTTTTAACCAGGCCCCAGCTGTGTGGAACTGGCGGCGCTGCCCAGCGCTGCTTGCAGCGGGTGCTGCTCAAGGTTGTGCTTTGCCATGTGTCACCCACACGTGTCCCTGTTGTTCCTCTGGACATGGGGGTCCTACCCCTGCGTGGAGGAACAAGGATGGATCCATGAACCACGTGGTTACTCCCACCCCAGGGAATGGTGCTGTGGGGACGGAGGCCAAGTGAAAAACCTCTTAAAAAAAAAACCTCCTCAACTCTTCTGTCTGTCAAACAAACTCTTCTCCCGTGTTCTAGAAGCTGTCCCTGTCAGATGTGACAGGGAACACCCAGGCCAGGAGAGAATTCCTGGCTGTGCACTGGAGCAGAGGCCTTGGCAAGTCCTGGTGAAGCCGTGTGGTGCTGATAGCCAGCACAGATGGGAATGCAAGATCCTCACAAAACCGAGCAAGACCCCCACGAAACCCTAGAAGATCATTTTCTGTGGCTCACAAAAAGCCTTGGAAATGAAAGCTGATTTAGTGATGGAGCTGTTCCCTTTCCAAGAGCAGTTGGCCCAGCTCTGCCCCGGGCACTCAGACCTGTGGCTGCTCCTCCAAGGAGGAGCCCTTGGGACACCACTGGTGCCTTCAGGGATCCTCCCTCCCTTCAGGGACCCCATCCTCCCTGCATGGACACACCACCACAGGAAGGTGTCCTCCCAAGGCCAGCATTCCTCTTCCAACCAGCAAATATCCACAGATATTTGCTCTGAGTTTGGCAAAACCCCACTTTCTCAGGGAGCATCTCCACCAAACAGTCAAGGCAGACCTAAGTTTCCAAGTTTGGGGTTTTCCCTGTGAAAGGACTCAGAGTTTCCAGCCAAGAGCTGCATCTTCCACACAGGCATGGAGCTTGGAGCCACAGTTCCTAAAAAGCACTCAACAGGACAACTCTCCCTGCAGCAAATGCTGCATTTCCATGTAGCATCTCCCTGTGGCAAAGCGTTCCAGCAAAGAGCCAGGACTTGTCCTGCTCCCAAAATACCCAAAATTATGCTATTTCCACCAAGAATGATGCTGTTACCACCAAGAATGATGCTGTCTCTACCAAGAATGATGCTATTTCCACAGGAATGATGCTATTTCTACCCAGAACAATGCTATTTCCACTCAATAAGGATGCTATTTCTTTGGGGGAATGATGGTAACTCACCCCAAAGCATCCCAAGCAAGGAAATTCCTGGAAATGGGAGCTGGGCCACCTCACTTGCCTTTGCTTTTTGGATTTTTTATCCCCCCCCCCCTTAAAGCTGCCTTGTGAAAAAAAAGAAAAATATGGTATGCGTGTGTGTTGCTCCTGCAATTCAAAACCAGATCTTGACTGAGGAAAAGCTACCAAAAAAAAGGAAGAATGAAAAAAAACCCAAACCTCTCCCAACTGCTCATGGGAACAAAATGTGGAGCACATGAGGCTGTCCCGGGGAGAAAGTTTGCTAAAAACAACATATGCAGATTATGTACATAAAATGTCATGAAATATCAGCAGAGGAACCCGTGTGGAGGTTCAGGCTGTTGCAGTTACAGCTGAAATGGGCCAGATGAAGGACATGCAGCACTGGGAGTGTCTGCAGCAGGACCAGAAGTGATGCCAGCTCCTCTCTACAGCCAGAGCTCAGGGACCACCTCTGACAGAGCCAAAACAGAGTGGAATGGGGCTTATCTTTATGACTTTCTGGCTAGGGAGGGTCAGGTACAGCCCCTGGGCTGCTCTGAAGCCCTGTACCTGCAAAGGGTCTGCTCTGTGATTCTCCTAAATCAGAGTCGTTCTCCTTAAATATTTAACAATATTTAATATTAAGTGAAGAAGAGGCAGAGCCTGACCTGGGGTCAGGCTGGGCTCGCCACAGGGGCAGCAGCAGCACATCCTGATGGCTCTTACATGAGGACAAATTGCAGAGCAAAATCCATGTTCCAAAATACATGGAAGTGCTGTAGCCTGAGGGAACACTCCCACCTTTCCCATAGCTGGGGGATCCTGGAGAACTGCTGTGTTTCCGGAGTCATTATCTTACAAAAAAAGGGAAGAGAGCAGAGGAGACAAATTAAATAAAAGATGAATATTTCATGAAAATTGACAGCTAAGAGAGTTCATCCATTTGGCAGTCGGTGGAAATGGCCCAACACCGTTTTTACCAGCACAGAGGGCTCCAGCAGGACAGCCAGAGGAAGGAATGCCGCTGCCCCCACCGTCCTCTCCCAAAATACAGGGATGATGGATTCATTGCTGCTGAGCTGTGCATCCCCCTGACACCCCTGCAGCCCAGCCCTGCTGCCTGGGTACGTATTAAAATGAGTTATGTAGGTCACTGTGTGAAAACAAACAGTGCTGTGGATGCATGCAAATAACACAGCAGAACTCCCAGAAAATTTATATCGCAGCCAGAGGACTAAGGAGGGAGCGTGGAAAATGTCAGCCACGTTTTAATGCCACCCCGAAGGGCTCCAGGGGGTCTGGCAGCCCTCCTTGGTGCCTCAGGGCGCCCTGGGATCCTCCCATCCACCAGCAGAATGAGTTACTGGGATGGTTCCTCTGGCACAGCAGTTGGAAGGGATCTGCTTCAGCCGGGATGAGGGATGAGCTGGGTAAAAAAATCACCTTTTCCCTGTGATTTGCTGTAGAAGCAGAGGTGTGGGTCACAGTCACAGCCCAGGGGAACTTGCACAGCTGGAAATCACTGAATCATGGAATGGTTTGGAACCATGGTTTGGGTTGGGAGGAACCACCCTGACAGGGAACAATTCCCAACATGAGGTCCAATATTCCTGGAGAGGATGAGCATTTTCCCAGTGAGGCTTTGGATGGGGGATAGGAATGCTGGTGAGCTCTCCCATTCCCTGTGGTTGGGAGAGGAGAGGAAAAGGCTGAAATTATCCCAGGATGCTCCAGTGGCAGAGCCTGTTCCACGGGGCAAGAGCTGCTGGCTGAAGGGGGATTTGCACCCAGTGCCTTTGGAAATGCTTGGATGGGGCAGGCAGAGGAATGACAGGAGTGACAAATCCTGGTGGTATTTGGGAAGCTGCAGCAACAAGGAGTTCCTGTGGGAAAGGACATTTCTCATCATTTCAGCCGTAGAAGCAAGGCTTGAAAATGCACGGTCTGGAGCCAGGAGACAAGGAAAATCAGATAAAATGTACTTCTGTACAGGATTTTGAGGTGAGACTCATGACTTTTTAATGGACTGGACTGATTTCACTCCCATTGCGTCGCTGCTGGCTGGTGCAGATCCAGCTCCTTGCTGTCCAGCCAAGCCAAGGATCCTTCCCTGCTGCCACAGGGTGCTCTCCCAGCCAGACTCCCACATTTCAGCCACAGGGAAGGGTACAGGACTCATCTGGACAGGCAAAACCCTGCATAGTTCAGCCAAGAATACATTGGAACTCCTGAGGTCAGCAGTTCAACATTGAGCTGTTACACCCCTCTCAGATATTCCATTCCCCTCCTGAGTCCTCATCAGGAGACACACCAGGCAACTGATTGATTTGGGGGACCTCTCCTTGGGTCAGAAAGGACTTCACAGGCAGCCACAGCACAGCACTGGAAGAGGACTGAGGGACATGAGCAGCCTGGAGGATCATCCAGCCCCAAAACCAAGGCAGGAGCAACAGCAGGCGAGGATGTGAGCTTGTGGGAGCAGCAGTCTAAGTCACCCCGCTTCAAAAACACATTCAAAAACACTTGGTTCAGGAAACCAGAGGTTTTGGGTGCTGGGGGCACTCAGGCTTTACCTTCTTGCCTGCACAAAATGATGGATATTTCCCATCCACTGCACACACCCAGCTTTGCTGGCTGCTGTGGCACAACAGCCTTTAAGGAGAGTCTCGTCTTTGTTCACCTAGGAGAAAGTAATTGGTCAAATTTAATTCAAAGAGGGATCAATTAGAACAGGTTGTGATAGACAGTTGGGTCACCAGCAGCTCCTATAAATCGCGGGTAGAATTTCCTCCTTCACCATCTACCAGTTTGATGTAGGAAATGGCTCATTTGCAAGCTAAAGGTTTAATTAGGAGAAAAAAGAAGGTCAGCAGAGATCAGATGTGAATTGCAAAGTGCTAAAGAAGTTTACTGCAGCAACGTATTTATTGAGAGCCGTGCTATAGATCTGCTGCCTCTCTGTCCAGAATGCTAATAGCACCCCTTTGAATTCTTCCTATCCACAGAAAATTCATCGATAATATCTGCGATGTTTTAAAGCTGTTTGCCACGTGGGCTTTTTTAATGATAATCAAGACTCCCTTACCCATCTGGTTAATTGTGGATCCTTCTTTCCAGGTCAGGTTTCTAGAATGTGACACCCTTTGGGCTGCTGTTTCCTCTCCCATCCATGGCAATGTGAGCCTGGCAGAGGGTATTTATTGCTCCCCATCACCAAGGACATAGTCACGATGTAAAATGGGCCAGAAATATCAATATGATGAAAATTCATGGCGTTTCTTCCTCACCTCACTGTACTCTGTGTGGTTTTTATGGATGTGTAAACTGCAGGAATAAAAGAGCTCTGCACAAGATCTCCTAAAAGCAATGGCAGTGACAGTAATGTGATTACACGAGGTTTTGGCTCAGTGGTGACAGTGCTGAGCTGGCCCAAGGCAGCAGAGCCTAAAGCTAAGCCATGCCTTTGGTCTCAGCTCCTGGTCCAGGGGAGAGGGGTCCAGGGAGGCTCTGCATTTGGGCTCTGCAGGCTGGGGGAGGAACAGGCTGTTCCTCCATGTGCTCTTTTGGACCCTGGGATGAGCAGGCCACTGTCAGGCTCTGCTGCTGCTCCTGCAGAGGGGATGAGGGGCACCATCTCCTCATCAGCATCAGCAGCTTTCAGCTGGGACAGAATAGATTTAGATTGGATATTGGAAAGGAATTATTCCTTGTGAGAGTGATGAGGCCCTGGCACAGGGTGTCCAGGGAAGCTGTCCTGGAAGTTTCCAAGGCCAGGTTGGACAGGGACGGTGGATATTGCTGGGATAGTGGCAAGTGCCCCTGCCCATGGCAGGGGTGGGGCTGGGTGGACTTTATGGTCCTTTTCAACCCAAATCATTCTAGGATTCCATGATTTTGTGGTCTCCAGGAGATCCATGAGTGCTCCCTCCTGCTGTCCCTGTGTCTCTGGGGGTTCCCACAGGAGAGGACTGGCATCGGTGCTCTGGGTGCAGCAATGCTGTGTCTGCCCTTGGCTGGGGCCTCATCAACAGGCACAGATGCAGCTTCCAGCCTGATCTGCTCTGCAGCTGAGGCTGGGAAGGACTCAAAGTCCAGAATCACCAGGGGTCCAGGCATCCCAAACTGTCATCGTGAACACGGTGATTTGGGGCCCCATTAGATGTCACACGTGATTAATGGCTCTGCACAGGGTACAGCAGGACAACCCTGCAGAGGTCCAGGGACAGCCACCAAGGTGGAGAGAAATCAAAATGGCAGCTGGGCTTGGCTGGAAAGGCAAGAGCAATTTTTCCAGTCACTTCCATTTGTTCCAGTATCACTCAGTCCCCCACCCAGTTTGATGTGAGGCTGCAATTCCTCTCTGTGAGAAAGGACAGCTACAGCAGCTCCAATTGCACACTGATGTAATTAACCAGGCAACGTTAATTCCTAGCACCTGAGACTCCAGTCCTGCGTGCAGGGACGAGAACGCTGATTTCAATCATTTCGGCAAGGCCAGCAGTAGGAACAGGCGGAGGACAGAGGAGGCTCCTCGCTCTTCTGGAGGATCAGAAACTCACCACAATTATCAGTCAACACTTCCAGCTGTCTGCTAAAGGCTAAAGCAAACACATCCCAGCTCTGAGGTGGGAGGCAGCAGAGCTGTAATTATTTCAAAGTTTAGCTGCTGCCTCCATCTCCAGACACAGAAGCGAGGACGATCCCGATGTATCCCGCTTCCACCGACAGCGTCTGATGCTCCTCCTGCAGCAGCTCAAGTGGCTTCTAGGATGCTTCAGACTCAGGTGTGAGGTGTAGAAAGCATTAAGTTTTAACCATTTCCTGCCTTGAGCAGGGAAAAGATGCGTTACCTTGGACCAGCCACGTTCCCATTAAAATATCAGCTCCTACGAGCCTCGTGAGAGGAGCAGGACAATTCCTGTGTGGGGGAAATCCAGGTGTTCCAACACCCAGATCATGTTTGACATCAGACAGAGGAGGTGACAGACTTCGCAGAGTCCCTGAATCACTGCCTCACATCTCTGTCTGTCCTGGCTTAAAAGCAAGGCCTCCAAAATGTGGTCCAGCCAAGGGAGCCGTGTGGGATTTTACCCCACGGCCTCCTCTGCAACAGGAACAGTGCAGCTCCCAATGTGGGTCATGGATATGGCTGGATTTATGGAGTATTCATTATTTTAATAGCACTCATTGACTTAGGGTCAAAAATCTTTTTCCAGCTTTTTTTTTTTATTTTTTTTTTATTTAAGGAAAGAGCCCGTATGTCACAATCTCATGCCACATCTAATTGGGTAAGTGTTTCCTTTGTCCTTGAAACCGAAAAGTAGACGGCGTATCCAGGAGCTACAGAATGAAAAAGCATCTGCCTTTGGTATTTGGCAGGCCTCAATTAAAAACCTGCTGCCTGGGCTATCACTTTTTCTTTAATTCAGACCAAAGTGCTTCTGCTCGGATTCAAGCTGACGGTTCTGAAGGTTGGGCTAAGGGAACGCAAAAAACCCCAAATATTTTGGAGTAATAATTAATGTTTTACGTACAACAGGAAAGAATCCCAGATCCAGAAGCCCAGAGTCATGCTGGAAGCACAGGAAGGACTCAGATCCCCTCCGAGTGTTTCCATAAGCTCCTGCTGGAGCAGAGCTCAGGTCCACCCTCGAGCCCGCTCCCGGCTCCACAAATCCAGAGCTCAATATGCACAAAACACTTCCATCTTTAAAAAATAATTGAAAAGGTGCACTCTGAAGTTCGCTGGATCGATCCCACTGAATTTATTTAGAAGACACTTCATTGTGTCAAAGATTTAATGGCGAGGTTACGATGCCCAGCCTTCGGAATGTCAATGCGCTGCAGCGGGAGCGATGCAGGGAATGCTAAAACCCTCGGCAGCGCACGCCCCAGCAGAACTGCCAGATTTGAGAAATATGAAAATTATTACACAGAGTTTAGATATGATGCAGGCTGCTAGGGGAAAAGAAGCTCAGGGGCTGGAATTCTGCGTGTGTCTTATGAGTAGTGAGATGAAATTTTGCAGCCTCCCTGCGGACTCCTTGGCCGGCCCCTTGCATCCCTTTGAGCCCTCGCTCCCGGGCTGCCCCTTTGGAAATGTGTCTGGACATGAGCAGTATTTCCCAGCACACTTGATTAAATACCTCCCCTGGTTATTTATTGCACATTAAACAACATCTCTCCTGCACGTACCTTGCTTGGACAAAAGCTCTTTGCTCTCAAGTGCAGAGCTCAGCATGTCGTAGGCCAGAGCTCTGCAAACCTCCGGCAGCACCCATCAGCATTCCCTGCTTATTAAACACCATTTCTGGAACCTGAGAGTTACCCTGCTTTCCTACAGTTTACATTTCGTGGTGCCTGTGATACAGTTTTAATGCAGAACATACCCAAAGGGGTTTTTTCCTCTCTCTCTCTCTCCCTCTGTCCTTGGGGAATCTCCCTGTTCGGTGCTGCAGGAACAATCCCGACCCACCGAAGGACTCCCAGGCTGGAAAGTTTCAAGCGAAGCGGGAGGGCGGGGGAAGGAATGACAAGTCCTTTTTACTGAAATTCTCTCCCCAAATGGATTTGGCAGAGCCGGGCTCTGCTGATCTTAAAGCAAGGTTTATCATTCGTGCAGGCTGCTGCCTGAAGGGGGAAAGGATCTTTGAAGTTGCTGAATGATGGAAGGGTCTCCCCCCTCCTCTCCCTCGCACACATTTTTTAAGGGTGGTGACTGGGAGATGCTCAACTGCCCTGAGTCAGGAAATTACATGACAAATTAAACAATTATGTGTTTTAGTGCTGAGCTTCTATTTAAACATTTAGCATCAAACAAGCTTTTTAGCATGAATTCCACAGGCATTTATACTTTCCCCACCACCTGTAATTCCACACTGGGTTATTTTCCCTGCATCTCAAGAGCTCCCCTGCTCCAGTGTCTACACATTGGAGATATTTCTTTATCATTTAACTTTATTACAGAAGGCACTACTGCCTGGACACTGTTGGAGTGACAAGGACTATTTCCTTAATTACTGTACATTGATAATAGCATTTACTCTGGCAGCTCCAGTGCTATTCAATCAAGCAAGATTCAATACAAAAAAGCTGATTTGCCAAAAAAGAGATTAGCATAAGTGCCTACAGTCACATTCTATTTTTGAAGGTAAAGCTACTGTGTCTGTGAGCTTTCTTGTGGGAACTTTATAAAGAGAGATTAATCTAGTTTATCTCCTTCAAAACATATTTGGGCAAATCACAGAGAGTCACTGTTTAGGCTCTTTTGGCAATAATTTTCTATAAACATGTAAAATAAAGACCTGCACAGAAAGTGCTAATCAGCAGCAGGAAGGTGTAATTTTTTCACTTACGTGGACGTAGACATTTGTGGTGAAAAACTCTGTGTTCCCCAGTTTGCTGTTGCTGTTCTTTGTCATTTAATCAAGTGGTGACTGTAGCTGTTGCACTTTAAAATTAAATGCTATTATTTATGGTAGAACTTGTGCTGGTTAAAAGTGCAAAGCTCAGCACTGTGTACGTTTGTAAGCAGAAGGTTAAGCAGGACATTTTAAATGGTAAAGCAAAGGGCTTAATCAAGGCTGAAGAGCAAAATGCAGTGGGATAACAGATACAGTAAATAGGCATTAATCACCATCCAGGCTTAATCCAGGTATTAGGCAGTCTTGGGGCTAATTCGAAGACTCACTTACATAAGAACTCGTTCTACCAAGCCCTAAGTAAGTGAATAACTTTATTCTTAGGAGAAAACTCAGCAGTGCTAAAGGCCCTTGCCCTATCAGGCCTGAGTTATATATTTGTAAAATGATCATCACACAATTATTTTGCCTGAAGGGGCTTTTCTGAGTTAGGAGGCACGTGGAGGGGGGTGGTTCAAGGAAGGAAAAACTTGAATCATCAGAGCATAAGGAGCCACTTTTCCATGTGGTTTTTTCCCCCCCTTGACACTGTCTATTACTGTGACATCAAAATCCGAGCTAAGCACTTCTTGCCAAAGATGGACCAGATAAAATCACGAAGCCAGTATCATCTCATGGGAGACAGCTCACTGTCTTAGTGCCAAATTTAGTGACTACAAATCCAGGCTTAGAACATAGTCCTTCCCTTGCCATAATCCAGCACTTGCAGCCTGGATTTGTGTTTAACTACTGATGACCTAAACTTTGGGGCTTAAGAAGATAATTGCACATCCATAGGTGTGGAGCTCGCTGAACAGAAGTTCTTTCATTGGATACTGAGAAAGATTAAAGTTCTTCCATAAAGTTTAACTTTGCATCAGAAATTCCAGATCTCTGTACAGACAGACACCTCTCATGTACTGACACAGCAGCACACAAGCCCCAGGGTGGATTTTGAAATCCTGGTCAAGCTTGCTTTAGAATCATGGAAGGGTTTGGGTTGGAAGAAACCTCAAAGCTCATCTCTTTCCACCCTCTTCCATGGGCAGGGACACCTTCCACTAGACCAGGTTGCTCAGAGCCCCTGCCAGGCTGGCTTTGAACACTTCCAGTGTGTTCCAGCCCTGAGGAACAGCAGACTGGGGGTTAGCACCACACGGCCTACCCTGAGGAAATGGAGAGGGCATGGAAGTGGGGAATGCAGTAGATGTCCACGGTTTATCTGCTCAAGGAACAGCAAGATGAAAAAAAAAAAATCCACAAACCTTTAATTGTGAATGTAGGAGAGGGACAGTGATGTAACTGTTCCCAGGGAACACTATTCTTATTTTGTAGAGGGAGGTGAGCCAAGATACTTAAGCTCTAGAGAACCTTTAACACAGGAAGCTATTTATCATAACAAGCTTGGTTGATACTGCTCCCATACTGAACCAATTAGATTAGCCTATTTCGTCATACTTCATAACTTGGGATGATAGGTTTCCAAGCATGGTACAGTGCAGTAATTGAATTTTGATCAAACACACATGGCCCATAACCCAGTATGTGAAACTTTCAGAACAGTTCACAGCTTTTAAATATCCAGTCAACATGTTGCCAAAAGTACAGGATGTACTTGATGCAAGTGGGAGAGGAGGGGGGAGCACGAGTCCACGCCGTAACTTGGTACAGCTGTAAAACAAACATTTTTTTGTTCCGATTCTGTTCCTACTTTAGCAAAGGAGCTGGGAGGAAGACAGTGAATGTCAAGTAAGTCGTTTTTCTCCCCAGCCCCCACGCCCCTCAGGCACACATTCCCCTTTTAACATTCTTAGATTACCACAACCTTTTAAATTCACTCTACTGTACTTACATACTGTGTTAGACACACCAGCAATTATGGTTGTTAGCATGACACATCCATTGCCTACACTTAGTTAACAAAATAACTTAAAAGTCGCATGCATCAGCCTCTTAATAGGGCTGTAATCAATGGGGCCCTGGAAAGAAAGCCCTAAAAATTACCCCCCACCTCTGCATTCCCCAGGTCCTTGCCTTTGCCAGCACATTCCACATGGTGGGCAGTCTTGTCCAGCTCAAGGTGAACACTCAGTTTTTCGGTTCTCAGCATTCTCTTATGTCTTCCTGCCATATTTTCCTCATGGTAAATTCAAGGAACTTTGAAGAAGACCCTGTAAAGGAAACAGAATACATTAATAAATTCATTCCTATGGCTTTACAGACACGGGGGCAAAGCAGCTACTGCAGAGCAGGGTTATGGCATGGGAAATGCTGTGCCAGAGTTTCTTTGGAAGCAAGTCATGGCCATCCATGTCAAAGCTGCTCCCTGGCCTCAAAGGGAGTCTGGCATTCTCCAGCAGTGAAGCAGGACATCACCAACCTCTGCTTATGGTACTGACAACTTCTTCCTCAGTTTTAGAATCACAAAATCACAGACTGGTTTGGGCTGGAAGGATCTTAAAGCCCATCCATTGCCACCTCTGCCATGGGCAGGGACACCTTCCACTATCCCAGGGTGCTTCAACCTGGTTTTGGGCACTTCCAGGGATCCAGGGGCAGCCACAGCTTCTCTGGGCACCCTGTGCCAGGGCCTCCCCACCTTCATAAGGAACAATTTATTGTGTATCTCTAACCTGAATTTCCCTCTTTCACTTTGACCCCACTGCTCCTTGTCCTAGCACAAGTTTTGAATGCTTTGACCCAAAGGCAGCCCCAGATACCTCAATGCCCCGAGAGGGGAACCACCAGGGCACCCAATATTCATCGAGGTGGTGACAAATGGCACAAAAGCTGGGAGTTCCTGCTCCATCCCCCCAGAGAGGGCAGGCTCTGGAGGTTCACCCCAGCCTCGGGGTGTCTCACACACCTGCTCTGAGCACAGCTGTGCACAAACAGCAGCCACAGGTTCCAAGGGGAGAAATGGTGCTTCTCCCAGGGAACAAAATGCACAGCTCATTTTGTCCTGCTGTTGGTTGGGGACAGGTATTTCCTGGCTGCAGCCACCCCCTGGCAGGACAGGGAGCAGAGGATGTGCTGTTTCTCATCTCCCTCCCCGCCCCGCTGCCCACTAAGTTATGATACTGCAGAGAAAAAAAAAGGGGGGAAAAAAAAAAAAGAAAAGAAAAAGAATTTGGTGCTCAACTTAATCAGACTTGGACCAAGTCTCAGCTCAAACCAAGGTTAAATAGGCCTGTTCTAAGGTAGGATTTATATAGCAATTACAGTAATGGAAACTGAGCTTTATAATTCTTATACTGCCTAAAATTCTGCTGTGTCATATGCATCTGCAGAGCCCGAGGAATGTGCTGCTCGGGGAGCACTGCAGTCCTGAAAGCAGCCATTCAAATGGATCATGGAGAGTTATTGGAGCACGTGGATGGCCGAGATTTTTATGAAGCACAAAGAGTTACAAACAGAAATCCCGGGAAAAGCAAGGAGCTGGTATCTGAGACAAGCTGTAATTTATTTTTTTTTTAATACTTTATTTTGTTGTTGGAAATGTTGGGAACTAGATCTCCACCAGACACGGTGCAAACAGCATTGAGGGTGTCCTTTTTATCCTTGGATTTCCTTCCCTTTGCTGCAGTCTTAGAGGCACAGTGCAAAATGCGTCTTGGCCAGACAGAATCCTCGCAGCCACTTTCCAGTTCGCTCTGCTGTGCAAGGAAAAATACCGGTGTGCAAAGTCTGTGCTGCGATAAAGAACAGCTCGGGAAGATTTGGGGATCTGATAGGGGGTTTGGCTCCACCTTCAGGAAGCAGAAGGCAGAGAGACAGCTGAGTTTTAGACACATCCCGCAGGACCTGGAGCCTGGCATCATTCCTGCCCCGCAAAGGGTCTCTGCTCGGATTTATCACAGAATCCCTGATCCTGTGTGTGACATTCCTACGTGAGCGATGCAGCTCTGAAGAGTCCACCTCCTCCTGGAAGAGCTTGAAGGATTGGGGCAGGATGTCCAGAGGGAGCGGATACTTGGACAAAAAGCACCAAAAAGCAGCTTTAAGGTGACAAAAAGTTGGGGTAGATGGGATGCCACAGGAGGGTATCCAACACCGTTAGCCATTCACACCATCAGGGCTGAGGTTCCCCTGCAGGATGTGATTTTCTCCTGTAATTCCCAGAGATTAGGAAGGTTCTCTGGGTATCACAGATGGATTGAGAGGAAGAAAGTGGGAAGAGTCTTGATCATATTTCAGTCTAGCAAAACACTTAAGCATATGCCTAAAGTTAAGCTATTTTTTCTCCTCGGATTCAGGCAGAAGATGCAAACGGAACAATCTTTTATATTTCACTTTTTGGCAGACTCTGATGCTGAACCCAGAACGAGGTAGCTGGTTAAACAGCATGATTTAAATGAATCCAAATGTTGCATTTTTTAAAGAAGCCACACAGTGACCACTTATAATAATGAAAATGGCAAGGTGGTTAGGGTTGACACTGAGTTTGAAAGTCTGAGCAATGTGTTACTGAAATAATCAGCAGTCACGCAATTAGCAACAGTCCTGTGAGGGAATGGAAATGCACGGTCTTGCCTCTGGAATTTCCCCAGCTGGGTGCTTGAGCACCCAACTTTATTGTATTTAACATCACTTTCAGGAGGAAGCAGGTTTGAAAAGTGCAGAGCAAGCAGCAGTGCAGAGATGGCCTAAACACCTAATGAATCTAAAAATAAAAAAAAACTCAAAAACACTGAGAGGAGATGGGAGCAGACTGAATAGACAGAGCTGTGCAAGCAAATATAACTGAATATACTCCTGAGGAACAAAGGAAACAATCCTTGATGGGGTGACAACAGATGTTCTCCAAAAAAAAAATTCTAAGGGAGCATTTCAAACACAAAGACCTTCCTGTGGAGCTGAGAAGTTTTACTGGCAGACGTACAGGAATACATCTTTGGAAACAGAGTAAAAGCTAACATTTAAGGTGTTATCAGGTCCTGAAAGCAGCAGTGATATCTTCATGTAATAAGTGGTGGGTGGTGGTGGAGAGGGAAGTGGTGAGGATAACAAAATGCTGTCATAGGAAGTTGCTGTGGCGGAGTTGTGGTTTAAATCCCAGGAGGAATAACCACTTTGTTGCAAAAAAACCTCCATGAAAAGAAGCTCTAGACAGAAGTGAGAGACGCACAGGTTAACCCAGCTGAAGGAAAGCAACCCAGAGTCATTTATTAGTGCAGTCAGCACACTGAAGTGCCACCACTTTGGCACTGTGGGAGCAGATGGGGAGTGCCCAAAGCTGGATGTTCCTCCCAGTTATGGCTCCTTCAGGTCATGGTTAAGCACACTGCAGAAAATCTCAAACTGGTCATTAAAATAAAGGGGGAAATAGGACAGCTTGTAGAGTCATTTTTGAAATGACTGACTTGCACTGGTAGTTTGGGAAGATCTGGGTTTAATGCCTGGCCTGGATCTGCAGCATCTTCAGTGAACAGTTTTATCTGAGTTTTTTAAAGCTGGGCACCTCAAACTCTTGTTTTAAACTCTGGCCTTTACTTTTTATGTTCTTTATTTTTATAGATACAGAATAATACTTCTCTGCCTAGTTGGAATGTTGAAAGGATTCCTGACTATCTGCAAGGCCAGCAGATATCATTTTATCTGGGAACGAGGCAGGAGGACGACATACTACATTGTCTAATTGTTTTCATTGCTTTGCAACTGTTTTGAGGAAAACAACCCCGAGAGAAGATTATTGCAGTGCAATCAGAACTACAGAAAGACTGGGATGGACAACTTGATTGACAGGAGAAGGCTAAAGCAGGCAGCAACACAAAAAATCATCATTGGACAGACATTTTGATAAATATTACCGCAGCCAATTTATTATTAACACAGTGGGACAGCTTTACATCTTGCATCACACTTTTCACAGCCCTTATGGTAAACATGCCATATCTGACAATTACAAGATGAAAACAAAGACCTCACTAACTGTCTCCTGGCCCTGCAGCTTTATCTGCTTGCTCAGTTAACCCTCTCTCCACTTCAGCTGCGCAGCTGAACGAGCAGATAGAAACGTATTATACATATATTAACATTTATTGCGTGTTCATATAGAGAACACAACGCCAGCAGCAGCCCATGAAATTCCCAAAGGTTAAGCGATCTGTGGCACTCACTCCTAAAACATGGGAGAGGACTGGGGCTCAGGTGGGAACCTCCTTGGACAAGGCAGAGGATCAAGGGGAATCCATTCTGAAGGGAAGAGATGTCACCCATGGCTGTGTCCTGGCTGTGGGGACAACCCCAGTGTGAGCAGCCCTGGATCCCAACCTGGGCTCCAGCAGGGAGGGATCCCACAGCAGGGAAGGATCCCACAGCAGGAAAGGATCCCACAGCAGGAAAGGATCCCACAGCAGGGAAGGATCCCACAGCAGGAAGGGATCCCACAGCAGGGAGTGATCCCACAGCAGGAAAGGATCCCACAGCAGGAAGGGATCCCACAGCAGGGAAGGATCCCAGAGCAGCTCTGATTTCCTGGCTGACACATCTTCTCTTCCTACACAACCACTGCAGCCAGGACCAGCAGCTCTTTCTCTCTGTTGCCCGCTTGGCTTCTGGGATTAGGATCTCATGGACCTTGGAAATAAAATCCTATTTTCACCTGATTCACACAAAGCAGCTCCTGGAATTTTTTTACCTGGGTTTCTGAAATCACCAAGTCAAGCCCTCTGCTACTTGAACACCTGGAGACACATTTTAGAACGGAATCCTGTGTGCTAAGTCGCCCAAGGCTATTTTTTTATTATAACATCCATGACATCTTCTATTTTCACAGCTTCATTATCAGCTTCAGGGTTGGAAAAACAAAAAGCAGACAAGTCACAGGATGATCTTAGGCAGGAGATTTTGCTTGATTCAAACATCCATTTTCCATCCGCTTCCTGTCTGTTTTTCAAAGTATTTCAGGGAACAAAACTGATGAGCACAAAGAGCATTCAGTGAGAGAGGGAGCAAAGGGAGACAGAACAAATATCAGGCAAGGGAATGGAGCTGACAGAGTGTTCCTGTCTCTTTGAACCCACAAGGAAAATGCATGGCAGGAAGGATTCCAAAACCACATCTTTCTTGCGTGAAGGGAAGAATTAACGTTAAGCACAAAGTATTCCTTGTGGTTTATTCTCATTACGTGACATGTCAGGTTATGCTGATTTGGGTTAAAAACAGGATTTCTTTACAAAGCTCTCTGTGCACTGGGCTTAATGTGGGTTAAAAAGAGCCTAAACCCCACAAATTGTGCTTTCATAAATCCACTTAGGAATCTCATTCTTGGGAATTCCCTTAAAAGTACGGTTTGTGGGTATATTAATGACAGGTTGAAAGTTTCACCTGAAAAACAAAAAAGAAGCAGCCCAAACTTTTGTTTAAAAAAAAAATTTACACTGAAGTTTCTATGGTGTGGGTTTCTCCCTCAGTTAGTGCCAGTTTTCATTAGAAGGTGAAGAGAATGCTTAAAATTGGTCAAATAGCATGAAGATTTTGTTGACATGTTTTCTGTCTGTGTGTACATACTTTTCCTGAAAGGAACATCCAGTGAAATCCTGGTTGTCCAAAAGACTTTGGTCAAACAGCTTTGAAAGATATTGAATTTATTGCACTGAAACACAAATGACCCAGAATAAGAGCCTTTTAAGGGCTTCAGTAGTATGAAGAAGTCACTCTTTGGACACTCAGTAGCTGTAAAACACACACACACCAATTTATTTTCAGGAGAAAAAAGGTCTTTATTTCACTATGGTTGGTTGCAAGAGAGAAAAGAAAAAAAAATCAAAACAAGCAGAACAATTATTTATTTTTTCTAACCTCAGGGCAGCCCAATATCCACCCTCCTTTTTTTGTGATATGTCATCTAGAGCTCTATTTTTTACACATCCATATTTTTACTGTTGATCAGCACTTGACCAAATTTTGCAACTTGACTAAAATTTAAAGAAATAATTGTTTCAATTAACACAACTTCACGGGCTACACCAGCCTAAGATTTAGGGCTCTTTGGGTTTTAACAGGATGGGAAAAAAGGCAGTTTGTGTGGTTGGGGATATTTAAGTTGATTTCCAAACTGCCATACAGACAGACCCCCAGGTGTAATCTATCCATGCTAAAACTCTTATACATTTCAATGGAATAAATATCTGCAAATTTATTATGAACAACTCTCTCTGCAGCTCTCTGTAACACTCTAAATGACACAGACACAACATCAGTGCAAATTGCAACAGTCTGCACGTTTCACAGATGATGTAACTCAGTAACAAACCCTCTGCTCCCAGAAACAGAGCAGCCCCAAAGTTCCACCTCTGAGGTAAACTCGTCCACGTGAGGAACTTTCACATTTTGTCATCTTTGTTCACCGTGCATTTAATATTCCATTCTGACGAGGGGTGATCAGTAAATCCTCAGCAATTCCAGTGGACCACTGGATCCAGCTGTAAAAACAAGCTGCACCTGTGGATTTGTGCCACTCCCTGCCAGAGGGAGGGATTTTAGGGATAGGTCTGCATTTTCCTGAAGGTTGCATTGGTGATGCTGAGCCGGGTCAGCCTGGCCCCGTAATAATCGATGATGTAACTGGAGCCGTCGGAGGGGCCAACGATCTGCAAGAGAAAAAAAGAACCAAGACTTTTCAATATGAAGTGAAATATATACTTTGTGCTAATGTCTCAATTACTGCTAATTTTCCCATCATAAAATTAGTCATGCTTAATTAGTCAAACAGAAACTAGATTTATTTTGAAGTTATGCTGCAGTTTAACTGTTTTAGCGAGCGCTGTCTCAGAAGGAACATTTCCCCTGGGCTTCTAATCAACCAAATTAAACAGCCAGGCACTGGGACTCGGCTAATCCAAGGAGGATTTGAGGCACAAAACCAGCCTAACAAATGAGTGGGCTCCAAACCACTTTTCCTGAACAAAGGAGGGTCGGCAGCAGAGAATTAGGCTGATGACAAGTGTCTTTGAAATACTGAACAGGTAAGGAATGAAGAGGAGGAGGAAAGATCGTGGAGTTTTTGTTCTGGAAGTGCTAAATTGATGTGGAGTCACCAGGGAGATCAACAAGGGGAGATGAAAGATACTCTCAACTGGATCTGTTAAGTGCTCTGAGACAGGATCACCACAAGAGCAGAGAAAGGACTTTGAGAATGCACACAAAAGACAGATCCAAAGTGCACACTTTTAAAATATTTTCCTACAAACCCACAGAAACAACTCCCATACCCACAATGGATTTTGAGTTATCACAGCCGATTTGTAATTCATGCTAAATGGCTGCGCTGCTGAATAGAACAATTTGGCAATTTCATGATGTCACAAGATGTCACCCCAGCTGGGGATTTAACCCTCGTGAATCCCTCAGCCACAGCTCTCTGCTGATGAGGGACTTGAATTTGCAGGAGAGGTGGAAAATGGAAGTGGAAGTGTCTTCTTCCATCAGCATAAAGCACAGGCAAACACAGAACTTGGGGGTTCTGGGAGCAGCAGGATATCCCACGCTGAGTCCAACACTCTGCCTCACATAAAGAGGTTCTGACCACCTGAATTTATGGTGCTATGGCTTCCCAGCTGTTCATTGTCAGTATTTATAGATGGCTAATCTAAGTGTTAATTCCAACAGCAAATATATTGATATTTTGTGTCTATATTCTACAACATCAATCTACAAACACAGCCAAAATAAATGCCTTGATATTTCAATATCCAGTGGTTCTTAAGGCCAAAATGCTAACAAAGTGTTAGTAATCAAATCAAAGCTTTAAAAAACACAGATTTGTATCTTGTTTTGAAAGCCCTGCCTTACCTGCATTGAAATAAGTATGAAATCAATTAGGCTTCCAATTCCACAAAACCCTACAGTGCAGAACTTCAACAAACCTAAAAAAGAAAAGTAAAATTTAATGTAGCTTTAAGCAATCCATGGGATTTCATCACTGGTGGCAATCACATCCAAACTCTCCCCTCACCCCACAAAATGTGTGTGTTTATATTTATATATACATCTATCTAGAAGCAGACCTAAAGTTAAACTTCTTTAATTATTAGGGGAAAAAACCAAACCACATACTCATATTTCTACATCCTGAACACACTTTAAAGATTTTAAATATTAACAACTTTTTTTAACATCTAAATATTCTTAAATAAGGAAAGGCAATAGTTCATAATCAGGTTACTGAAATATTCCTTTCACTGAGGCACAGACAAAAAAAAAATCCCAATTTAAGCTGAAAAATTTACTTCTGAATAGAAAGAGACTTTCTACCACCTCATGAGTTGCAGCACATACTGATTTGATTTTCAGAACATGCAACTTTGGTCCTTTGTATAATTTTTATATTTTTGCTGAAATATGAATTTCTTTTGAATATATATTAAAAATATACAAACACTTTTTAACTGGTGTTCAAAAATGTTTGGTTTTATACAAATAAATGAAAGATTAATCGAAAATATGTGGGAATAGCAACTGACAGATGAATGTTTTATTGGAAGTTGTCCTGCAAGGCAGACTTCATTTGGAAAATGCCTTCAGAAAAAGAGGCTGCCTTAATTTTTTTTTTTTTTTTAATATTGATAGTTTCCTGTACAATGAATGTAATCCAGAGAGAACTGTATAAGTAATGTTTCAGGGGAAGATGGAGGTTAATCCCCTCTCTCCAAAGCACCAGCATGTCCCACAAAGCACCTCCTCTCCCCAGGGCTGTTCCTGGGGCTGCACAGGGAGCAGAGGAGGGGAGGAGCTGCATTCCCTGCAGGAAGAGCATCCCAGTGCCTGGATTTGTCTGCCATGGAAGAGAAGCCCATGTGCATCCTCCCCTGTGAGGCCCTGGCACAGGTGCCCAGAGAAGCTGTGGCTGGATCCCTGCAAGTGTCCAGGTTGGATGGAGCTCTGCACAAGCTGATCCAGTGAAGGTGTCCCTGTCCCTGGAGCGTGCCAGCTGGGATTTCAGGAACCCAGCAGATTTCTTATCACTGCTGCAGCTCCACTTTACTTCAGTAATGGATGGAGGAAAACTGTTTCTGAACCTGGCATTTATTTCTGGAGTGCAGGGTAAAGTTGGCTTTTTTTCTTCCTCCTCACTTCCCTCCCTACAAGCAGATCACACTGAGAAAATAAACTGCTCTAAAGCACAGAGGGAAAAAAATAGTGTTGTTCTACAGTAATAACTCCTGGTTTGGTTCACAGTGTGTGGGAGAGGAAGAGGTTGCCTTCCTGATTTCTTTATACTCAATAGCTTGTTTGTATTTGTGTGCTCTTTAAACAAAAGAGAAGGGGAAAAAATCCCCTTCCAAACCAAAGAGCATTTACAGTCTTCGTTACACTTGCAAAAAAGATTTCAACGCCATTAACCTTTCTTAATCATTTTTTGCCAAAGCACAGATGACCTAAGAAATCCCTAATCAGCCACTTTAAAGGAATCCAATGGGTTGATTTTTATTCTTTTCTACTCTTACCTATTTGCTTTTCAAAAGATTGAAAATCTGGCTTTGGAAGAGTTTAATTTTAAATATTAACTCTGACTACTAGCTACAGTATAATCCAGTAGGGTTAAAGCATTAGCCATAAAGAACTCCTACAAAACAATTAAGGATTTATTAATCTGTATTATCACAATATATTAAAAACAATTACTGCAAATTATTTTTCCACATCCAGTGGTACAAATAAATAATGCACCTTATTGACTGCTTTCAAAAATGTATCTTTTCGTGACACAGATGGACAAACTAAGTGCTAATTACAGAATCCCAGGGATAATAGACATGGGTGTTAATCAAGATTATAAAAAAGGACAGATAATGTCATTAAAAAGAGTTGGCATTTAATGGGCAGAAACTCAAAATTTCTGGCTGAAGTGACAGCAACATATACAGCTTTTTCCACATCATTGCTCCATCCTATCTATACTTAAATTCACTCCCTTTGTCCAGCTCAGAAACAAGGCCAGTGAGGGCAGTTCTGTCATAATAAGGTATTTCCATCACTTAAAAGCCAGTGGCACCATCATCCTGGGAATGAGGTCCTAAAAACCAGAGAGAGGTTTTATTAGAAGCCCCAGCTTCTGCAGAATTGTTATTAATACCATGAGTTATCTTGAAGGTGTGCATTTGCCAGAATAAATTCCATCTCCCAAAACACCAGGTTTACTGTAAAATCTGTCCACTTTTTTCCTGGTGATGTCAAGTCTCATTTAAGGCTGGCACATGAGGCAAAGCCACTTCTGCTCCAGTGCCTCACAAAAAAATGCTGTGATAAAACATCAATGCAAAGCAAAACTTTGAGCAGCAATAACCATATTTGCTTATTAGGATTTTATCTGCTGGACACTACATCTCCATTTGTCACCACTCCAACAGAAAAGGAGGCTGAGGATAATGCAGCACTTTGTCTCACTTGACCATGAAGTAAGGATTCTAGTTTTTAATATTAAAACTGTGACTGTCAGCCTTCATTACTCAAAATAAGAGTATATACATACAAGTCAGTCATAAGAATGAGACTTACCTCAAAGAAAAAAATAAGGAATAAACTTACCTAATGCAGGATATCCTAGATAAAATCTATCTGCTCCCAACCATCCAAGAAATAAGGACAGAGCCACTGCCACTTTGTAGGAGTATCCATTTCTGCCAAAAGAAACAAGCAGTGTAGATAATGACTGCAAAATATATCCACTCATACTTTTGACTGTTAAAGTAGTGACTCATTTTCCTGCTGCTCTGGTTTAAAAAAAAAACAAAAACAAAAACACACAGACTTGTTATTTATCTTCAATTAACGGCCACGAATTGATAATGTTAAGCTTTCAAACTGGGAAAGCATCCTCCATAAAGGAACCTCAGCTGCTGCAACCCAACTGTACTCTTGCAGAATACAGATTATTCTGAAACTAAATGATGATTTCTTGTCAAGACATAATTCAGTTGCTGATCCGTCCCCAGCTTCACAGAGCAGCTCCTAACAGTTCAGCCCCACTGAGACAAGCCCAGGAAGGCAGGAGGTGTGTGAATACTGTCTGCAGGCATTAGTCTCACACGCAGCCAAATGGAGAGGAACAGGACAGGCAGGTGAGATGTCAGCAGAGACAGTAATTGCCACGAGATCTGAAGGAGAAATGAACCATGGCCACCGGCTGAAGAAGCTGCAGGAAGGATTCAACAAAAAGAGTAAGTCTTGGATTCACTCATTACACTGTAAATGGCACAAAGTCACAATGAAAAGAACTGTTGACAGCACAAAGATGCACGGGGTAGAGAGGCACTCTCAAGTTAAGCTTCCCATGGTTAGTCATACAAAATAAACAGATAGAACAGACTTCTTCAGACTTATCCTAATTGGAACCATTCCTGCCAACAGCTGGAGCCATGCAGCCACCAAACCACCTGTTAGTGCAGTCCCTGCTGGAGAACCTTGCACTAATAAGGGAGCTAAAAACATATCACCCTCAATGCTGGAACTGCTGCCTCGGCAAACAGCGAGCTCCTGAACAGCAAACCCAAATGTAATTAGAACTGAAAAATATTCAGTAATTCACTGTTTTGATACGTGCACCACTACATGCCAGCAATTATTTAATAGGCCCAAATTAAACTCTTGGTTGACAGTTGAATAAAACAGTCTCAAAAAGACAGTAGCTGACAAAAGTCCAAGCACTTTTATTAAGCATTTTCAATGCCAAGTAGAGACATACCTTTTTTGCTTATTATCTAAATTTGCTGACTTTAAAACCTAATGGCAACATTAAGTGATTAAACCGTGACTTTTACCTCAGCATTTGTTACTTGGTGTTTATTAGCAACCCAGAACACACAGGGCATTCCTGGAACCTAATGTAACGTAAATTATCATCTTTAGAACTGTCTTGTTTCCACTGTAAAGAACACTAATGGGTTTATTTAAAACTTGAGGTAAACTGTTGGAAATTGTTTATCAACTACAAAGTGTCAACAGCCCTCCAAGGACACTAAAGCATAAAAAGAGTTGTTACATAAAAAATGGGAACACGGTTTAATTTTGCTCCTGATCACAGCTTACAATAAACTGAGCCCTTGCCTGTGCACTGGGATGCTTCTGAAAGCACAACAGTTTCTGCAACCTCATCAACATCAAACTGACGGGCAGAAGGAATCCAGTATGAAGGGAAAGCATGAGAGCACTCTAACAAACAAGGCTGCATCCACTCTGGTGTTTCTTTTGCCTTACTCCTTCAGACAAAAACATGCACAAAGAGTAAACCAGTGAGTAGGAAAATGACACATCCTGGGCATCTGAAGGAATTTTTACAATTGGGTAAAAAAGATGCAATTTCTTGTCAGTTCCTCTTTTGATTTTCTCTTGCTTCTCAGCCTCATCCAACCTTTATTTCTTCTGCATGCATTTCTTCCAGCTGCCATGTTAAAAACTTTTCCTCCCAGCTCTTCCACAGCAGCTGACAAGAGCAGGTGCTGCTGTAGGTTGCTCTTTCAGGGTCTCCTGGCTCTGCTCAAAGACCTGCCCACACAGAACCCCGTGAATTTCATTCCATGGTCTCCTTCCCTGGAATGGCAACACTTGAACAACTGACATTTCAACTCTGCAGCAGCAGGGCCTGCACATATTAAGTAAAATATATGATAATGCCAACCTGGGGGATTCTAGAATTTGGCCAAAAAATAAGATCTACCTCCAAAACATCAGATTAAAGCCAAACCTAAGCAATCTTGACTCCCAGTACTTCTTTGTTGGAACAACCTTACAAGCTTTTCCTTGATTTATTACTAGGGTACCTAAACTTTTAACACATTCACTCACACAAACATGGAACATCTCCTGGTCTTGCTCTAAAATAACTGGACCCCAGAACTTAGTCAAAACTAAATTACAGTTTTGGCTAAGGACAACTGGCTGATTTGTCCTTCACAAAAGCTGGTGATGGAGATTCACCTGCTGTTCCCATGCTGGGACAATCCTGCCATGGGAAGATGCCTTCTCAAATTAATTTTCTGGCTAAATGATGTGCAGTTATTTCTACAATTACAGTTCCTACCAAAACTCAGTACAATGCTGAAAAATCTCCAAAAACCAGTAGAAAAGGCAGGGCAATTGTTGTAATAGTAAGCTGGAGGTTCCTGCTTAAAACAATATTTCTAACACTTAGGTAACATTCAAAGTGCCTCATAAAAGGTCTGTCAGTGACTGGACCACTTTTTAAATAAGTGTACAGATGAAGGATGGTGATATTAATCTTGCTGCCATTTTTTACTGGTTTTAGGACATTATGAAGGACATTATTGTATAACTCTGTCTATGTTCACAGTTGTATTTTATTGGAATTTTCAGTCCAAAAAGGGTTCTCTTCTCTTTCTGCCATACCAGCAGTTGTGGGACTGGAAAAGTCACAACAAGTTCTATTGGCAGTGTAACGATTGATTATTCATTATAAATAATAGTCATGATAAGTAACAAGTACTATAAGAAGGAAGACATTTCTCTGCCTACAGACCTGGATTTTAATAAATAAATGTAAAGAAAAGCGACCTTTAAAAGGTGTTTCTAGAAAATATACTAAACCAAAAATATATGTACACAAAAAATCTCCAAACATAGGAATTACCATCTAATCTAAGGAGGAGGCAATTTCACTAAACTAGTATAGCTCATCTTCTCCTCAGCCCCCATCACAGATGGGACTGAAACACAATTGTTTCTGGACAAAAATGTGACTGACGTCTACTTTGCTGGCATTTAAATCTGATTAGATGTAATAATATGTTTTCTTCAGTTTGCTGAGCTTTGACTGCTGAGAAGACTAAATACAGAGAAAATATTTATGAAACTAAGAGGCAGAGCTGTACTTCTGAGTTAGGCAAATTACTGAGCAGTAAGTAGCACATCAGAGTTATCTGCCCACTAGAGTGATAGGGAGGTATCCAGTACTACTGGAGTTTAAATTCCCAAAGATTCCAGTAGGATAAAAGAGAAAGGTTCCAGTGTGAATCCCAGAAAAAGAGGAAACAAATGGTAGTGGACAGGTGCTGGCTGATCAATAGCAGTGGCCAGTTGGAACATTTATTGGTATGCAGAGCTCTCCATCACTCACAATGTGCTTTACAAAAAGGAGGTCCTTCATTCATGTACCAGAAACAGGCTCTTAAAGACACGGTGGATTGGATTAAAGACAAAAGTTGTTTCAAAATAGAGAACAGTTTCTGGTATAGATTTTGGGGGGAACTGCAGAGATCCTGAAGCTCCCTAAAATTCATGCATCATAGAACTTCAGCTGCAGCTACAGGCACACTTTAAACTGGCATGAAGCACTGAGCAGCACAGCCCTGTCCAGCCCTCCTTTGTCCTCTCTGTTTTATCCTTGAGTCACCCCCATCCTGCTCCCTGGCAGGAGCACTCGAAGCCACTGTACTGTGACTCAAACAGGGGAACTGATCCAAGGCAGCTCAGACCCAGGGCAGCTCCCTGATGTCCTGGGGTTTGTCAGGGAAGGGGATGGAGGGTGTCCCCAACAGCTCCTTCCAGCAACTGTGCTGATTTTAAGCACACGTGAAGTGTGGCCTCAGCATTTGGAGCTAAATTTTGCCAAGCTGAAGCACAAAGTAAAGCAAAGGTAAAAGAATAAAGTAAAGCAAAGACACAAACATAACTAAACAACAAAGAAAATGTACAGACAAACAGATTTCCCTATGAAAATGCACATTCAGAGTGACCTGGCCTAGTGGAAGGCATCCCTGGCCATGGCAGGGGGATGGAATGAGATGGGCTTTAACCCAACCCAACCCTTGCCATGACCCTGTGTTGCATCCTTGTAGTGTTTATTAGAGGATTAACTACTGGGCAAAATGTGCATGGTTCTGTCTTACTTCTATTTTCCTTCTGCCAACACATGATACAATTCTGGACAAACTTCAGTTTTTCAGAACCAAAGAGTACTCACACATTGCGACACTCAATGGGCTTGTAAAATCCAACTTCATGTCCCGTAAAGACTTTCTCTATGCCAAGGTGATCTTTGCAAGTAATATTTGGTGCTGGCAGGCATTGAACTGAGGACAAAAAATTATTTGATATTAAGCAGTAACTAACACTCCAAGCAGTTTTCTGGCTACACACAAGCGAAATAAATTAAGTTCTACTGTGCAACAGTCTTGATACAAAGCACAGTTCACACACAATTACTTGTTTAAAGTATTTTTTAATCCAGTCCTACCACTAACTTGTACTTTTCCTTTGCTACATTTTAAGCAAAATATACAAACCTAATTGCTGCCCCAATTCTGTGGTAATTTGCACTCTGGCTTCAATATGAGTCAATGAGAAATCTGAAGCTGACATACAGAAAACATTTTCATCATGAGAACAGTCAGAACTGGAACCAGTTGCCCAGAGAAGTCATGCCATCACCATCCCTGGAGGTTTTCAAGGTCTGACTGCACAAAGCCCCGGGCAACCTGGTTGGAATTCAGTGCCAACACTCCTTGGAGCAGGAGGCTGGACTGTGCAACTTTCTGAAGGATCTCTCTACCCAAATTATTCCATTTTTCTTGACTCTAAGGGGAATCAAAGTGGAAATAACAGCAGAAAGTCACACCTGCTAAAGTTTGCAATATATTACCAGAATATTAGTTACTCTCCAATGCTATAGTCTGTTGTTTTAAAGGAAAAAAATTCTGTCCTTTACCCATTTTTTATCAGCTTTCAGTACTTGTGAGTCCTGTTGGTTAATTCCAACAAAACTGCAAGCCAGGTTTAACATTCCTTCCAGATTTTCCAGTAATGCACAAAGGCAAGAGACGTTTGGTTTTTTTTTTAATGCCTATCCACATTGCATAGGACCAAAAAATGAAATAAGATTGAGTTATCTGTGGACTTAACTGCTATAAAATCTTACATGGATTTTATACCCCATCCCTGGAAGTGTCCAGGGCCAGGTTAAACAGGGCTTGGAGCAGCCTGGGATAGTGAAAGTTGTCCCTGCCCATGGCAGAGGGTGAAATGAGATGATCTTTAAAGTCCCCTCCAACCCAAATCATTCCATGATGCCACTGATCAATGTGCCTAATCTAAGGCAATTACAAAAATAAACATTATTTCTTGTAAAGCAAATTCAGAAATGAAGTTTTTTCCATTATTAGAATAAACCCAGCACAGTTAAAATATATTGATACAGGAAAGGCCACAGTTTTCTTCTCAGTGTCACTCCAAAGATTCCAAACCTTTTACTCAATGACATCACTTTGCTGCTTTGAATTAAACCCCTGTTTGTCTGGGTGAGGGATCACAGAAAGCGATCAGAAATTGTAGTGCTTCAAGTATGATCCAGAAATTAACTTTTTATTACTTAGGTAATACTGAAAACAAGCAATTCAAATACTGTGAGGACAATCTAAACACTGGGGGGTGTGTGTGTGTAAAAATGCTACTCAAAGAAACAGTGTTAATTAATTCAGCAACTTGTTCTACTCTGAAGCTTATCTCCTGTTCAAAAGTGCAGTGTATTAAATACAATCACATGGTAATTAGTTAAAACCACTGATAATCTTGAGTTATGATCAATCTCAAACTGTGCAGTATTTTTTCTGGTCTCTGACTGCCCATTTATAGTCAGGGACACAATGTTAAAATGATGGAAAGAACTGAAAAAAACTTTAAATAAAGTTATCCATGGATACTTTAAACTTTAAAAAAACTTTAAATAAAGTTATCCAATGGATAAAGGATCCATTGTGCACAGTATTTACATCCAGTGTCTGAAATTATTTGGAAAACCTTCACTATCCCAGAAGAAAGTAATTCAGCACTTATAGGAAGCAAAATATGAACACACATGAATTTTGTGGACTCGCCATCCTGGCAGTGTCCCAGGCCAGGTTGGACAGGGCTTGGAGCAGCCTGGGATAGTGGAAGGTGTCCCTGCCATGGCAGGGGTGGCACTAGATGAGGTTTAAGGTCCCTTCCAACACAAACTCTTCTGTAATTCCATGATTTTAAATCAGGGGTGCACATAAAGAGAACTTGCTGTGCTATCAAACACAGACCATTTATTTCAATGCCTGGGAACATCAAAGAAGTTAAGCACAGGTAGGAAAATAAGTAATCAAGTTATGAATTTTTCTGTTGTACTCTGAAGTATGTCAGAACCGAACATCAAATAAATGTGCTTTCAAAATAGAGCCTCCCAAAACCTGATGATGATGGAAGGCGCTATGTTGCCTTAAGAAAAAAAACCCTAAAAATTAGAAGATTTTGAAGGCTGTTCTGTGGCATGTCAATTCTTTTAATAATTATATGCAAAATCAGTACGACAGGAATGGTTTGTTTTAATCACAGTGGTGCAGGACAGAGCCTAAAGGGTGTAACATACATTGAAGAGATTTACCAGAAACCTCACTTACAAAAGTACCAATCACAAACAGTGTATTTATTCCTGTTTAGTAAAGCACCCAATCCACACAAGTGTTTTGGGCTTTCAGACTAATGATATTACTAATCCCATCTTTTATAAAGCTCATCAAGTAGATACACAAATGGGTAAATTGAACACTTCCTCGGAAAAAAAAACGTAGTTAATCAATATATAAGTAAGAAATCCTTACCATATGCTGTGTGATTTGTGCAATTCATTGGTTCTTGTGTGCTATTGTCTATTTTAGGCTCATCACACATATATGTTCAGGTAATTGAGGAAAACAGTTTTCATATCAAACACTACAACAGGTTTAACAGTAATTTATTCCACCCTCTTTAAACCCCGAGGATTTAAGATGCACCTTGATGTTGGTGCCTACCCATCCCCCAAAAGAGGAGCAGCACATTACCATGCAGCAAATCTGCTAATCCAATTTAATACACCAATATATCGCATAAGCCCCACGTTTAATTAGTGCTGCAGTCAGCACTACCTAAAGGAACTACAATATTTATCAGTCAAAGCCTCTGTATTTGGAGGCAACAAGGTAGCACACGCCTCATCTGGTCTTGTACCCTCATTTAAATATCACAGTGCCTTGAAATTGAGGCATTTGGTTGAGGAAATTTAATATACGGGAACACGCAAAATTCAACGAACGCGTAAAAATGAGCATCTGAAAACGCCAGGAATTTGGTGCAGGAACAAACTGAGAAGACTTCCAGAGGTCTCAACTCCCACAGCCAAGTAAAGCAGGAGATGAAGCGAGCTTTTCCAAGATTTGCTTTCCTGACACTTTTGATCATCAAAAACTGTCAGCTGCCATCAACCAACATGTTCTGGGGAGGGCAAGAGGGGCCTTGGAGAGCCAGGAGCCTCACACCTCCTGCTCCTCAGAGCTGTGCAGGGCACAGAAACACTTTATTTCCTGAAAAATGGCAAAGTCTCCACGTCTCGCTCCTGCAAAGAATAAATAAGGCAGAGTGGTGGCACAGCGGGCTCTCTCATCCCATGGCAATCTCTTTGAAGGACATCCCAAGCACACACTGCGGCACACACCAGAAATCACAAAATTAATTAGGTTGGAAAAGCCCTCTGAGACCATCGAGTCCAACCTGTGACTGATGCTCTCCTTGTCACCCAGATGAGGGAACCGAGTGCCACAGCCAGTCCTTCCTTGGACACCTCCAGGGATCCCTGGGCAGCCCCTTCCAATGCCTAATCAGCTTTTTTTGGGAAAAAATTCCCCCTGATATCCAACCTGAACAATCCCCCGGCGCAGCTTGAGGCCGTGTCCTCAGTTCCCGCACCCTGAGGAGCCCTGTCCCGCTCCTGCCAGCCGAGACCCCCTCGGGGCTCCCACCCTGAGCCTTTTCCCGACCCCCCCGCCCTGCCCGGCACCTCACGGTCCCCACCGCCCCTTCCCCTCCCCACAAGCGCTGCCTCCCCTCACACCGGGCCCACCGCCACAACGACCGCCCCCGATCCGACCCCGGCCCAGCTCAGGATATTGCCCCAGCCGCAGCTCCTCGCACTTGAGCGGCGGCTCCGAGCCCGCTGCTCGCTCCAGGGCTGCGAACCAGAAGAGAAGCAGAACCAGCGCCTCAGCCGCGCCGCTCCGGGCGGCCATGACGGGACCGCCGCCGCCGTCAGCTGACCCGGGGAGGAGCGGAGCGGCCCCGCCGCGGGGAGAGCCCGCGCTGGCTGCGGGGAGAAACAGAGAGGGATCCCGAAGTGTTCGTGGCTTGCTGAGAGTACGGGTTAGGCTTTTTGGGGAGCTTAAGAGGGTTTTTGAGTGATTGGGGGGTGACCTCATTAAATATGGCGGGCGAGGCCACGCTGAGGGCAGAGCGCGCCCTCACTCAAGATGGCGCTGGCAGGGCCCGGCGCTGGGACGGGCGGGGTGGCGCCCCGAGTAAAGATGGCCGCGCCCGCCGCTAGCTCCGGCCTGCTCTTGCCCGCACTTAAGATGTCGGTGTGAGGGCCCGCGGTGCGGTGTGGGGATGGTGGGGACCCGTGAGGAGCCCTGAGGCGGCTCCCGCAGCGGGGCTGGGGCCGCTCCGGGTGCTGGCATCGCGGGCAGGACTCGCCCTGAACCGAGCGGCGGGGCCGGGTGAGGTGAACCCTCCCCGCTCTTCCAAACACCCACGCTATAGCACTGGTCCACCCGGCGACATCGCACCTCTGGGTGTCCCCGCTGGTGTCTGGAGTTTGCTGGGGACTTGAAAAATGTGTTGAAAAATCCCAGCAGAAATTAAAGGCGTGACCCGATAATATAACCAAACCTGGTTAACCCAGACTGGCGCATCGCCCATCATCCAGGTGGGCCTGGTGTGCTGACACTGCATCCAGTGTCCAGCAGTTGGATTACAGAAATATTTTGAAAATCTTACCCTATTTTCACATAAAACTGCATTGTTAAAAATGCTCTTTATTTCAATTTTTAAACGGATACCGAATTCCTGCAGCAGGCAAGCTTTTCATCGCATTTGCTCTTCACAAGGTATTTTGTGGTGATTACAAACCTTTCCCTATTCTCACTAACGTGACAGTTATTTATTGTTTTTCTGTTGTGGTTATTTCAGGCTTCTCCGGTGTTTGAAGGCATCAGTTTTCCACTTATGAACTGCTAAGGGATCCTGCAGTGTTTACAGGAGATGGAGAAATCCTTCGGATTAAATACACCCAGGAAAGGCAACACCCTTGTCCCAAGTTTACATCTGCTCAAGAAGTGTTTCCTGAAAAACAAGTAGGGACCTAAAAACTGGAAAACCAAACCTAAAAAGCTGGAAAAGCAACTCTGAAATAGTACTGAGGAGAACATCATCACTACCCATCCTTTCTGGAAGCCTTTTGTGTTTCCTGGGCATTATTTCGGTGCTTGTCTGGTGACTTGTCTGGAGCCTGTCAGTACCAAAGAGGGCACCAGATATTCCAAGAATCCGTGGAAACGCGGATTTAAAACGTGCGGATGGCTGACAAAGAGCTCAGCCAGCGATGTGAAATATTGCCATCTAACAGCTTTTGGGGAGATTTTGCATAAACTGAATTGGCAGCCTGGAGTTCAGCAGGCAAAGTATGCAAATGAAAATTGATACTCCTCTCAGCGACTGGAAGCGAAAGGGCAGGGCCGGAGCGCGCTCCGGGATGAACTCAGCCCTTGGAGATGGAGACGGAGGTGCACTGATGGGAAAAGTGCCCGGCTCTTCTGTCTGCGGCGCGTCCCTCGCGTGGATAAATACACCGCTCGCTGTTCATCACTGTCAGGAAAATTGTCACTTCTCACGAGAGCCACATTAATTAAAAGTGAGAGTTAGGGCCGGGGAGCCGAGCGCTCGGAATCCTTTGGAAGGGGGATGGAGTGGTGAGTTCTTAGCGTGTCATGAGCGCCGGGGCGACTGCTGCCGCTCAGTGAAACCAAACGGGAGCCAGAACGAGGGGAAATCAATCTGAACTCATGAGAAATTGATTTCCAAACCTCGTTACCCCGTTCAACCAACGGGGCCGTGTAAGGTCAGGGCTCGTGAAACGGTGTAGCAGAATAAAAATTGTATTTATCGACTTTAATTTGACTATTTTATGGGTGTGTGTACAATTTTAGGAAGTCAGAAAGCAGACTAATGTACAGGTTTCAGAAAACACACGCAGTTCACACAATTAATTTAAACTAAAATGGTGCCTGCTCACTATTTTGTGCCTAGCAGGAGGAGAATTTTGTTTTTATTGCCATCCTGGGCAACGTTCTGTGTCTTGGAAGCCACAGTGACATTGTGTGTTTTGGGGCGCTGTGCGGGAAGTCTTGCAATCCCTTTACTCCATCCAAGTTTTCCTATGGTTTTTTGCCATTCCCTTCTGAGAAGTGGTGGGGGCTGCACTGCTGAGGCTGAGCAGAGCATATTATTATAAAAATATTATTATACCCATAGTATTGTACACGGGATCTACACCCGTGTCCAAAGGGAACAGAGCCCTCGCACCATGCCGGCTCTACGTGCCTCTCTGTAGGGAGTTCAAAACACAGAATCACAGAGTATCACTGACTCTGGACACCGATGTGCTGCAAATAAGTGAAAAACAACCTTTTCTACAATACTCACACGCGCGGCTTGCCTTCACTGGGGAGCCTGGAGGCCACACGGCACATCCAAACTACGGCGGGTCAGGCTCACCTGGAAACAGACTAAAAAGTTAATTTCGGCTGCGAAACGCCAGCGCTGCACTTCCCGCGGCCGCCGGAGCCCGTGTCCCGGCGGAGCGCTGCCCCCGCGGCGCCGGGAGGGGCCGAGGCCCGGCCGTCCCTCGGGAGGCGGCTCTCCCGCCGCGCCGCCCCGGCTTCCTGCGCCGCAGGTGAGCCGGGATCGCCCCTCGCTTCCCGCTTCCGCCCAGGTGAGCGCCGGCGGCCATCCCGCCGCTCCTCCCGGCATCCCGAGCTCCCCGCATCCCGCATCCCGCATCCCGCCCGCAGGTACCGCGTCCGCCCCGGGCACGGCACGGATGGGGTGGGTGAGGTGGGAGGGGGGAACGGGCGGTCGGCGTGGACCGCTGCAGGAGTGGATTCCCCTTCGGACACGGCCGTGTGGATCAGCGGGTGAGATGTGTGCGTAAAGATACAAAGGGGAGAGAAACCTGCGTTTGTCTGTGACAAGTGTTCCAGCCGGCCAAGAGGATGGAGGTGGGCTCTGCCTGCTGGTGCCAAGCAATAGTACAAGAGGCAGTGGGTAGAAACTGATGCCCAGGAAGTTGCGCCTGGATGTGAGGATGAACTTCTTCCCTGTGCGGGTGACAGAGCGCTGGAATTGATTGTCCAGGGAGGGTGTGGATTTTCCCTAACTGGGGGTATTCCAGAACCATCTGGACTCAATCCTGTACCTTGTGCTCAGAGGTGGCCTGCTTGAGCAGGGAGGTTGGACCAGATGACCCGACTGTGTTTCCTTCCAACCTGACCCATCCTGGAATTCTCAGAGAGCTTCCAACCATCTCCTGCTTCCAGAGCCAGACCTGTGAACAGCAGCTTGACCAGTCTAGCCAGGGCCAGGGTACCAGCCTGCACTCATCAGAGACCTCCCTGGGAAAGCCCTTCTGGCACCAGGGATCTTGACAAGTCCCTGACACCCCAGTAAAGACAGGGCAGGGCTGAGTGATCCCAGATGGCAGCCAAGGGCTCTCCATGGCACTGGAGTCATCCTGATGTTGTGGTGTTGTGCAGGTTCTGTTGCTCGGAGAGGCTGGCTCAGGGTGAGGAGAGAAGTAACACACCTGTTGCAACACTTCCCATCAAGTGCCTGTCAGTCCAGAGATTCTTAGCAGAGCAGGTTTTGACTTTGTTTACGGGTGGTTAATGGGAAAACAGTTCTTCCGCATTCCTTTTTGATTTGTGACCCTTGGAAGTTCAGCGTAGTTCCAGGTCTAACAGCTCTGTTCCCCGTGATGTGATTTGTTAGTTGTGTACACTGTCATCAAAGTACCTAGGATTTATTGAGAATGACAGTATTTAGATACTGGAAACGAGTTTTCCATGAGAACAGGTTTCAGAGACCATGATTTTGCTTGGTGAAGAGCAGCTTTGGCATGAGCTGTGCTTCTGTCAGACAGCAGAGAACCCACACCGGCGCTTCCCTGGAGGCTGAAGTCCACAGGAATTCAGGTTCTGCTTGCTGAAGTTACCATGCCTGGAGAGTGAGTGAGGCTCCTCTTGTCTCACAGGTGCAGAGTGCTGTGTTTTCTTCACTTTCCTCCTCCTGTAGTCACTAATCGTGTGTAAAACTCAGCCTGCCCACGCAGTATTTTCTTTATTTTTAACAATATTTAGCTGCACCTTACTGATAATAATACAATAATTACTGCACCTTGGAGATGTGTGGTATATCAGCGTTCAGGTACTCACAGGAGTATTCAAATTTTTTCCTTAAGTGCCTGGAGCAGTCAGTGTATGCTCAACAGCATTTTTGTAAATCCTGCAGCATTGCACAGGGCAGAGGTGGTTTCAGAGGAAAGGTGTGTATGTGCTATGCTTGGTCTGACTGAATTTTTCTGTACAGTATAAGTAAAACTGAGCAAAACGCGTGGTAGAAAAGTGGTTTTTCACAGTATGGAGTCACTTGACGGCATGTAAACTATAAAATTTTGGCTATCTGAAGTTCAGCTGATGGCATGTCAGGACAATTTAGGATTAAGATCACACTAACAAATGCTGTGTTCCCTTGCTTTTGCTTTTCTCAACTTTTAAACTGAAATTTTCCAAGTCAGAGGTCTCCGTGATGAGGAGGATGATATGCACTGTATTAGTCACTCATGATAACAGGGCCAGGAAAAATTCCAGCTGCATTAGTGCAGAAAGGTGACTTTGGATCGGGATGAGCCCTTCGGCTGCTGAGGCTGGTTGTGTTAGAAGCCTTTGAGAAAGCAGTTAGTTAGGCACCTGTGGGTTTTACTATCCCCAAAGGTTCCAGCCAGGCTGAGTGGGGAGAACATCCCCTAAGGCTGGACTTTTCCTGGAGGGATGCAGGTTGTCGGAGGCAAGGTTGAAGGACGTGGGGCAGAGGTGGTTGTGGATGGGTGGAGAAAAACCAGCAGAAGAATCTCTGCTGGCTGAACTCCAGCAGCAAAGCCCTCAATTTCCAGCTTCCAGCAGCCCTTTGTGGAGGGCAGCTGTTTGCCAAGGCTGCTGATGGGATGTTTGGATGCTGTGCTCTCCTCTGGCTCTGGGATGTGCCGGGGCCGAGCGCTCCATGTCAGTGGCAGGGGGGTGATGGCAGTGGAAGACTTGAACCTTTCAGCTCTTCTGATGACCCTCTGCTGGCACCAGCATGGGGGAATTCCTTTTTCCTTCTGCTGCTTTTGAAGAAGATCCAAGTCTTGGGATTTCTTAGAAAACCTTCTGAAGCTTTCCCACTCCCTCGGATGCGTTGGGTTCAGCTCTCAGAAGTGAAGACAGTGGAACCCCAGCTGGATGCTGTCCTGGGGTTACAAAACACTCAACCTCCTGAAATTCATAATTTTCTCGATGATTTTATGGTTATGTTGGAAGTTGTGACGTAAATGTTGAACTGAGGTTTTCCAATAAGATAAATAAGCGTCCATTGGAGACTGGAGCTGGGATGTGGAGTGCATGAACTGATTTTAACAGGACAAACCAAAGTGTTCTGGATCGTTCTTCAAAATTAATGCCTAGGAATGGACTTTCTAATATATCAACTGTTTGCTGACACTCTGCCTGGACTTAGAGTGTGTTTGGAAAGTGTTTAATGATAAATTGTTTGGGCTCTTAAACACAGAGATCAATAATACACGGAGCTGTGAGTTTCTCTGGTGCCCAAAAGCAGGTCTTAGAGACCAGTCCTCAATTATCCATGACTTGAAAACTCTAAATTAGTTTGTATTTTCAGGGATCCCTTCATACCAGAAGGAGCTGTTTGCTTTAATTTTTTCCTCCCCACTCTCTTATGGAAGAAAGGAGAATAAAGAAATACTGAGTGTGATTTTAACATATTGTACCAAAAAAAAAAATCACTAAGAAGCATTGCAAGCTGTCTGGAGGGCAGCTCTGATCACGAGAAACCCCAAAGTGCTGTGTAAACTTGAACTGTTATTCAACCACCTGAGATCCACTTGGACATCCACGGGCACAAGTGGCTCTTAGGGACACTTGGAGCAGCTCAAGCAAGAAGCTGAAACTTTCTTTAATCTTTTTTTTTTTTCCCCTCCTGTTTTGTACCTCCTTCTCCAGGGAACTTCTGCCTCAATGGAGCCAAGATCTATTACCTCTAATTCTTCTCCTTAAATTTAAATCTCCAATTTTCTCGGGTCAGCCCCCACTGGATAATTGCTGTTGTTACACCCTCGGCAAAGGAAAAAAGATGAATTTTGGGGATGGTTAGCTCAGGACTTGGAGGCTGTTTTGGAATGGGGATGGGCTCAGAGCTGACTGGGCACAAAGCTCACCCCACCAAAACACTAAGGATTCTTTCTGAGTGTTTAGCTCCCTGTTCCAGCTCACTGTGGGATCAGATGGGAAATGGAAAGGGAAGAATAAATGCACAAAAGAGGGCTGGGGAGCTGGACCAGCCTCTTGGCTTTGGCTCTTGGGTGGGCATGGTGCTGTCAAGTTGTCATTATTTCCTGCCATGCTGGATTTCTTCTCTGGGTTTAATCTCTTCCTCTCCCCACTGCTAGTTTAAAGGTATTTCAAGCCACTTTTCCTCGCAGGTTTTATTTTCCATGCCTTTCTCCTTTTAGTTCGCTCGCTTTCCTCTTTTAACTGCTGATGAGAGGTAGAAAAACAGAGGAAAGCGAACGGAGGGAAGTTAAACCGGGAAGAAAGAACAAATTTCCATATTCTTTGTCCTGATTTGTTAAGGTTCATGCTGTATTTTCAGTCGAGGAGGTTAAGTTTTGTCTTCTGGGTTTGATGAAGGCTCAGGAGTGTGTAAGGAAATAGTGTTTTCATCTGCTCCTCAGAATCAGCTCTCAGCACAGAATCAAAGGCTGCTGTGCTCTTAGAAGTGTTTTACTTCGAATGGAAAAGAAAATAAAGCTGCAGCACTTCCAAAAGTGCAGATGCATTCCTGAAAATCTTTCAGGGGGTTGTATGGCTTTGCTGCTTCAACTCTTGCTACAAGTTTGGTTTAAAATGGCCTCCTAAATCTGTTAGGAGTCTTGCAAAGAGACTCGTTCTGCCTGGCCCTGGGTGGAAACCACACAAAGCCGCCGAGCTCTGCAGGAATTCCTGCAGGAGCCAGAGCTGCTGGGATATGCACAGGAAAGAGTGCATAAATCTGAAATTGTGGTTTGTGACACGCCTCCATCCACTTCTTTTTTCCAATTAGGTAAATCAGCTTAACCTGACTCTGCAGGAGAAGGAATGCTACTCACTTCCATAATTAATATTTTGGTAATTGTAACACTGTCCTCCTAGAATTCCAGATGTTTTCAGTGTGAGCAGAGAGAGTGTCAGAGGCAGGGCTGAAAGGATCAGAGGTCCTGCTGGGAGAGAGCCCCTGGAATGTGCTTACCCTGGTGTCACGTTCACCATATGACCCTTGCTCCTCTTGAACTGCAAGACTGAAAAAGAAATAAAAAGCTTTTATATAGAGAGAGGGGTATGGCTAGTCTTGTTCCAAAATAATTCCAAATATATTATTCTGAAATTACACACTTATGTACTGGATAGAATTAAAATTATGTAAATTGTGCTGTTAAATGGCTGGCTTTTTTCAGAGAAGCTTGTACTAAGTGGAGGAAACTTGTTTGGTAGAGCTGCCTTGATAGATTTCAGAATGACAGGCTCCACATCAACTTAATAACATGCAAGCAAGGGTACAAATTTATCATCTCTGCTAGTTGTAAGTCTGTTGTTTTTATACTGCCATCTAGGCTTCAGCCCCTGTTGGAGACCTGTTCTCTTTGGCACTGTGGAGGAGCTTCAGGATAAAGGATATTCTGCTCCTTAAAAGCTTAATAAAGGATATTTTGCTGTTGATGTGTGTAGAAAAGAGAAAGGCAAACACCTGCAGGAGAAGAGAACAGGCTTCCTTCACCTGTTGTAAATCAGGCTGTGGTTAGAACAGACCTTCCTCAGGAATATGTTGGAACAGGGATTAATATGCCAGATTTTGCGCTTTAATTCTGTACTGTGCCATGAGTGAACTTCACTGTTTTATGGGGAAACACGAAGTTTCATCTATATTGCCATCCACAATGTTGGAATACTGTCTGTAAATGATCTGAAGAATGCCATCTAGAAATGATCAGGTGGAGAGTGTCTTCTAAATAATAGGCAGATTTTAGCTCTGTATATATCTGTGAAGATCACAACTTTAATGTCAATATTCAAAATAATTTGGTTGAACATGTCTGTCTCAGTTTTCCTTTTCAGTTTTTTATTTTTCATAACCTGCATTTGTATTCATGTTTGGAAGAGTTGTTCATATTCCTTTCTTTGTGTGAAAGGAAAGCATGTGGAACAAGGAAAAATTTTTGGATGTGCTGAGGCTATGTAGAGAGCTTTGTTAAATACTTGGGGTAAACAGCAGGGGTAGTATTATTTTTTTTATTAAATTTCTGGTATTTAGCGTGGTATTATTGCACTTATCAAATGTTATTGATGTGTTTAGATTTGTCTTTAATTTATTTGTTTTTTTTTTTTTAAATCTCAGCCAGGTTATTCTGATCAATTCCAAAACCACCCCTCAACATGCCCGAAAATCCAGCAGCAGGTACGTGGTCTGAAAATGCTTCATTTTTGCTGAGCACTGAGCAAAGCAGCTCCATTGCTAACCTGGCCTGGTTTGTGGTGCAGATAAGCAGCAGGTGCTGCAGATCCTGGATCGGCTGCAGGCGAAGCTGCAGGAGAGAAGGGATTCCCAGCACCAGGAAAACCTGGCTGTGCTACGGAACACCCTCAGGAGCCCCTTGTTCAACCAGATCCTGACTCTCCAGCAATCCATCAAGCAGCTGAAGGAACAAGTGAGTGTGAAATTACTGCTGTTGGTGTGATGGTAACTCCGGGCCAGTGGAACTTGGATCAGCATGTGTAGGCGTGTGTTAACGAGGGCGCTCTCGTTAATAAGCTGTAACGTGGTGCTCATGAGTGTTGGGCCTTTTTTTTCTTCTGTGGAGCTGGTGTCTGCAGAGGCACTGCTGAAATGAGAAGTGGTTTTGCAACCAGGAGGTCATGGGGCAACGTGCTTTGAAAGGGATGCAGGACAGGCAGGGTTGTGTTGGAAAAAAACATCTGGAAAAGACATCAGCCGCAGTGTTTGCAGTCCTGAACAGTGTTGGAACTGGGATCCTTTGTTTTTCACTGGAGCTAAATGCTGTTTGTCAGCTCACTGGCAGCATTTTTTCCTCCCTAAAAGACAGCATCACTTAGTTCCTGCTAATTTTTACAAGAATGCTTAACCTGCTTTGGCAAGTAAAGTGTAGAAAACCCAGCCTGAAGGTTTGCCAAGCTCTGATGCAGCTGTACCCAAGCGAGTTTTAAAATGACTTGGCTTCAGCAGAGGTTGGAACTTCTGTGGTTTGGTTTGTAAAGCCCAGTGACACTTGATTTTGTGGGCATGGGCATGGACAGGTCTCACCCTGCAGCTGAGTTAAAATCATCAGCAAACTGAAAACCAGGGAGTGACCAGCAGGGTGGGTGTCAGGGGGACAAGGCTGTCCCTTGCCAGGTGTATTGCAGGTGTTCCTGCCTGGTGGTGGCTGTGCCATGCATTATCCCTCCTTCCATTCCCACAGGTGCTGCATCCCTTCCTTCCAAGCACATCTGCAGGCTGTTAAACAATTGTATGAAAATGCAAATGTATCTAAGAAGTGACTGTGACATAGTGGGGTTTGTATTTGGAATGTTCAGAATTCTCATATCTAGAACATTGAGGTTTTCTTGAAATTCTATTTAAGCATGGGCAGCTTCATTCAGGATGGGATTTTCCAGTTTTTGTCACACTGGGAATATTTTTCATTTTTTCATTATCAGTGAGGACTAGAAGTGCAAGTTCCAGCAGAGATAACATGTTCAGGGGTAGTTTGTACCCTAGGCCCTCCTTGGGGAGGGGATAATACAAACCAGGCCTCAAGCTCCTGAATGACTCAAAATACTTGAATTTTTGTGCCAAAATTCTATATAGGTTTCCCTAACAGTTGCAGCAGTGCTTGAGAGCCTCTTTAGTGTTTGGTGCTTTGGTGTTGTTTCTGGAGTACCAGGGTGAAAAGAGGGTAAGGGGCACTGGCAGAGGAGAAACATGAAAGAAACAGTGAAAAATGAGTGGAGTAGAAACACAGCTGAAACATTCAGGGAACTCCTGAAAAACGTTTAAATTTTATATGGTAGCTTGGTTATAGATTATATATCAACACTGCCTGATTTATACAGGTGAGTATTTGTGTGTGAATGGGCATACATGAACACAGGTGTTTTGTTCCTTGTGCAGCCTGCACATAAAATGGTATTTATGGAAAACCCTTATTTTGTTTTCAGTAGCTTTTCCACACCTTTGTTCATTTTTAACAGCTCAATTACATGCCTCCTGACCGCTCGGTGGATTTTGATTTTACCAAGAGGGGGCTCTTGGTGTTCGCTGACAAATCAGTCACTGCTGGGACACCTTGCACATCACCTGGACCCAGAGCATCAGCCTTCACTCCAAACCTGGCAGTTAATGAATTTAACATGATCATCCAGCAAATGGCAAAGGTAAGGCTCTAAGGTTTCGTGAACCAAACGTTTTTTCATTTTGGAGCATTTCACGCTGCTTTTTTTGTTGTGTGGCTGGAAGGGTGGTGCCTCCTGACCAGGAGAGAGTAGAAGTGTTGAGAACTTTTCCCTCTGGAAGATAATGTCAGCAATAGGAAGTGGCTTGGTGGCTTGCTTTGTTTTTCTAACTTCCATTGCCAATTTTCTGTTTTACTTTCTACCAAACACACCAACGTAGTAAGGAAGTTTCAGCTGCCAGAAAACATTTTTGGTGTTCGATGACACTTAATTGAAAATGGACATTTTCAGCTGAAAGTTGTTTTGATGGAGGCACTTGTTTATCAAGTACATTTTAAATTGGAAATGTACCAACTTTTTGAACAGTGCAGAGGATTAAAAAAAATAGCATGTAATATTTTATTTAACTCTTTATTTAGTATGTCTTAACTTCGCCAGGCAGATGCAGATGTACCAAATTCCCTAAGAATTTGTACAGGTGCAGACATCCACCCACGTGGGATTGGCATTTATACCACAAATGTATTGTTCTGTGTTATTTTGAACCACTAATTTAATTGCTTAGTCATGCCTTTCTATATTAAGTAACTGTTGCTAATTGACTACCTTAATGTAGCTGTAATATTTTGAGCATTACTCTTCTCATTAGTGTGTCATTAACTCATCAGAGATAAGATTTAGCAGTAAAGGCTGCACATTATTTGGAATAAAAGATCTGTGATAGCAGTGCATTCTCCCAGTAATATTTCCCAGTAAACAACCCCAGTAATTTTTTGTTAGAACTGAAAAACAGGCAGTTGCAAAAGCAAACTTTTTTTAGCATTAAGTGTGAAGCTGCAGGGAGGGGGAGGAAATTAATTTCTTTATTTAAAAGCTGCAGCCTTTTGAATGCACCCCTAAAAATCAGCATTAAAAGCAAGGGGAGCCAAAAGACAAGTAATTTAGTTTAGCTGTACAGCATTTCCAGAAATCCCGAATATATTGCTCTAGACAGCACTTCGTTCATAGTTTTCATCCAGTTTGGAATTCATCTCATAATGTGAATGAAGTGTGAAAGCAGCTCTTAAATTCCCTGAGGTTTCAGAACCTCAGAGTGCTTGCATATCCAATACGTTGCCATATTAAAAATAATAAATGGAGGAGCTTTTATAGAAATAACATATTCAGTATTTTGCCTTTGTTTGGTCTTAGGAGGAGAATAATTCTCCCAGTGTTCATAAATTTTCAACTAGCTTATTCTGTTGCATTGAAAATTAGTAAATCATTTTATCTTCTGTTTTATTAGGGAAGACAAATAGAATCAATAACGATTGATAAACCTTCTGTTGGAGGTCTGGGATTTAGTGTGGTTGCCCTTAAAAATCCCAGCCTGGGAGAAGTTGGTATCTTTGTCAAGGAAGTCCAGCCAGGAAGCATAGCTGACAGGTGAGATCTTCATAATTGTGTTGGAAAATTGTATTTTCCGTGGAGGGAAAAGTCATGACCTTCACGTTGAAAACTCAATCAGAATAACATGTTTGTCTGGGTTATCTGGTGGGATATTTTGGTGGTGGTATCTTGAATTCTGGCTTTTCAGCTGAAAGAGACTCATGTTTTGAGGATCAGGTTTTCAGATGAGTTTTAAATATCCGAGCCATTCATAAATGGAATTTCCAGAAATCATGACTCACTTTAGAGAATCTTGAGTCCTGATTAAAAAAACAAAAGTAAACTCAGAAAAGAATACAAAGAAAATAAAAATTAGATTCCGTTTTAATTTTTATGCATTGTGTCCCTGAAAGATTTTTTTTTCCCTTTATTTATGTGCCTGTGACAATGCCCTATTTATAGTTGGTTTTACTGTTTGTTTCCTGTGTAAACTTAGATCCACTCCTCCCAACAGATCCCTGCACAGATGTCATCATAGAATCGAGGCTTCAGGCAGTTTCCTCCTGTATTGTCTGTGGGTTTTCACCCAACAACAAAAGGCAGAGCAATCCTTTAAAAATAAAACGCGATTGTAAAACCACAAGAGTTGGCATGAGACAAACGCAGTGCTTGGAATTATGTCTCAAGAAAAAAATGTGTCTAGATTTCAAGTCACTGGTGTCACTTTTTAAATAACACATGTCAGGAAGTGCCAACACAGGATGACAAAAAGAGTGGGGAGAGGTTGGAATGATAATGGCGATGGGCCCGCAGAGAACACACCAGAGAACACTTAAAGAAAAGCATATTAAGGCTCTTTCAAAGTGGAGACAGATGGACTGATCCGGATGTCAAAGGAGGGTGAATATCTCACTTTAGGATTTGATGACCTGCTGCTCACTTTCTTTGATGAGAGAATCTGAAATATGGTTAGTGCTCGAAGAAAGTGATTTCTGGGAAACATCTTAAACATGGCACGATAAAAGGGGAGTCTCAAATGCCTTAGTTAAGATGTGCAGTTATATTGTTTCGGAGTTTATAAATTTCCCCAGCATGCTTCCCATTTTGCTTCTGAGACAAGATCTCCTGGAGACTTTTTTGGATTCCTACAGAGCTTTGAAGGCAGTGTCTGTCTATGTAACAGTTTGGTCTCGTGCTCAGAATGAATATTTAACAAAGGAGATGAGTGATGGTTTCTCTCTTGTCACAAATCTAAATTCATCACTGGGGTGAATTAACTGTGAAATTTACATTATCTCAAGGTAGCAACTGAACTGCGTGTTGCTCCAAGAAAGTTTCACGTCTGAAGCTTGATACTATAAATTTTAAGTAAAATACAAATATGCAGCACATCAATCTTTAGAGTAAATAGTGATACAAAACAGCATCAAAGCCTGAGTTGTGGGTTCTTAGAGATGGCATTGTGTAGTGCTGAACATAATGGAGAATAGTTCCTAGTTCATTGTGTAACTACAAAAATACTTTTTTCTGCTTAGCAGTTCAATGTCATCAAGAAAGTATAAGGGAATTGCAATTAAGTTTTGCATAGAAGCAAAGTAAAGAAGTGAGCAAATTTCTGTACCCTGACAAAGCTGGAGCAAAATGTGGCTGGGCAGTTTGGAGCAGTGTGGATGGAATGGAGTGTGTAAGCTGGTGAAGGCACCCTAATAAGCAGATTTTTAAAGCACATAAACATTTAACCCTGCACGACTGCCTGTTTTCCCTGTTCACATTTCAGTTACAGGAGCCTGATGTGAAGTCACTGTGCTGCATTAAAAAATTGCTTTCAATGTTTTGTTAAGGGATCAAAGACTGAGGGAAAATGACCACATACTGGCCATTAATTGCACGCCATTGGATCAGAACATTTCCCATCAGCACGCCATTGCCCTCCTCCAGCAATCCACAGGATCCCTGCATCTGGTGGTGGCTCGGGAGCCACTTCAAGGGAACAGCAGAACTGCCTTATTAAGTGATGTAAATCCACCTGAGACTGTGAGTTGCTGTAATACTGTCAAAATCAGATTTTGAGCTGGGCTGGGTATTTTTTTATTTTTTTTCCCCATGGCTCTGAGGTGTTTGTGTTAGCAAGTTTTACATAGAGGGGGTTTTTTTCCTTTAATCAGATTTTATATGGGATGACATTTCATTGAGGCTCACCGTGCAGTAAGCACAGAGCTCCCGTTGCAAAGCTGCGTGGTGGAGTTGTTATAAAACAGATCCTGGGTTTTGATGGGATAGCAGAAGCTTTAGTAGATCACCATATCCTTATCAGCAGGGTCTGTTCAGCACAGGCTGGATGAAGCATTTTATGAGAATACCCAGCTGAAACCTACTTGCGCTCAGCAATTAAAGACGCTCTGATTACCTCTTAAAAGTAAGAGTAAACATAACCTGCCATGAGCACTGCTTGGAACAGCCCAACCAATTTAAACTGGCACTGCTCACGCCAAAAAGCCTTGTCTCTGTTTTAAAAAACAAACACAATTTATCTGTTAAAGAACCTCTCAATCCCTGTTTATTTATCAGGTAGGTTTTTGGTGTTTTGTTTTTTTTTTTTTTTTTTTTTTTTGTTTTTCCATCTGCAAATTTCAGTGATTGGGAAGCCTTTTGTTTTTGTGACAAAGGAGAGCTTGTCACTGGGACATGTAATAAGCCAGGGCTGAACTTCCATCTGTGTTCCACCCATATTGTCCAGGTGGCTTCCCAGAATTCGGACAAACTGCACACCTAAATCCAGGGATTGCAATATTCGAATCTGAATTTATTATGCCAGTAGATTCTGATGAAAGTCTGGGTAAAAGCAGTGTTTTTCCTTATTCTTTGCAATTATTTCCCTCATGATTATTACAGAGGTAGTGAAATCTGAAGGTTTTAGTGGATAATCAATATTGTTTATTGCACTGAAAATTTTAAAGAATTAAAATTTAACTGCTTTTTCATTGAAAGATCTGCACTGAACAGGCTAACAAAATAAAATACAAATATATATCTCTGCAGGGGGTCTTTAAACTTCTTTTATGATATTTAACTGGCTTTGGCAAAGATTTTCAGTATGCTAATAAATCCTTTATTCGCAGAAGACTTAAATCTGCCTACTTTGCTCCATTTGGGCCTGTATGAGATATTAATCTGACAGAAACATTGGCTGGGTTTGGGTTGCTTAACAGCTTTGTTATTTTCAGACTGTCTTGTAGAACATAAGGTCATGGTAGAGTGTAGCTTAGAAATTTGCTTCCAATCCAGTATGGCAGAATATTGTGCTGTGCTATTAATTCAGTGCTGAATGGGGGTGTTCAGAGTGTGTAAGTGAAATAACAGAAATAAGAATTTGGGCAAGGCTGAGTGAAAACTGGGCCAGTGCAAGCTCCTTGCCTCTGTTTTTCCCTCTTGTTTGCAGTACTCTGGATTTATGAAAAACTAAAAGGATGCTTTTCATTTTGGCAGGAAAACGTTAAAATTGCTTTTTCTTAGTCAATTTTTCCCTAGTATCCCGTTACCCTGAGAGTGGAGGACAGAAATGTGTGTTTAAAAACAGATGAGAAATCCCACTGTGTGTTTATGAGGAAATGGAGCTGAGTGAACAAAATCCCACAGATCTCCAGCATGTGGGGTGGAGACAGAAAACTGCTCTGATTGATTCTCCTCCTTCCTGCTGCACGTGAAAGTGAGAAACTAATGATGGTCCGAAATTAAAATCTCCTGTTTTTATTAATTGCAGATTCACTGGGGCCACGTTGAAGACGTTGAGCTGATTAACGATGGTTCGGGATTAGGCTTTGGAATTGTAGGAGGAAAGTCGAGTGGAGTGGTTGTAAGAACAATTGTTCCTGGGGGATTAGCAGATCGGGTAATTTGTTATATTGTGTCACTTCTTGTTTGATTGCAAAGTATAATTAACCACTTTTGACAGTCTTAAAATAAACTATTACACTTAAACAAAAGGAAGCTGGTAGCATCAAAGTCTGAATGCCAACACGTGCTTTATAAATAAATAAAGGTTGAAGGTATGATTGAGGAAAAAGTCAGCACCTGATATAAATTAAGTTGTTCCTCAGACCATATTTGGCTTTTGGAACATTGTTGAACATGCAAAAATTCTGAAAAGTTGCCTGATATTTGGTATTTTTGACCTGTCTGGGGCAGGACAAGTACTCTGTAGAATTTGGCACATTTTGCAACACTCATGGGGACAAACTCTCCAAGTGAATTGTCAGGCAAGAAAATCTGTCCTCCCAAAGTCACTGCAATGCAAGATTCAGTTTAGAGATTGAAAATGTGCTATTTTCAGTGGAGAGGGGTTTGATCCCTGCCGTGCAGCCTGAGCAGTTCAAGGAGACACTTAGGTTTGGTGCAAAGCCTTTTTTTGGAGTTGCCCAGGCACAGTTTGCACCTCTGATTGTTTGTCTTCAGAGACTCGGTGCTGAGTCTTGCTGCATCTCAGGACTAGAACACTTGCAGTAACAAAACAGATTCAGATCTTTCAAGCAAATTTGGTCCTGATAAGTTAAAATATCTGAGGACCAGAACCCCTGCAGACAAAAGAGAGAGGCAAAAGCACTCCCTCTAGTACAGGATGGAATAAAAGCTGGGAATTTGGAGAGCTTTATTGGAAAATGTTGGCTTTTTCTCAGCTGTCTCCCTCTGAACCTGCCGTGTATGAATGAGTATATTTTAATTTTTGTCTAGCACCTGTTTTGCTGTAAGGAATAAAGTGTTTTGGCTACCAATGAAGCATGTAAGCTAAGAACTCACCACATCATTCTCAGCTGAATGAGAGATCATTAAGAACATGTGAAATAATGAGGCATGTACATGTTAAAATTGGATGAGTTTGTAAATGAGTTTGAGTTGGTTCTGGAAATAACTCTGTGATTGCTGTATAAATCAGTGCACCAAAGGTGGTGGAGCTGTGCTGATCAATACCAGCTGAGAATTTGGTGCTAGAAGTTCCTGCTTGTGATGGGAATGATGATGTAGGTCATGAATCATAATTATCAGGTAAAAAATGGATTGTGTGGAGTCTTGTTACCTTCAGTGGATTTACTCACTGAAGTTGAAGCTGGTCACATGAGAAAAAGAATTGCCAGGCTAATGTAGAATCATGAGGGAAGAACTCTGTAAAAACTCCTAAACAAAATGCTGTGCTTAATATTTTAACTCCTACCTGATGAGGAATATTCTGTGAAACAGAACACACGACAATCTGTGAGATTATAAAACATTGTTGCTGCCTGTTTCCTCCTAAATGAGCAAAACAGTGGGAAAAAACAGCACATAACTGTGCGAGTCCTTGAGTTATTTAAAATGTTGCCGTGGTGGTAATTTTTATTTTCTCACCTCGGTTCTCACGGCCGTGAAGATGCCCCTACGCTGTTTCAGTTTTGTGATGGAACAGATACTTTCTGGCTGGACTGGAAACACTTTTTGCCATTTTATTTGCGTTTGAAGGACGGGAGGCTGCAGACGGGAGACCACATCTTGCAGATTGGAGGGACCAACGTGCAAGGGATGAGCAGCGAGCAGGTTGCCCAGGTGCTGAGGAACTGTGGGAATTCCGTCAGGATGATCGTTGCAAGGGACCCCAAGTGTGAATTCATGGAGGCTCCACCAGCTCCCCTGAGCTGGCCAGTCAGCACTTTACCTTCCCTTCCAAATGGAAATGTGAGTATCTGCTGCTTCCTTGGGACATTTTTAAGTGTGTTTGTGGCTTGTGATCAGAAAAGGAGAGAGCAGAGAGTTCTTGAGCCCTAAAGTGCTTCTCCTCTCTTGAGTCTCCAGATATATGCTTGTGTTTAAGTGGTCATTATTACAGCCCTGCCTTCTATAATTCTCCCCTTTTTCCTCTATCTTATTAATACCTATAATCTTGGGATTGGAATGACCAGCTTTACAGAATTTATTTCAGAGTGGCTGATTTAATTACCAAGACCATAAACATTATCGATAAGTGGTACTTTTAGTTCCTCTTCTTAGCTCGTTACATTTTTCCTAATCAATCATTTGTAAGTGGATTTAAAACTGGACTCTGAATTTCCCTAAGTCTGAAATCCAGAGAGCCACGGCCACACCAGAATTATTCAGCACAATCATCTTTTTATGAAACATAAGTGTAATGTTTTCATAGTCTACGCTACTGCCTGTGATAGGAAATATATCTAAAAATTTTGAAACTTGTTTTAGCAAATCTTATCATGGTCATATCAAAGTCTCTTGTTTTTGAAGTCATTCTTTTCAGTTTTGAGTAATTAAAATCAACAAATGCTACACTAAGTGTACAGTAGGTCTCGAAACATAAACAAAGCTGTGCTTGTGTACCATCTGCTGCTACTGTGCTGCTTAGATTTAGGTGTAGAATCTGAGTAGCCTTTTCTTTCTTGTTTTTCTTGAATATGAGTGAAGAGAGCTGGGTTGTTTTTTTGATTTTTTGGTTTTGTTTTTGAAGCACTGTTTTTAAAGGTCAGAGCAGAAGTCACTTTGCTCCAACCTCACCCCTTTGCTCACTGGGCACAGTCACTGCAAAGGCAGCTTTGTGTTTTACACCCCTGGGAAAATGCTGTGGCTGTGCCAGTCAAGGATTTTGGGTCCTTCTCGAGCATCTTTTCCCCCCAGGGTTCCCCAGGAAGGATCAGTGCAGCAGGAAATGCAGTGTCCAGGAGATGGGAGGGCTGATCTGCATCCCTAAGGCTGGAGTCTGAGCACTGGGCTTGTCCAATATTTGACAAGAGGCTCTGCCAGGGAATCAGCATTGTCATGAGGCCCTTCTTTCCTGACTGGATCATATTTTCCAGGGCCCACATTAGGAGCAAAATAAATAATTTTTTTTTTTTTTTTTGTAGTGGTCGTAGTTTTGTTTCCTCCACAAAATAGTGTTTTTCTCTCTTCCTGTTGGCACTGATCAGCCCTGAGCACTGTGAATGCTGCAGCCTTTCTAAAATGTGATTCCTTCTCAGTGTCTTTTCAGTGTCCTTCGTGTTCCTGCTATGCAGTTTAGAGGGGGGAAAAAATAGTTTTCTGAACTAAATAGTGCCTTCATGTGTAGATCTGAAGAAACTCCTCTTCCTGGTGCCAGGAAAAATTTGCAAAGAGAAGATTAGTTGTTAATCTGAATGTATTTATTAATTTAATGATGATTTCAATGATCCACTGCTCAATTTGTGTCAGATTTATAATGGAACTTATCCCTATGATCTAGTTTTTCTCTGGTTTCTGAGTATTTTCACTAGCTGTGAGCTTTGGAGTGGAAAATATTTTCTCTTTCTCTTTTTTGCAAACCAGCAGAAAGGCATTTCTAATAGGTGGTTAGTTATTTTCAGTTTTGTATTAATGCTTAATTTTCTTTGAATTTCCTGTGGTAGAGAACAACTGAAACTACTTCTATGTGTGGGCACAAGAAAACAATCTTATTATCTGTACTGCCCAAGACAGTCACAGCAGCGTGCAGCCTGCTTGTGCTGACTGTATTTAGGACTTTGCACTCTGATTTTTCTGGACTTCATTTCAATTATTTTGCATCCTAGCAGGAGTGTCACTTGGAGGGAAATGTTTGTAGCCAGAGCACTGACCCTGAGGAGCTTTTTGATTATGAAAACAGCCGGGCTCTCAAGGCCACAGCTCCATTCCAGGTGCTGCTGTGGGCTTGTTTACTGCAGATAAGTGACAGCATCCAAACTTATCTTCATCTCCATCAGCCTCTTACAGAGCAAGGGAGTTGGAAGGCATTTAATGAGCTTAATGACTTTGCTGGTGGAGGGAGGTGTGTGTGATAAGGAGACAGTGCCCATCGATTTCCTTCCATTGAGAAGTGAAATAATCTTTCAGTTTGTATGGCTGCAGCTCTGGGCTGCCTTTTGGTCCTTCCAAAGCTGATGCTTGGCAAGCATTTGATTGAGCTTCTCTTTTTTCAATCCCTTATGAAATGTTTTCCATTTTTCCAGTCCCTTTTTTGCTGTTGGCAGTGACAGGATCCCTCTTGATTTCATCGCTTTAACAGACCTTACTCTCATCATCTTCTTTTTGATCTCATTGCTCTGTATCTGATTACAGAAAGAAAACAACTCTATGTATTTCAATTTATCCCTTGCAATCCCAGATTTATGTGCTTGATTGTTTTTCTCTCTTGGTCTCACCAGTGTCTTTACTGTTCCCTGTTTGAACTCTTGCCTTGCAGTTCTGATTTTTACTGCTCAGAGGAGAGTTGCACAGACATCCCAGGGCCAGCCCTGTAGGGACTTTACAAATGAATTTACGTTGCATTTAAACAAAATCACTTCTCACTTCTGAAGGTCTTAATTAACCTGCAGTATTGTAATAGCACTGGGAAATCATGAGAAATTTTTTACACATTGTCTTGTGCTTCATTTATAGGATAATGACAACTTTTTTGACACCTATGACGTTGAACTTATAAAAAAGAATGGGCAAAGCCTGGGAATAACAATCGTTGGATATGCTGGCACATGTGATATAGGTGAGTTGTTCAGGATTTAGGAAAATGTTGGACAGGGGCTTCTCAAATACCCTTTATTGACCATGGGGAAAATGAATGGCTCCTACCTGTGCTAGGAGACATGAAATTCACTAAAATTATAGATCAGCATCTCATATTTAGTGGGAGTTTGTCAAAGGGAAGTGTTAGTGTTTCAGGGTTGTTTGTTTATTTTTTTCCTTTGTTTTTATTTCCTTTTTTCTCATTGGGAGTTAGAATTAATAATCAAACTGCAAACATGACAAAGGACAGCTTTTCTGATTTCCATGTCTCTCTTGTCTTTTCGGTTTTTTTTTAAAGAAAAATCCTTTTTCATTAAGATTTAAAGTACTAAATTCTTTAGCTGTAAGATGATTGAAGTCCTGATCAAAGTCCTTAAGCACATACTTTACTTTTAGCTTAGTTAGTCCTATTGAAATCAAACGCAGCATGGATTTAAGTGATTGTGGTTTAAAGCCTGGGTAAGCACAAGGATGAATCCGTGGAGGAGGTGGCCTTTTGTGAGCAATTTTAAGGGAAATATTTGAGGTCAGTGTACAGGTGGTTGTGTCAGTGCTGGGGTTTTTTCCACCAGAGATCTCAGTTTTGTGTCAGGCTGTGGGAGTGGTAACGTGCAGATGGTGATGGTTTACAGAATCATCACTTTATGGGCAGAGGGAAGTGTGTGAAAAAGGCTGGAATCAAAAATCTTAATAAGAAAAGAAGCAAATTAGGTTAATGAAGTGACTTGTTTCTCTTCCCTCCCCAACAGAACCTTCAGGGATTTTTGTGAAAAGTATAATTCCTGGGAGTGCTGCTGACCACAATGGCCAAATTCATGTTCATGACAAAATTGTTGCTGTAAGTAGAATACTATGCTTGTATATTGCTGTAGAGCTAATACATTTCACATCTCTGTTAAAAGAACAACATAGTAAAGACCTTCTAAAATTAATTAAACCTCCTCTGCTTTGCAGAAGAAATAATTTGGAGGTTCGTGTTTGTTTAGGTAGACTTGTGACAGAAATGAGCTTTGGCTTGCTGTGGTTAAAGTATTATTTTATATTCAAAGAAATAGTAAATAGTAGTTAACTGTGAAAGAGGCAAGCATTTGGATTAAAGTGTTTCAGAGTGGAGAATCTTGGCTTTTGGCCTGCAGTAAAGATGAGCAGCATTAACTTCTACTTGAATTGAATGGGACTCGAGGATTGTTAAGATTCTGCAAGATGTGGCACATTGTTTGTGTTCCTTAATGGCTCTGGAGAGTGGATACAATCAAAATGGTAATGGTCACAATTTAGGTTTAAAAGCCCAAGCTTTATGTGTAGAAAAATGGAAAAATCATTGAATAACAGTGAATTGAATAATAGCCAATTTTGCATTCACAGCACAAGCAGGAATGAATTCCACAGTCTTTTTGTTTTAAGAGGTAATATTTATAGAGATATGATTTTAAATTACTTTTAAAATGTGTGCCATGCCAGACCTTCCAAAGTCAGCTTCTCCTCTGTGGCAGCAAAAATTAATATAACCTTTTATCTGCAGGTGGTGCATGATCTGACAGTGAGGTGATCAGAGTATTTTGGGTGTAAATTAAAATATCTGATAATGTAAGAATTGGGCTGTTTAGGGTGGATTATACAAACAGTTGTGTTTGTAGAGGCTTGTGTGGGGCATGTTAGAAATCCATGAGAAAACCAGCAGTGATAATGAACTGAACAGAGTTCCAGGCTGGATACTCTGCTTGGAACCTTCATCCACAGTCCTTGTCAAGCTGGTTTTGGTAAGCAAAAAAAAAAAAAAAAAAAAAAAAAAAAAAAAAAAAGGAAAAATCTGTGCATACTTGTATCAGATTAGTAAATTCTGTTTTGTGGTTGTCCCCATGAAAACAGAAAGAAGAAATTACTGTTGTGTTTCCTTTTAAAATGCATTTTGGAAATAAATTCTCATCAGTGAAATGTAACAGATTTAATGAGATTGTTTTGCAAATATTGCTGTCTTGGGAGAATAACCCTGTAATTCCTGCACTAAATAACGTGGCTGTTGCTTACAGCCTGTGATACTCCACAACATAGCCTGAGAATGCAGCACAATTACTGTTATTTGCTACAATTTTCTTGTTTTAGGTTGATGGAGTCAACATACAGGGTTTTACCAACCAAGAGGTGGTGGAGGCACTGCGAAACACGGGGCAGACTGTACGTCTCACCTTGCTCAGAAGGAAACCTTCCTTTGCCATTTCCTCAGAAACACCTTCAGGGAGAGGTAATTCTGTTTGTATAGCAACTGGTTTTATTTTTCACTCAATTTACAGTTACCTCATTGAACAGTTCAGGAGTGGATACCACATGATCCTCAGGTTTTCTTAATGGTGCACTGTAGAAAATTAAGATGCTTAAAGGAGGAATGGAAAGACACTAAAATGAGAGATTCAGGAAAATTCAGTGCAAAACTCCTGTGTAGCCACCCCACCAAAAAAAAAAAAAAAGAAGGAATTAGTGAGGTGGTGTTACTACAGCCTTTATTTTGCAGCATATGATTTGGGGTTTTTTAATCTTATTTTACAGTGCAGCCAACTGTTCCAATCTTTATGTCCCCTGGAACTGTAAGGCCTGAAATTAGTGTGGCCACTAAGAATGAGAAAAAACAAGAACAGAAGGATAATCTTCACAATGAAAAGCAGCAGAGTTTGCATCAGGCAGGTAGATAGGGTACCTTGAAGTGCCTCTGCTGGGTCTGGTTAAAATCTACCATCTCTAATTCCATTTTCAGCACTGATGGGTTGGCTTAAAACATCTTTAGCTTTTGCCCTGCAATGCTTTCTGAAGGAAAGCTCTGCCTCTTGGATCTAACCAACTCTTTCCACAGTCCACAGGTCTGCTGAGAGTGGGTTCTGAGATGTCTCAGGGTTTGTAATTCCCTGGATCTTCTTCCTTGCATGAAATTTGCCCTTTTCCAGGCAGCAGTGGTCCCCTTTGTTTAGGGAGGGATTTTTTAAGGTTACAGTCAGTGGAGTTGCAGCTCTTTTGGTGCTCAGGAGTGACTCTCATTAACTCTGGAGAGCTGAAAGCCTCCAGCTCAGTGATTCCTCTTTGTGGTCCTGCTCCTGCACTGATGACCTGAGGTGTGCAGTTTTCTGCTGGGAGACACTTTATTTATCATCCTCCTCTGCTGCCAGGGTGCTGCCAGGGAATTCTTATTTATTTCCTGATCAGTGTTACCTCAGTCACACCCACCTTCATGGCTGGACTCAATAATCTGAGAGATCTTTTCCTGCCTTAATGATTCTGTGATCTTCTTATCCTGACACATCTTAAGACTCCTGCAGAGTATTTTCATAATATTCTTCTGGTTTCCATCATCTCTGAATGTGCTGCAGTTTCCTCTCTTGGCATTGCAGTAACTTCATCAGAACTCATGTTTTGGGTGTAAAGACCCGATAGCTGGAGTTCAGAAAAGGCATTTTTTTAACAAATGGCATTCAGGCACAGGGGCAGGTCACAAAGGCATGGGCTGCTCTGGGTTTTAGCTGACTTTGGAACCAAGGCTGGAGGTCTTTCCAGAACCTTCAATTCCCCCACAGATTTCTGGGCTCCTCTACAGGAATTCTGGGTGAATTTATACAGCTTGTGTTAAAGTCAGCATAAATTATCCTTATGCCTTGTAGTTTCTAAGACATGTAGATGTAATAGAGCATTCTAAATTACGGCTGTCAATGAATAGCAATTCTGCTGTGATTGTTGAAGATCTGTCAGTATTAAAGACAACCTGGAAACGAGAGAAATGTAGCAGTTCCTATATTCCATTCTGTTTTACTTTTCTGTCCAAGCCTTGTAACCAGACATCCTTTGTTGTGACTTTTGCATGTTCCCAGAAATAGGAAGCCAGAACAGAGGTGGTTGAGTAGCTGAGAGTTGAGGTTCTCAAAGCATTGTTTAGCTATGACAGAGGCTGGAAAAGAGCAGCACTTTGTCTGTCCTGTGTCACTTACCCAGTTTTTTTTTTTAATGTGGGACTTGTATGCATATTTTACTCCTGCAGAAATACGATGTATGAGATTTCACCTTGGAACAGAATTTAATGGCCAAGTTTAAGTTCCAAAGATAGGTGCTTATTTTGGATGTGGTGATGGGCACTTCATTATAATGGTGCTAAAGCAAATACTGCTAATTTAAGGCTCTGGCTAAACTCTGGAAATGCTTTTAGAAGTTTAATGTAAAAGGTATGTTTTATAAAACGTGTATGACTTCCCTTTAAGCCCAGTTGTGTGAAATTCTTATTAAATTGTGTTTCCTGGGGAGGTATTAAATAGTAATTCTGGCCAGGCAAAGCCATGCTTAAGCAGTTCTGGTACAAAGGCAGCAGGGCTTGGGCTGCAACGTGCACAAGGGCTGAAACTCAGAGCTAGCAGAGTGCAGGCAATGAATTTAACAGCTGCAGCCTCTGCAAGCCTGCAGGCTGGGCAGAACTGCTCCATCCTGCCTTGCAGGAGTACTCAGCACCCAGAGGGACAATGCTGGCAGTCAGGAGCTTGAGAGATGTCTGGGGAAAAAGCCCCAGCAGTAGGGCAGGAAAAGGAAGGGCTTTAATGAAGAGCACCCTTGTGTAGGAGCTTTGTGAGAGCAGGAGGAAGCTGCGAGAAAAAAAAATCCCAGCTTTGAAGAAGCTGACAATTTTGACCAGAAAAGATGATTTTTACAATAGATTTGTGGTTCCTGCTTTGTGCTTGCTAATTAGAAATGAAAAACTGCCTGGAAGCGCAGGCAGAAGGACAGGCTAAATATGCTGAAAAGTTGTTGCTAATGAAAGCTGTCCCTGGAAGTGTTTTCATTTCTGAGGCCTTGCACATTATAGAAGACATGGTACATATGTTAGGTCATGAGGAATTCAGCTGGATGAGAGACTAGAAAGAAATTTCCTATTAGCTGCCATGTGGAAAAAGCTGTTGGGGGAAAAAGGAACATTGTAAGTGAATTGAGTGATGCCACTGGAATTGAATATATTCAATCCAAATCCCTTCAGCCCACATTTCCACAGTTGTAAGAAGTCACAAGCTGAGACTTCAAAGTGTATTGGAAAGAAAGAAAGGGGAAAACTTCACATGGAGACGTGCATCAGCACCTGCTCTGAACAACTTGTAGATTTTGGTAATGTGTTTCGGAAGTGACAAAAAAATCTGTATTCAGCCAGCTGAACACAGCTGACAGTTGCTGAACTGAACTTTGAGCTTGACCCTGAGATTCATTACTCCTGGTGAACCTTGAAATCTATATTTGGCTGCACAGTGGATTTCAGGTGCTTAGATCCTGTGTGTTCACACTGTTGTAACTCTGTAATAGCAGAAAAAGAGACTCAGGAATTTCTGCCCCTCTGTTTTTCTGCAGATGGAAGGAGCAGAAGAATGCACTGGTGTTCTGGTTTTGATACAGTTCACAAGTAAAGACAGTGATCAGCCTGTGCTTGATCATAAGTCACACATTAGAAACTTTAATTTTCAATGAAGTTAAAAAAAAACTTTAACTAGCAGTTGAGAATTTTAGGACAACTGGTTTTGATACAGTTCACAAGTAAAGACAGTGATCAGCCTGTGCTTGATCATAAGTCACACATTAGAAACTTTAATTTCCAATGAAATTAAAAAAAACTTTAACTAGCGGTTGAGAATTTTAGGACATTTTGTCTTCCCATTATTTTTTAAGGAGACAATTTATTTCAGAGACAACTGTGGGCTGTATTTACAATCCCAAGTTTTTAATCTTGCTGGGGTGTTGTTTTGGTAGCAGAAAATAGCTATCAGGATTGCTGGAATTCTCAGATATCTGTGTCTGCTTGAGCCTGTGGGTTGAAAATCCTCTGGATATTTCCAAGTGACGCTCAGTTGCTGGGCTCTGAGCAGTGTGGTTTCTCAGGGCAGATCAGACAGAATTTGCCTGTCTGGCATGGCTAAAAGTGAGCTTAGAGAAAACAGGGGTGGGCTGTGTTGTCGCAGAAGTAAACTCCAATCTTTCTTTTTATTGAGTGGAAAACTTCAAAGCTGCAGAAGTGTGTAATGAGGATTGTATTGCAGAGCTTTATCTCTGTGGGCTGCGAAGGTGCTGAAAGCAGAGGCAGCCTGACAATGCCATTTGTGCAGGGTTTTGCTCTTGCTGGGCTCTGAGCTCCTCGTGGTGTCCTCACAGTTCCCACCCCAGGTATTTTACTCACTGGTTGTGTGCAGAACCTGAGCTTGTGCTTTACATTCTGAATTTCAGGGCGACGCAGCAGCAGCACTGAGTGGTCTGTGCCTTGTCTAGACATCTGACAAACTACTGAAGCCATTCAGGGGGAAAAAAAATCCCCTAGTTTTTGGAAATTCAGCCTCCAGATGCTGCTGCTGTCGCTGCTGGATGGAATTTGCTGTAGAGCTTGATTCTTACCAGTTACACATTGCTCCAGCTTGGAACTTTATATGTGAGCTGAGCTTCTGGCTGAGGTCAAACACAGGGCAGCCAGTCATTTTCTGCTGTCTAGCTCTGTCAAATTGTCTTACAGGACTGTAACCAACTGCCTTGGTTGCATAAGTAAGAAAGCTGAAAAGATATAAATGTCAAGATAGCCAAGTTCCCACGGAAGACTGGTTTAGAACTGGAGCTTATATTAAAGCTCATGTTACTTACTGGCCTAATTAAAGCAGACAAGGCTTTATACCTGCCAAATGTATAAATAAAGTCTGTGCCTGCATTGTGCTGACACAGCCCCTCGATAACAGCAGTATCTTGTCAGGTGTTTTCCTTCTTAAGGGGGCTCATTTGGGTGGGAGATGATGTTTCCCTGGAGTGGGAAGCGTTTTTACGGCAACAAATGATGAAGTTGTGTGAAATTTGTTTTGCAGCCTGAAAGAATGATTTATTTACAGTACTGCATGGTACAGAACTCGCATCTCATCACCAAGCATCACCTCTTCTGCCTCTCAGCTGAATAAATCACACTTTTACAGGAGATGACATTTTGCATTGTTTTCCTAAGAAAGACGTTTTTGATTTGTGCTGTTTGATAGACTCAGCTTAATGCACTTCCCTTTTGGGGATTACTCCCTCTAATCTTTTATTTACACTGAATTTTTATTGGAGTATTTAGAAGTAAATGTACTTCTGAATGTACAATATGCTTGTAAATTCAATATTCACTTTCATACTTAGGAAGAGTCCCACTCCCTCCAGCACATGAGCTGAAATCCAAATGGGAAAACCTGCTGGGACCAGAATACGAAGTTATGGTATGTTTTATTTCAATAAACTACATTCATGAGTGTTATTTCTTTAAATTACAGATCTGTGAGCTTAGCATCACAGGCTGTTTATAGAACAGTTCAGTGTTTGGAACAGTTCAGTAACATCAGATTTTCTTTCCTGTAACATCAGGGCTGAAATGTATGTCATAATGAGTTGGGGGATTTGCTGCCCTTTTATTTTATTCTGTTTATATAGATACTATTGTTCCACAATACGAGACAGGAACAGTGATTTAAGGAAATCAGCTGTCCTGTTTAATCTGCATCACAGGAGCCACTTAAAATATATGGCATTTTTATTATTTCATTCATGATCTATTTGTTTTACTGGGCACTGAATTAAAAAAGGGCTCAGGATAGAGCTTCCGTTTTCAGAAGAATCTTACCATTTTATCTGAAGAATGAAAGAATGATTTTCAAACATGCTGGGAAAATACAAAGTAATTCTCAATAGTGTAACTTTGTGGTGCCAATGTCTAGTAGATATTTCTTCCCTTCATATTAAATAATTGCCTAGCAAAAGATTGTTTTGATGAATTGTCACGAGGACTTGATGGAAATTGTAATTCACTTGTGCTTTTCAGTGCTGGGTGAGCCAGCTAGTACAGATAAAAGACTCGGGACAGCGTTCTTCCCGAAGCCTTAAAAAATTCTCACCACCACCAAGAAAATGCCCTGTTTGTCTTTGCAATGCTTGTCCAGTTGATTTAGAGACACTTATTTTTACTACTTGGAGTAGCCATCGTTCCAGTCACTCGCTGGGAGATTTAAAGTAGCTTCAAGAATTGCCTTGAGAAACTTGCTTCCCCTCTTTCCATTAGCACTCCGTTAAGATCTGGAGCTCGTGTGAGATTATGTACATGATGCAATAAATCTGTTTGGCTGCCCACTTCAGTTGCTTGCTATTCCCACCCTTACATTTCCAGGGGCTGATATTACCTCCCTGAGCACTATCACACTTCCCAGAGAGGATGAAATCCTGCTTAGCTGGTGAATCCAACCATTCCAAATCCTCCTTCAGCCGCCGCCGGTGAAATGTCAGCAGTGGAAATGTTAACCATGGGGCTTCTTGAATGATAGAAGGGAGCTCTGCTGGCAGCCCATTCTGAAAGCCATTTTTTGGTTCTGGTTGCCTGTGCCTCCCTGCTGTGTCCAGGAGCAGTGTCCAGTTTGAGTGGCACCGCAGTGCCTGTGTCACATCATCCTTGCTCAGCCCCTGAACTCACCCCAGAGGTGCCTGCAGGGTTCTCTCAGGAGTATTTGTCTTGGGAGGAAATAGCTGCTTCAAGAGAGGGGTTGGTGGCCTTGGTGGCTTCTGTGCTGCTGGTCCTTCTTGGTGCCAGTGGAAGGAGCTGAGGTTCCTGAGCAGGGGCTGTGTGGTGTCAGGCTGAGGGGCTGCCAGTCATAAATCCACTTAGTTACCTGGACATGAAATGGGTTCAGTCTGTCAGGAAAAAACACCCTGCCTACTGCAAAACAACATGCTATAAGCACTGTTTAAAATTAATCCAAAAGAAAAGTCTAATCTTTATTAAACTAGAAGTTTTCAAAGAAAAGTTACCTGATTGGTTTTTTCAGATCAACCAAGTGCAGCTTTCCTTTAAACATTCAACTTCAGTGTCCCAGATTCCAGCCCTGGGCCATATATTGGAACTAAATGATCTTTAAGGTCTCTTCCAACCCAAACCATTCTATGATTTTGTCTTAATTACATTTAAAATTGAAGTAAATAACCTTCTAATATTACAGATAAATCTGTTATGTTAAGGAGGGACAAAACAAGAAAACTGGTGGTGAGCAGAGTCATTTTATTAATCTTTAAAAAAGACACTGAAAGGATTTCCTGTCCCTGGTTTAAATAACCCACTTTCCATTCCCATCTGGTAATTAAAGTTATGTATTTCAAGCCAGAAGTTGGTGGGTTAGTCTGGATGGGAGATGGCTGCACTGTAGCCTGAGGTAACAACTTAAGCTGTCATACTTTCAAATTCTGACTGGCAAGTCCGTGTGGGTATTTGTGTCAAACATAATGGCATTTTGTGCTTACACAGGATTACTGAACTTGACTAAAATTGGCATTTGGGCTCCGGGAGTAGGATAATATTGGAGTCTGCTAATGGTGCATAATCACCACATTCCTACTTGTAAATGTTCTGTGCCTGAAAGATTTTTCTAACATTTGTTTAAAATTATTTTGCATCAATGTGACATTGTTTAAGTACGGTTTATTTTGCTCATGAGTTGAGGTTTTTTTTGCCAGAATTTCATCGTTCTGGTAAAGTCTTTATTGTCCTGCTGTTGAAAAATGTTCTGATGTCCAATTTTTAGGTTGTGAATGTGGATATGCCCTTTAAAGACGATTCAGAGCTCCAGAAGTACTCAAAGGTAAGGCTTACATGGTGGTTTCCTTCCTGGTGTATGTTGGCAGAGTAATCCTGGGAGGGCAAGACGCAATTCCAGATGTGGTTCAGGAATTTAGTGGTTTTGTGGCTCTGTATGTTCCAAAAAAAGGCTGCCAATATTCTGCTTATCTCCTGGACTGATCCAATACCTTTTCACAGCACAGGCAAATGAACCTTTTAACAGTTCATTACCAAACGCCCAAACAACAAAAAAAAAACACCCTCAAACCCTAAATTTTGGGGTATTTAATTGCACAGAATGTAGCAGAGGTTGAAACTGTGCTGAACAACTTTTTTGTCCCACAGAGGATTTTGCTGTAGTGATCCTGGCTCAGGCAAAGGGATGTGTAATTCATTTAAATTGTCAGATCTTAAATTAATTTCACTTCCCAGAGATTTTCAAGATACCCCTGTTAATATTGTGGAAGAGAGGTTTTTAGAGATGATGCATTTATATATTTGTGGGGACACCTCAGTGGGGAAGGGCCATAAAGTCATGATCAGACATGGCTCTGAAGGAATGCTGTGGATCAGTGGATTGCTCCTTTTATTTGAATATCCAGAATAATTTGGGAAGCAGGACAGTCAGTCACTGTTTGAACTCCAGTAATAAAAAGCCAGAAAATGTCCAAACTGAGGGAGCAGCCACTGCTGATCATCCCTTTTCCCCAGCTTGCCATGATTTCTTCTGTCTTTTCTGGACAGTGTATCACTTTTATTCTACTTTTCCTGATATTAGCAGACTTAAGGCACTGGGTTGGAGTTTCCCTAGAGAAAAATTCCAAATTAGGGAGTTCCAGTGGGAAAAGGCTGACACAAAATCAGTGATTTCCCCTTGCAGAAAAAAGGATGTCAGTTTTGTAACTACTTACAGAGGACACTTCATGGATATTTTTTCTGCCTTGCAGTAGTGTAGCTCCCAAAGGAGTAAGACAGCTGATCTTGTGGTGAGATTTTAGGGCAATTATGGAACTTTTTTTTATTCCTTTATTTATTTCTATTTATTTTATTTTTGTTTCCCCTCTCATGGAAGAGGGCTTGGAACTGGATGATGTTTAAGGTCCCTTCCAACCCAAACCATTCTGTGATTTATTGACAGCTCACCTTTTGGGTGGTACTTCTCTCTGTATTTTTCCCATTAAGTTTAATTATTTGAGAATACAGTTCAAATTGCCTTTCCCCCCAGGGAAAAGACTGGTTGTTTTTATTTGTGCAAACAGTTTGTAAAGAGAAGTTATGGACACTTGTGCTGTAACACAGGTGAGGTCACTGTGAACATTTAATCATCTTACAGTGGGTTTGGTTCCATTTGGTGAGCTACTGAATCCTAAATCTGTTTTTATCCTGGTAGATAAAGATTTAGACTTAAATGCATATTTATATTTATCTTTTGGCAGCTGTTACCCATCCACACTCTGAGATTAGGAGTTGAGCTGGACACTTTTGATGGACATCATTATATATCATCCATTGCTTCAGATGGCCCAGCTGCAGCACTTGGTCTTCTGCAACTGGAGGATGAACTTCTGGAGGTAAAAAAATAAAACAGAAAATAAAAATTATCTATTTCCTCTTTTTTTTGGCCGCCTTAAAATTCTTCTCTTCAGTTCTAGCTTGACTGCTGTGTGTGCAGTAGAATTATTCCAGATTAGTTGTGGAAGCAGAGTTGTGCTTTGGAATTCACATTCATTTTCTTCACTGTTCCCTTCCACATTTATGGAAAAAATGTCAAATTCTTGTGACCTCTCAGTGACTTTATGGGTATTTTTTCTGCAATGTTTTAACATGAGCATCAGGAGTTACAAGGGCAGAGATAATATTTGTGTTGAATTATTTGTAGTGCTGTGGCTCAGTCTTTTGCACAATTTGGCTTTAGCTTTTGTGGTGGATAATCTTTCTGAATATTTGTCACCCCTAAAACATTTACAGCAGTCTTAGGAACAGTGGTTTCAGTTACACAATAAAACTTTTTTGTGGAGTGTTGAAAGATACTTGTGTGTATGAGCAAATACATCAGTTTGTTTAAATGTGTTTAAAGAGGTATTGGGGCAGCTTTGGAGTTATCAGAGTCACACCAGACCTATTTTCTCATGAAAAATAATTATTTGATAAAATGAAAATAATTCCTATTTGTCTGTGTGTGTGTGTACATGTGTCCATTGGTATATCAGCCTGCAAGTGAAAAGACATTAATTTCTTATTGCATGCTTACTCCTTGTGGAATATTTTGATATTGGAGCCTTTTTTTTAGTGGATGCAAAGAACATTTAATGGAAACAGAATTAGGCCTTCTGAAAGATTGATTTGTTAGGTGTACAGCTATTCTGCTTTTACTTCTTCACCCCCTAACATCAAAAATTCATACTGGTATCACTAAGACCTAAAACATTTTCTTATTGCTTAATGGAGGAAACCTTGATTCCTGAAGGAAGGGATTAATGGAATGCTGGAAGTGTCATTTAAATTGCTTGGCCACTAAACAAAAAAAAATTATAGAAAAAGCAATAATGCAGTGCTGTAGAGTAACTTAGGAAACTTTAATTGTGCATATTTAACAGTTTTATGTATTACTCTGTACTCAGAATTAAGTTCACAGGTATGCCCAGACCTAGTGAGTGTAAATTTTTTGCTGCTCTGTAGTTGGGGAAAAAAACCCCAACAAAATAAAAATGTGCTCCAGGGCTAAAGCTGTAAGTGCCAGGTTTAGCCCAGACTCTGTTTTTGCAGCCAAGTTATAAATCCCTTTAAATAGGGGTTTGCAGTGGAAAAAGTGACAGCCCCATTCCCCAAACAAGCAGCCTTACCTGGGCCTGATACCTTTGGGATTGAAATATGATCAGCAAGGATTTTCTTTTTTTTTTTTTTTTTTTTTTTTCAATGTACAGTGAGCTTGAATGTTGATTATTTTTAATGATGTGTTTGAATTATGACAGACAGCACAAAACCCCTCCCCTGCCCTTCATTTCAGCTAATTCCACCGTGTCCTTTTTCAGGAGTAAATTGCTTTTTTGTGCCCTTTTGTTGTAGCATTTCCCTGCTGTTTGAGGGCTGGCTGGCTGATGTGCTGAGTGGGTGGGTTCAGGGCACCTTGCCTGCTCAGAGGATGATTTCTGGCAGCTGCAGGAGGAGAAATGGGAGTCCCCAGGTCTGCTGGGGGGTGCTCAGCAGCTCTTCCCCATCCATCACGGGATGCTGAGAAGTGCTGGGAGCTTTCCACCACGCTGCCACTCTCCAAGCATTAAAAAATCCTTACGTGTGGATCCTTCTGCTTAAATAATTAACTAATGGACGAGGCTGATAGCTCAGCACTTGCTGTAATTCTTGCAGAAGAAGCCCAGGGTAGTTTGTCTTACTGTGTTGGGGGCCAGTTCCACCACTCTCAGTTTTCCTGCTTGGCTGGGATGTAGAGTGTGAGAGGAGCTCCAGCAGCCCAAACTACATTTACACTGCAAAAAGCACAAAGTGGGGGGAAAAAATAGAAGTGGTCAGGAAGGAGATGTTGGCTAAAGTGGGATTGCTGTGGAGCCTTGAACAAGATTGAAGGGAGATCTGGGAGATTTCTGGAGAGGCTCTGCCTCAAGTGCACCTGTACAAAGGTGTGTCCATGTCTGGTGAACGTTTCCATGCTGATTTCTTGGATCAGGTGTGGGTTCCTTTGCAGTGTGGGTATGGAAAGAAGGGATGGAGGTAATCCTCAGTTATCCCCACTTGCTGTGGAGGGGCTTGGATGAGGTGCTGGGTTCCCAAACCAGTGGCTGCACTCCAGCACTGTGGACATTTGGTCATGAGAGGGGCTTGAGGCAGCCTGAAAGAAATCCCTGGAGCACACAAGGTGCTGGGATTGAGTCCACAGCACTTACTGGGTTAAAGCCCTGCTCTTTTGGGACTGCAGTGCTGACTAACACAGGTAATTTATGACACCTCCTATTTAAGGACACCCCTGCAGTGCAGAGAGGAACCCTCGGGATATAAAGGTTATAAAATAGGTAAAAATAATATAAAGACTATAAAATAGGTAAAAGAGGATGAATCCCTCTTTGTTTTCCTGCAGAAGCAGAATCACAGAGTGACAGGATGGTTTGGGTTGGAAGGGACATTGAAGCCCATCCAGTTCCACCCCTGGGACACCTTCCACTCTCCCAGCTTGCTCCAAGCCCTGTCCAGCCTGGCCTTGGACATTTCCAGGGATGGGACAGCTACAAAAAACTGCAGTATCCCATTTTTAAAGCACCATTATCTATCCATCTCTCTGTCTCTCTAGCATCTGTCTGTCTATCTATCTATCTATCTATCTATCTAATCTATCTCTCTATTTTTAGTGTGAGAGGAGCTCCAGCAGCCCAAACTACATTTACACTGCAAAAAGCACAAAGTGGGGGGAAAAAATAGAAGTGGTCAGGAAGGAGATGTTGGCTAAAGTGGGATTGCTGTGGAGCCTTGAACAAGATTGAAGGGAGATCTGGGAGGTTTGTGGGGAGGCTCTGCCTCAAGTGCACCTGTACAAAGGTGTGTCCATGTCTGGTGAACGTTTCCATGCTGATTTCTTGGATCAGGTGTGGGTTCCTTTGCAGTGTGGGTATGGAAAGAAGGGATGGAGGTAATCCTCAGTTATCCCCACTTGCTGTGGAGGGGCTTGGATGAGGTGCTGGGTTCCCAAACCAGTGGCTGCACTCCAGCACTGTGGGCATTTGGTCATGAGAGGGGCTTGAGGCAGCCTGAAAGAAATCCCTGGAGCACACAAGGTGCTGGGATTGAGTCCACAGCACTTACTGGGTTAAAGCCCTGCTCTTTTGGGGCTGCTAACACAGGTGATTTATGACACCTCCTATTTAGGGACACCCCTGCAGTGCAGAGAGGAACCCTCGGGATATAAAGGTTATAAAATAGGTAAAAATAATATAAAGACTATAAAATAGGTAAAAGAGGATGAATCCCTCTTTGTTTTCCTGCAGAAGTAGAATCACAGTGTGACAGGATGGTTTGGGTTGGAAGGGACATTGAAGCCCATCCAGTTCCACCCCTGGGACACCTTCCACTCTCCCAGCTTGCTCCAAGCCCTGTCCAGCCTGGCCTTGGACATTTCCAGGGATGGGACAGCTACAAAAAACTGCAGTATCCCATTTTTAAAGCACCATTATCTATCCATCTCTCTGTCTCTCTAGCATCTGTCTGTCTATCTATCTATCTATCTATCTAATCTATCTCTCTATTTTTTTTTCTTTTTCAAAGTCTGTGGATTAGAACATCCCTTAACAATGATCTGTTATCACTCACAATCTTGAGTTTATGGTATAGTGAGCTTGACCCTTGTCAGGCCTTTGTGGTTAATTGCTTACTGTAATTGGTTTCTTTCTGACTGTACAAATGTTCTCACTTGTTTTCTGTAGGACCTATTTTAGTTTCAGTTGTTTTGTTACATTTTCAAATGGCAAAGTTAGAATCAGAGAATCGTTAAGGTTGGAAAACACCTCTAAGGTTATTGAGCCAACTTTTAAACTAGTTGTGGTAGTTCTGACCTCAAGTTTTTTGATTGGAGCTCAGAACCCGTGTTTGCTTAAAATATTGTGGGAAAATTAATTCTTTTATCTTTTTTAATTCAAATACATAAGCCTAGCACTGAAAAAAGATCCCCAACAAAGAAACAGGTGAGAAAGAAATAAGAATTCTAGGAAAGGTTTAGGCTGAAGTTAGAGGAAGGTAAAGAGACATGATGCAGCAGTCAGTCACAGGATCTTGGAGATGAAGTTTTACAGTAATTCTGTATTCTATACACAGTAATTATATATTCTTCAGAAGCATATGCTAATAAAACTGTGCAAGCTGTGCCAGAACCCCCAGGTAAAATCAGATCAAACTTTCAGGCTCGGGCGGGGAAAAATGTACGCAAAAACAAACAAACAAACCCAAAAAAAACCCCAAAAAAGAAAAAACTAAACTCTGTGTGGCTGTGTGGTCCCATTCTGCAGGTGAATGGGGTGCAGCTGTATGGGAGATCCCGGCGTGAGGCTGTCACCTTCCTGAAGGAGGTGCCACCCCCGTTCACCCTGGTGTGCTGCCGGCGGCTCTTCGGCGACGGCACCGAGTCCTTGGCGGACGAGCCCCCCGTGGCAGCGTCCCCTCCAGAGCAGAAGGTAACACCTCTCCTGTCCCCCACTCTGTGCGAAAGGACGGTCAATTTTGTGGAAAAATCCCTGTGTTTCTGGGTTTACGCGGGTTGGTCTGGAGGAGTTCATTGTCCTGGGAAGACAAGGTGGCTAAATCACCGCGTGCTTTGCTGACTGTACATCCCATTCATCATCCCCACACTTAATAGGTGAGTGAGAGCTCTGAATTACACTAAATCACATCCTTGCCACCATTAGCTGATTGCTTCCGTGTTCTGAGTAGGTTTTTATAGGGGAAAAAAAAAATAAATTTGAAACTTAGAAGTTTCTTTCTGTCGCAGGAGCTTTAAAGTCTCAAAGTAAAGCTTGACACTCGTGGTTGCTCCTGTTTGCAGAAGTATTTACAGCTTGGCTTCTCATCTTTTCTGATTGCCTGGCCTTTCTGTTAGCTGTCTGTGGTTAAATCTTTCATGCTGTTTATTTTTCCTTTATGCATCTAATGGGACAGCTGAAGTTCATCAACATGTAACAGGTTAGTAATATTCTAACAATTAATTAGTCTAATACACGGGTGTTTGTGTGCCAGGCTGGGCTCTGATGCTCCAAACATGTAGGCCTGTGCCCAGGGGAGTACTCAAGGCAGCAGGCTGGAGAAAACTCTATTCATAATGCTCAGTGAAGTTTTAATTCCATAAAAGGTCACATTTTAGGGCATGTATGCACCATTAATAATCAAAACATTGAAGTAATAGTGTTTGTAAAGAACTGAGAGAATGGTATTTGAACCAGAACTTTTCTTTTCCAGGTGAAACCCGAGGAAGACTTCAATCCTGAGGAGGAAGAAGGGGAATTGGCATTGTGGTCTCCTGATGTGAAGGTTATTGAGCTGGAGAAAGACAGAAATGGTTTAGGATTCAGCATTTTGGACTATCAGGTATACTTTTCTGTGTAACAAAATGCTAAAAATCCCTTTGATCCCTTGTCTTGCACGGTGCCTTAAAATGTTTTGTGATGTTGATTACTGAGTAATGGACTTGACACTTTGGCCTAGGAACTGTAGGGGAAAGTAATGTATTTTGGGGCCAGCTCTATAAAGTATGGAGTGTTCTAAACCTCTGATTATTGGACATGATAAAGTGCAAAATCTTTCATCAAGCTGCACCCCATAACTCTGAGTTTAATGACTAAATGTTGGGCAATATTGTTTTTTTTGTTGTATTTTGTTCTAACTTAGAATGGCTTTTCAGCTGTGAGAGTGGCAAGTGAAGGTTCTTGGGTATTAGTTGGAGATTATTATATCCTTAATTGTTAAACTCCTTAGAAATTAACAGACAAGCCTTAAGTTGGAGGGAAGTGCTGCTAAAATTAATGAATCCTTCTTTCAAAACCCCTGTCTTCAATTAAATATGTAGAAACTCTCAAAATCTGTAGTCAGAATGAAACGTTCTTCGTGTTTCTAGTCAACATGATATATTTTTTTAAACCTCCAGTCATCATATTTATAAGGAAATAAAATAGCTGGATCACTCTTTATAATAATATACACATCACATCTGAGTGCTGCCTAAACATTGTAGTTTAATGAAATGTGTTCAACTGTTGTACATAAATGTCAAGTGATATAAAATTCACTTTCTGATACAATAAGGCAGGAGTTGGGAATGAATTAGAAGGAAAAAAAATATTTGAAGTATTATGCAAACCCATTAATTCTATATTTTAGCAGTGCGATTTAAGATTACTGAAAATAGATCCTGTTAGTCATTTTAGCTGACACATGTTGTGTTGCAGTGCCAGCTCTACTCTAGAGTTGCTGGGAGTCTTTACAGAGCAGTAATACACAGATTTGCTTTTAAGTTCTCATATAATCAGAATTAATGAAGGCTTTAATAGCAGGCTTTTTATTTACTTATTCGCAGATGCAAATACACGAGCAATGTTGTGGTACTTTCAGCTAAATTTAAATACATTCTAATCAATTCTAAATGAGTGGTAAACCACTTAATCTCAGATCTTTATAATTTCAAGATATTTATGTATAAAGTGTATAAAGTGTGTTCTTTTGTTTGGGATTTGCCTCTTAGATCTTTTACACTTTTCATCATCTGCAGATTAATTTTTATAGAGAGATATCTGTGGCTGTGTGTGTGTTTATGTAAATACATCCATCACATCCTTGAGTGCAAGGCAAAGAAAATAAATAATTGTCTGTGCTACAGTGGAGGCAAGAGGAAAAAAAAAACCACCAAAAAAACTGTGTGTGGTTCCTGGGAGAGTGTTTGGAATTCTTAACACAGATTTTCTGGGAAGCACAGAATTACAGCAGTGTTTAATTGTGCCTTAAAGGACCTGGAGACCCTTCTTTAGAACATGAAAGGTGTTTTTGTAGGCACATGCTCTTTGTTTTACAAGAGAAAATTCAAGCTTTATAACAGCAAATGATGCTGCTTGTGCTGTGTATCCACTGCTGATTTTCCTCCATTTGAAGAATACAAGCTTTAAAATTTTTTTTAGGTGTTTTTAAATGAAGAGGGGTCTTGCCATGGCCCATCTTCATCACCAGTGAGTGGCCAGCCTTTCCAGGCTGCCACAGTGCTGATGGAGGTCGGGTGGGGAGGAAAATGCTTTTGAAGGGAGATTTTGTTGGTAATGAACACACAGGGACTGGCTCTGTGCATTACAGAAATTCAAGGGAAGTTTGGTGTTGCATTCCCAGCTGGGAGGAGGTGATGTGGCTATCCTGGGTTTTTTTAATATCCAGTTATTTCTGTAGCTGTTGGCTGAAATGACACTTCAGAAATTCTGGAGGGACTTCAGGAAGCTCAGTGGGAACAGGGAATTACCTCAGGGTTAAAAATGATGCTCTGCTGCCCCACCTGACTTTGCCCCGCACAAAAGTGGAGCAGCAGCCTTGAAATGGTGGATCCCAGTGGATCCCAGCCCCGGGGTGGGGCTGGGGCTGTTCCCTGCAGTGTTGAGGAAGCTCTGGAGTTCTGCTCATCCATTCTGACAGTGAGGGATGCCAGACACTCTGCAGAAGCACAGGAATGCTCAGCAGTCACAGACCAGGCTGCTCCCAGTGCTCTGGAAGTTTCTTCCTACTTGCTTTCGAGCACAAAGCTTTTTACCTTTCCATCTTAAATTAGAATTAGATCTTTTGCTGAACATTCCCGTGGTATATAATTTATAATATTTGCCATTTTGTTCCTGAAAACTGGCTGCACGCTCAGCATAAAGGCTGCTGTGCCTCAGTTGTCCTAAATGCTGTGCTTCCCAAGTCATGCTCTGGAAAACAGAATTAATAGAAATTCTTTGTGAGGCAGAATAGGAGTCTGAGTACGTGGAAAACTGAATGCTGAGATTGAGAAAATTATTACTCTGGCATATTAATTTTTAATGGGCTGTCTTTCTAATAATGTTTCATCTATCAAATAAATGATAAGCACATCCCAAGTGACTTGCAGGATATTCCCAGAAATGTACAAGCATAATTCCAATGCCTATATATTTTAATGAACTAATTACAAATTAATTATACCAATTATGCATAATCAATAGTATTTCTACTTTGTCCTGTGTTTTCTTTTGATTGTCTTTAGGGATTTAAGGGCTTAAAACAGAGCTTAAAACTTCCTTATTTTAATAAGGTTCATAAAACTTTGGGGTAGGGTTACCCCTTTTGCTATGACAGGATAGTGTTTATATAGGATATTCTTTGTCTTCCAGGATAGAATTTATATAGCATATTCTTCATTTTCCTGTGGTCTCTGTGTATTAAAAAAACCCTTTTTTTCCCCTTTGAATGTTGTAATTTGTAACTATGTTGTAGGAAATGTAAAATTTTTGAGAGTACTGCTCTGCTGGCAGCAAGGTCAGTACTTGGCGAGGGGGGAGGTGGATGGGAAGCTGATCCTGTGGATTCCTGAAATGATGGATTTCACTGGATTTTATTTCTTCTATTTAAATAAGAAACACTGAAGACATCTTAAATTGAAATCTTCTGTGTTTTTTTCTCTTGTCATCACTGTGTTGGGACCTGGTGAAAGCTCCCAGGCCAGGCACTGCTTTTTCTTGGTGGTGCTGTGATGGGAAGGCTGCAGAGGTCTCCTGGCCATTAAAAGCTGTGCTGCTCAGCCTCCTGGCCAGCTCCTCCGTGGAGCAGCACACTCTGCCTCTCTTCATTTCCTTCTCCTTCCATTGCAGAGGTTGCTCTGCCTTTCACCTCTTCACTGACCTTGATGTGGTGCTGCTGGCACAGGCAGTGCCAAGTGAGCTCTGCTGGGGAGGGAGGGACCCAGGACCTGCTGCTGGGGTGATTTGGGATCCCCTGGGCTGGAAAGAGGCTGCAGCCAGTGCATTTCGTGTTCTTTGTCAGCAGACCTGAAAGTATCCAGCCTAACAGTACATCTGTCTAGCCTGGAACTGATCACAGAATCCCAGAATGGTTTGGGTTGGAAGGGATCTTAACCCTCATCCAGTTCCAAATCCTGCACCTTCCACCAGACCCTTGGTTGCTCCAAGCCCCATCCAGCCTCCTGGCAAAGCTAATCCATTGGTTTTGAGACCAATGCCTTTTCCTTAGAAAGAAATGGAAAGATACATTATCAGGTTAAAACAGAGAAGAGATGCTGTCTAAAAACAACTGTGACCCCAGGGCATTAGAGCAAGAGGAAGGAAAAATCCCAAAAGACTTATAGAGAAAATGAAGAGATCCCAGCAGGACAGAAGGTTCTTTGAGCCCTGGAACAGTGTTCAGCAAAGACCTGATGCATTGCAGGCCAACAGACTCTGTCAGTGATGTTTCACAGAAATATTGGAAAAACCACAGGTAGCTGAATTGCAGATTTCTTGAGGCAGTATTGACCAGAAGGTAACTTGAATGGTCTGATGAGCTTTTATCAAATTAAACAAAAAGCTGAATGGACTTTATGTGGAGCTTAATTTACTGTGCTTTGAAGTCAGAGTCTTTTAAAGCAGCTGTTTCAGAGTGCATGAAACTGGAGAGGGTGAGGGGTGCAGTGGGGAGGTTTGACATTTTACACAACTCTTGGGAAGGACTCTGAGATGCAGTTTCTCCCTGTCTGTGCTGAGAGATAAATCCCCAGTGCCTGCTTGCTTTGGCACACTCCAGCTGCCCTGGAGAGCTGGAGGAACTCATGGACTCACCTGCTCCAAGTGATCCATGGGGGCAGGAAGAGGAATTTCAGCACTCAGGAGCTTCAGGTTACCCTGGGCTGGAGGAGCAGGGTGAATTGTGCCTGCCTGGGTCACTGCTCCAGGGATTTTCCTGTGCTTTAGCAACAGGGACCCCACAGCTGCCTTATTCCTGCCTTCCCTTATTATTAGCAGCAGTTTTTCGTGCTGCAGAGCTGAAGTCTCTTTTGCTGCACATTCAGCAGGTTGTGTTTTGTCCTTCTCCCAGGGAGCATGGGAAACAATTGTTTTCTCTTTTCTAACAAAATCACTGCATAGTCATTCACGGCAGGAAGTGAAGCAATTTAAGTGTCTCCAAATATCTTTCCTCTTTTCTTTATGCCCCAAAGAGGCTCCAGATGTAGAGTTACAAAAAAAAAAAAAAAAAAAGCAAACTGACTTCTTATTTGTAGAAGGTGGTATTCATGTAGATTATAATTTAATTTTTTTTTCACTTTCTTGGTCTGTTCAGCAGTGAGATGCAGGCTGGAATGCTTTGACACGTTGCTGGCTAAACGTTTGCCCTCTTGTGATAATTTGAGCTTTGTCTATTCTTGTGATAAGTTTGTTATGAACAAAGAAGCATATTCATGTCTTTGTTAAACACATTTTCACCTGATCACATGATGGAAACCTGTGGCTTACTGGCAAAAGCTGCACAGCTGTATTAAAAAGCAGTTTTACAATGGCTATCAGCTTGGTACTGGGAAAACTGATAAAGGCAGCTTTTCTCCCATCTCTACAACCCATCCACATTCATTAACATCAAAGTTCTGTAAGCCTCAGTACCAGCTGTGTTGGTACTCATCTCACGGAGGATTTGCTTCTCTCCCCCTATGGGAAAGTTCTACATCCTTTAAATCATATTAAGCTGCTTCATGTGTAAAATAATTCTTAATAGTGTGTCATGAATTGAATTCAGTGTAGCTTTTTGAAAAATTCTCTTGGAGTTCAGCTTAAAAACTACTTTCCAGGACCTCAGAGCCGGTGAATGCAGTTGAGCACATTCCTGGAGAAGTTTCTGAGGTGTTCACGATTAGTGGATTCCAAAACCTGCAGTACTAATGCCTTGGGAGAGCAGAGACCACTTCAATAAGAAATCAAAGAGATTTCTGTGTGTCTCACACCAAGATACAGACAGACCCACAGGAAGGGATCTGGAGAACCTGGAGGCAGGAAGGCACTTTAGGGGCTGGGTGTTCCCTGACACTGGGCTGGAGGGGACCATCACTAGGACCCTAAATGAGAAGTCAGGGAGGAATCTCACAGAATTACCCAGGTTGGGAAAGTCCCCTGAGACCTTTCAGTCCAGCTGTTCCCATCAGCACTACCAAGGCCACCACTGCCCCGTGTCCCCAAGTGCCACATCCACAGGGATTTAATTCCTTCCTGGGATGGGGACTGCCCTGGGCAGGCTGTGCCAGGCTGGACAGCCTTTTTGGGGAAGGAATTTTTCTTTGTATCCAACCTGAACCTCTCCTGGTGTAATTTGGCCATTCCCTCTGCTCCTGTCCCTGTTCCTGGAGCACAGCCCGACCCCCCGGCTGTCCCCTCCTGGCAGGAGCTGTGCAGAGCCACAAGGGCCCCCTGAGCCTCCTTTGCTCCAAACTCAGCCCCTTCCCAGCTCCCTCAGCTGCTCCAGACCCTTCCCAGCTCTGTTCCCTTCCCTGGACACACTCCTCAATGTCCTTCTTTTTGTGACCTCAGCATTCCAGGTGTCTCAGCAGTGCCCAGCACAGGGGACAGACTGTCCCCTGGTCCTGCTGCCACACCAGTGCTGACCAAAAGCCAGGTACCACTGGCATTCTTGGCCAGGTTTTCTAGGAGAATCCTAGATGCTCTTTCTAGGGAAAGAGCGTCAAAGGCTTCACAGAATTCCAGGTAGACACTTCACAGCCTTTCCCCCATCCACACTTAGCAGGTGTTGAGGTTTTGGCTGGGATAGAGTTAATTTCCCTCCTGAGTAGCTGGTGCAGCGCTGTGTTTTGGATTTAGCATGAGAACAATGTTGATAACAGGGTAATGTTTTAGTTGTTGCTAAGTAGCGATTACTCTGAGTCAAGGACTTCTCAGTTTCCCATGCTCTGCCAGTGAGGAGGAGCACCAGAAGCCAGGAGAGGTGATCTGAACCAGCCAGAGGGATATTCCATAGGATTTCATGCTCATGATATGTGATTTATGTGATCTGTAAATGGGAGGAGTTGGCCAGGAAGGGTGCATCACTGCTCAGGAACAGGCTGGGCGTCAGGATTTGTGCACCACTCGTTTTCCTCAGGTTTTATTCCTCTCTCTCTCTTTTTGTTGCATCTCTTTTCATTATATTTATTAGTATTAGCATTGCTAATATCTTAGCCTTTATTCACTTGCTGAAGTGCTCTTCTCTCAGCCATGGGTTACCCCAGCCAGACCCAGGGCAGCAGATTTTGGCCGAGCAGCACCTGCCTTTCACAAAGCTGAGCTGATCCCCAGATTGTCCTGCGCTCAGTAAAGGACAGAGATCTTCCTTATCCCTCCTTTTGCTGCCTTGTAGAGCAAATTGCAGGAGCATCCCTCCTGTCCCTGTGAGCTGCAGCAGCTCTGGACAATACCTGAGTTTGCAGAGAAACTGGAGCATTACTGAAAACATCTGTTTTTCTTTGCTTTGTCACATATCCATGAAATAAATGCTGAGCAGTATTATTACTATTAACCTTTAGAAATGTTTTCCCTTCTTCCCCCAAATTCTCCAATCTGGTTGTTCTTTTTCATTTCCTGCTAGAAAGAATAGCTTTTAATAAAAACAAAAAACCCCAAACCAAAGAAATTCATTATTATTCCACAGATGTCTTCTGCCTGCGAGAGAAGGCGAGAATTTAAAGGGACAAAACTGTAGCTGGATTTTTCTGTTAACCACTTGGTAAATCCCAGCCAAGCTGGGATAATGTGGAAGAGGCTGGAGGAAGCTGTGCTAGCCTGGCAGTGGGCATGTGGAGATGATGGAGCAGTGGGTGTGGAAGAGCTCAGCCCAGACAGCTCAGAATTTGTTCTGAAATGATGAGATTTGAGCTATATGGTGGTGCTGATGGATAAGCATGAAGCATCCTGAAGACTCATGGAAGTTATGAGGTGTTCTGTTTTCTTAGTACCTCACCCTGCTGGAAGATGCTGCTCCCCAAATCCAAGGAGTCCTGCTGCACTTGGAGTTTTCTGTCTGTTCTCAGTGTGATTCACTGTAGCCTGAAAATTCTCTGCAACCTTTGTGCCAACCCTTCTGTCTGCTCCCTTGCCCATCTTGTTCCTCATCCCTGGAGGTGTCCAAGGCCAGGCTGGATGGCATTCTGAGAGCCTGGGAGAGTGGAAGGTGTCCCTGCCCATGGCAGGGGCTGGAATGAGATGAGCTTTAAGCTCCCTTTCAACCCAACCCAGCCTGGGATTCTGTGATTCTTTGGGCCAAATCGCTGCTTGCAGATCCTTGTTGCATAAAACCCAGCCTGTCCTCTATCCCCACTTTTATTTTGCAGCTTTTTCTGCAGCAAGTCTTCCATAATTCATGTGTTTGCTGTTTGTGAAGCAAGGTTTTCATGCAGAGGAGAGCTCTGGCTTGTGTAAAAACACATCCTGCACTTGCACAGACTTTTACCAGTGCTGAGGCTGGCTCGCCTCACCGGTGCAAGTGCTGCTGGGCTCTCTGCTTGGATTTTGAGTTCAGGAATTCTTTGAATCTGAGAGCTGATCAAACCCACAACCTGTGTTAAGGCCCACTGAGCACAGGCTGTGTAGGTGATCCCATTTATACTTTTTTCCCTTGGCTTGTTGGTGCTTTTTTCTTCTTTCCCACACATCTCTATCCCTTCTTTATCTCATCACACAGTGGCTTTCCTCCACTTCCTTATGAGTTCAGGGATTTTTTTTTTCCTTATCTCTGTGGCTTTTCCCTGTAGTCAGCACTCAGTGTGTTTTTTCTGGAGCTGGAAAGTCTGAAAGTCTAAGATATTAAGAGAGTCTAATGAATGTAATCCCTGAGACTTTAGCCCTGTCGAGAGCAAATATGAAAGGCGGATAAAACCTTAGATGGATTGAGAAGTTTGATAAATTAAAAGATAGCGACAGGCACCTGAGTCCAGTGCACAGTGACACTGAGAGCGCCCAGAGCCTGTTCCTATCTTTGATCTTTTTCTTTGGGAAGAGCAGTAGTGTGTGAGGTCTTTTCCCTTGGGGTCCCTGGTCCACAGCAGAGGGTGGGGACTGTGCTGGGCTCTCCAGCCCTGCCAGACCCACGGGGCTGAGTCACCCTGGCCACCGTGTTGGTTCTTGCTGGGGAAGGCTGATAGGATTTCAGCTCCCACATGATGAAAGCCTGGTGTGGGAAACCCATTGTGCCGCCTCCTCCTCTTTATTTTGCTGTTCCCTCTCCTCCTTTGGGTGGGGCTCTCTGTGGTTTGTTGCTGGTTTTTCCCCCCTTCCCTGCGAATTCCTGTTTCTTTGCTGACATTTCCCACAACAGAAGTTTTGATTAATGCCGGCTGCACACCAGAGCTTCTGAAATTCATTGCTTTATTCCCTCACTGCAGATCAATAAATAGTAATGTTTTATTTCCAGTGCTTTGCCTTACATCACAGCAAAGTTCAGCGTTCCTCCTTGAACACTGCTCTGTGTTTGAGTTTGTGTTGCTTCAGCACATCACCTGCAGTTTGTTTCCCTGGTACAGCCAGAGGCTGTGCCTTGTGTGATCTCCTTCCTGAGCAGCCCTGCTGACTGCAATCCGAGTGGAAGAGGCAGAAATGGGTCTGAAATGCTTCGAATTTCACTCAGATGCAATGGATCTAAGGAAAACCAGTAGAGCACTTCCTCAGGGATGTTTTTCCAGGCCTTAGAGTGCCTCTGGCAGTTCTTAGGGCCAACTGCTGTAAATGTGTTGGACTGAGTGAACAGAAGGTTTGGACCTTGAGTCTCACCCCCAAAGTGAGGCCACCTTAAGGAGGGAATCAGACCTCACTCACAGCTGGCTCTCCCTCTCTTCCCTGTCTGTTGGAGGCACTTTATACTTTGAAAAGGCACAAAAAAGGGTTCTTGTCAGTCTTGGCTCTTGCATCCCATTGGCATTGTTGGGGTCACTGTGGAGGGTGGCTCTGCAAAGGAAGCCACAGGCACTTCACAAAATGAGAGCATGGATGAGTATTTTGAGTAATCTCACAACGCTGAGCATGCAGGTACATTACTCATGTGCACTTCTACCTTTTTTTCTGCATAATAATGAGACAAACATAAAATGCTTCTGCTTCTTTTCACTGTTGACAAGTGTCTTTTCCTTGTTCAGCATTAAAAGTGTTGTGTCTAAGTGTCTTCCAGCCTGGTATCTTATTCACTGAAGAGTTTTAAATATGGATATATATGTGTGTTAGACCTGGAAGTGGTCCCATGCAAAATGTAATGAAGCTGGGCTGCTCTGACCTCTGAGCTCCAAGGCGTTTGTTTTGGCTCCCTCACAGAAACCTGCAGTATACAAATTGGCACTTGTAAAAATGTTCAGATAAATCAAAAAATGGCACAGGGGGGAAAAAAGTTTCAAACTGTTTCTTTTGGGATCCTTGGCCATGCTATTTTGGATGTGTGTTTTTGTGGCAGCAGGCAGTTTGTTGCTTGAAGAAAGCTGAAATATTCTAGGAAGTCGGGCTAGCTGGATTTAGATCTCAAGTGATGCCAAAACTAATATAGCCTGTAACTAAGTGAGAGTGACTTTGCACAGGGAATGTCAGTCACCCGCAGCTTTGTCTTACATTTTCATAGGAGCCTTTAAAAAAAGCAAAACACAAACAGAACCCCGGCAAACGTGGGAGCTGCTCCCATCCAGTGGAGCTGTAGTTCCAGTGCTCCTCATCCTCAGCCCGGGATGAGGATGGGCTGTCAGAGCAGGGAATGCTTGCGGTGCTGGGAGCTGGGCTGGCCTGGAGTGCCCTCTCTTGGCTCCTTTTGGGAGGAAGAAGGGAACATCCAGCCTGGTTTATCACTTTTCTGTCCCAGCAGGATGGGCAGAGGTCAGCTGCGCTGGTTCTGTCCCGGGTTTGCTTCCCAAGGCGTTCTGAGTGTGGCTGTTTGGTGCCCATTTGGTGATCAAAACCACAATAAAGCTGCAGGGTTGCATGCAGGACTCTCTGAACTCCTGGGGCTCTTAACATTTCAGCAGAGCTCAGGTTTTTTAAGAGATTTCATACTGCCCCAAGCCCAGGCATCCCAGAGGCAGCAACTGCAGTGGCCCCTGCCTGACTCTCCACTGCTAAATGAATCCAGAACAAACGGGGCTCTGAAAATAAGGAGAAAAATTTGACACCTGGACTCTGGCAAACATTTGTGGGTTTTGATGAGGAGGGGAGGGGGAGAAGGGAAAACCTATGGTTCAGCATAGTTAAATATACGGTGTGCTAAGTATGAATAAATTGTGGCTATTTTAAACAAGTTCCTAGAATCCATGGCACAGGGGGGAGGACAGCAGCTACAGCACAGGAGTTCCTCAAAGGGTTACCTGGAGGCTACTGTCCTGGGCTGCTCTCAGGTTTACACAAGTGGCAAACGTTCCAACATGTGATTCTTCTCTTAAAAAATGAGCTTTTGACTTCAGGGGGTTTGTCTCCTCACTGCTTTGCAGTCCGATTCTTTTCCTCGTTGCTCACGTGAATTACTATTCATTGGTGTAAAGGAATCCTTCAGGAAAGGTAAAAGTTCCTCTGTGAATGTGCCAAGGCCTGTTCATGACAATCTTGGAGGTCTTTTCCAGTATGATTCGTGCTCCTTTTAACATGGCCAATTTGCCTGGGATTGTCCATTGCACTCCCCTTGTGCTCTGATACAAAGCCATGTGATAATTTCTTGAAATATTGAAATTGTATCACTTCTGGGTTTGGGGACAGAGTTGCAAACTCCATCCCAGTAAACGAGCCTTCACTTTAAAGCAGAGGTTGAAATCTGCTCCTGCCTGCTGGTGACTAAAAGTCACTTTGAGCCAAGTAAAATGAGTGTAGAGCCTCAGGGTAGGTGTGCAGTCACTCTGGTGCTCTTTGGTAACTTGGAATGGTTCTAGCTGCTCTGTTAACGTGGAGGCAGTCCTGAAATCCCACTGTGGGGGGGAACTTGCCTTTTAACTCTACTAACTGTATACAAACTGTACCTTTTGCACTTAGTGTGGAAGGAAAGGGTCTGCTTTTCATCCCGCTGCAAGCACTGCTTTCTTTCAAAAACAAGACAACAGTCCTCACGGCCCAGTTGCACTCACCATTTAGAGAATGTGAATTTGGTGTTTGCTGTCTTGTTTTAGCAGGTGGCTCTTTAGGGTGTGCTCAGGGTTGAGGGTAAATCATAAGGCAAGGTTTCCAAAAAAATCCCAGTGTTCCTTTGGTTTATGTAAGGAAATCCACAGCGCAATCCACCGTTGTGGTAGAATATTAAATTGCAGAGAGAATATGGATATACATGATTGCACCTCGAAGTTCAGGGGGTCTGTGCCTTCTTGTGCAGCTTTTGTTGCATTCCTCGTGGCAATCCCATCGTGATTCAGCCACTGGTGAGCCCTGAGGTTCTGAGCACTGCTGGTGCTGCTGCTGAGCTCTCCCTGTGCAGCTCATCCCGCTCTTCTCTCCCTGTGCAATAGCTCCCTCTGCTTGAAATCAGCATGGAATTGTTTCCTACTTGCCTGCACAACAGTTTTTAACGTGGGCCCCCTTTTTTAAGACTTCTGCTGCTCTTCATGGAGCAATTCCAGTGCATGGCTTGTGCTCGTGTGTGTTGTGAAGCAGGGAAAATAACCACCTTGTCCTCAAAACCTCTCTGCCTCGAGCTGCTTCTTTGCAGGATCTCTCTTCCTTTCGGAACACTTCTTTGTAGGAACTCTCTTCCTTTTGGAGCACTTCTTTCAGCTAAATTATCTCTTACCAAAACGTCATGTTTTATTGAGCAAAACTGTTTTTATTTCAGTGGTGAGTTGAAACAGGACTGCTTCTCATCAGAGATGTGGTAGTTGGGCCACTGACCCTGCACAGAAGCAGCTGATGGTGAGATTCCCATGTCCTGCTCAAGTGGTTCTGATCCAGAACCCAAAAAAGAACTGATTTAGATCAGACAGAGCAGGGGTTTGAACCTGGTTCTGCCCCATCCTCAGCCAGCACCATAATTACTGGGCCAGTCCTTCACTCACAGAATTTTGTCAGCTTATCTGCATGGGTGGGGGGGGGGGGGGGGGGGGGGTGAGTGCTGGGTTTGTTTCCTTCATTTTTTATCAATATAGCTAAGCCAGCAAAAGTCATATTCTAAGAGCTGTTGTGTCAGCAAAGGTGTTGTTTTGCTGAGAGAGCATTCACCCATTCAGGGAGCCAGCATAAACCTCCCTGGCCACAGCAAGATGAGCCCATGGTAGGAAAACTTGCTGGTTTAGTTCTCCAGCAAAGCCTCCCTAGTGTGAACAGTGCCTTGCTTGCTGGGAAGGGGCTCTCTGGATCCTGGGTCTGCAGAGATGTCCAGAAGGTTTTTTTTTTTCTGATTTGCAGTGGAGCAAACCCCCAGATTAAAACCAGTTCAGAAGTCTGTGCTGGTTCCAGGGTGGTTGGGGTTTGCTGGCAAGAACAAAGGGCAGCACTAACTTCCAGTTTTCTGCATCCAACACTTAAAGCAAAGCTCTTGTTTTTCCTTCACATTTTGGAATCCCCGTGGATTCCTCTTCTGAACTTGCTGGGCTTTGGTTCATCCCTGGAAATCTCCTGAGGGGATGCTGTTGGAAGCTCAGGGAATCCTCCCTCAGCACCAGGTGCAGCAGGTTTGGGCACGGGCAGCTCGGGCACCTTGGCACAGGAGGTGAGCACAGGGAGCCTGCTGGGCTTGGCTGCCAGGACGTGACACTCAGGAGGAAACTTCTTGTGTGCACTGCGGATAAATTGTAAAATTATAAAATTGTAAAAGGGCAGCATCGAGCAGCAGAACAGGAGAGAATTGTTGCTGATCTTTATTTACTTGAATCCAGCTCCTGCGTGGCTCTTCCTGCTGAACTCTAATTTCACTGCTCTAATTTCAGCCTTTTACAGATATTACAGGCATTGCCTCATATGTTTGCACATACCTTAAAAAACATGTGCCCTTGGAAAGCAGTGTACAGTCATATAAAAATAAAGAGCTTAAAAAGCATTCCTGTTTTCAAATTAACACTGAGGTGCTGAATTCTTGGTGGTCTTTGTGATTTGAATTTTGCCCTTTTTTTATCCCTCCCATGCCCTGAATAAGATGCAAGTCCTGAGGGAAAAATAGCCCACATTTGTGCATTTGGAGACCCAGTGCATGCACGAAGCATTTCTGAACTTTATGAGCCCTTAGCAAGGGGGAGAAAGGCTATAATTGCAATCTTAAAAAAACAAATGAGGAAACAAAAAATATATTTAAAAAATTAAGACACCATATGTTTGATATATATATATATCTTTCTGCCAGTATATAATAATTTACAATTTCATTGGATTGAGAATAATTTTTGTAATGAGTGAAGGCATGATAGAAATGGTACAGGACACAAAGCAAAGGCTAATACAGGATAAAATATTAAGTGAAGTGGATATCTTTGCATCAGTTTACAATGTGTGTAATATTTTGTGCTTGACTCTCTGTACCCACCCCTACAGTGTTCCTTGCCTTCTGTAATAATCTTAGTTACTCTTCTGTTGCTGTCTCCTGTTCCCTGTTAAGGTGGAAAAAATGTCACTTCCAGGTTGTCACGTGGAGTCGACAGCGCAGAAACGCTGCGGTCACACCCCCCACATCAGCTGCTGTTTCTTCAATATTTGGGGCTCCCATTTGGACTTCGTATTTTGAATTACATTTCTGACGCTGCAGTGGTTCCTTTTGCCATCATTTCTGCTGCTCTGAAGCCCCTGGGTGACGTGCAGAGTGGTTATTTTCTGTGACATTAGCACGTCCCAGGCTGGATGGAGGCTGGTGGAAGGCTGCCAGTGTTGTTGTTCTGTTTGCAGCTTGGCCTGGCTGTGTCTGTGTGTGTGTAAGGAGAGGGCAGGCAGGGTGTCGGTCACCTTTCAGATCTTAGCATTTCTTAATGGATTAGGCAAGTGATGGAGTGTCTTCCTTTTTGCACAATCTAAACCTTGGCAGAGTTGGCAGACAGCGCTTTTTAAACGTCTCCGCAGGCTTCAGTAGCATCAGAGGATGAAGGTGCTTGGGTGCTCCTTACACACCCCAAACAAACATCATCTTTCAAGGCCTTCACTTGGGGGTGTTTTTTGTCATTTTCTCCCCAGGACCCCTTGGATCCAGCAGGAACAGCCATTGTGATCAGCTCCCTGGTGGCTGGCGGCGTGGCCGAGCGCGGGGGGCAGATTTTGCCGGGCGACCGCTTGGTCTTCGTCAACGAGAAACACTTGGATGGTGCCACCTTGGCAGAGGCAGTGGAAGTGCTGAAATCTGTGCCCCCAGGGACAGTTTCCCTTGGGATCTGCAAGCCTTTAGTGGTAAGAACTGGTTTTAATTTTTTTTTTTTTTCCTTACTTCATCCCACGGCGTTTGTAGATGGGGCTTGTATGGAGAATTCACCACGCTGAGCTGCTGTGCCTTGAGAGGGCCAAAAGTCCTGGCAAATGGGCAGCTCAGTGTCCAAAACCAGCATCCTCAGCTTCCTCCTTCAACTGGGAGATGTGCCTGGGCAGACCCATGAGCACTGTGCACAGGCTCCAGCACCTCAGCAGCCCAGTTAAACGTGTGCTGGAGCCCATTTCTCTCTCCGACACTGCTGAGGGCTTGCTTGAGCTCCATTGACATCAAAGAAAGCTACTCTGTTTGAAGTCAAGACTGTAAATTCAAGCAGAATTTCTCTTTTCTGGAATCAAGGCTTTGGAACAGTAGTTTACTGGGGAATGCTGCAGCATTGTTCATCAAGGGCACCCAAGCAAAATTAATTAAAACCCCAGTTAACAGAAAGGGCTTGTAATGCAAAGTGGTAGAGGAGTTGTGAAGTAGGAATGTAGGAAAGCTGATAAATATATTATTTCCTTTTCTAAAAATTGGTATTTCGTTGTTTATAACCTTGTATTTGTCTTCCCTTCCTACACATCTCTTTAGGTCTTAGTGCATCTGAACCAATATGTTCAAAGAATAAAAGCTGTTGACTTCTCAGTTTTTTTGCTTTCTATTTTTATAATTCTTTTCCAATGGCTGGTTCTCCTTCTCCCTTTTAATTTATTGAAAGATGTGGGTTTGTTTTTTTTTTTTTTTTTTTTTTTTTGTTGTTTTCCTGACTCATTGTTTGGATTACCTTTTTTAGGGAGAAAGCAGAGAGGAGGAGACAATGCACGGTGTGGATACCAGCAGCATCAAAAGCAGCCCTGGGTCTCCAGAACCAATAGATAACACAAATTTCTCAGTAATACTTGAAGCACCACAGGTATTTGGTTACTTTTTTTGGTACAACTCCAGTTTATACAGACAGGAAATGATGTTTTAAAGTAAAAAATGCATTATGTTTTTCAGATAAGACTGAAAGTATTGGATTCCCTCTAACAGCACTTACCAATGCAGCTCCCAGACTGCCTTATCAAATTTATTATGTCATTAAAATACCTTGGGTTACCTTGGATATGAAATAGGAATGCTGTGTTGTTATTGTAATCAGAAGTGGTGGGCTCAGCTTTGCACAGAAAGTAAAGTATGGAAGCAGAATGCTTTTAATTATCGTGAAGCAAAACAAGAAAGTAGTTCAGAGTATAAGGCACTCTTGAAATACTTTCTTCTTCATAGCCTTCTAACGTTCTCTGGAGTGATTTCTTTGCTCTTGCCTCATCAACTCTCCTCATCCTTACTATCTGAGAAATAATTCTGTTTATTGTGGGAGGATGTGGCATTATAGATAGTGAGAAACTCAGATACCAGGGTAATAGGCAGTAATATTGCAGCTCTCACCGGTGCAGACCTAGAGAGATGTGGATATCTTGTAACTTTCATCTGTTCTCAAGTGCTTTGCAAAATTCATGCTGGTAAATGTATTCTTTTTACACCAGAAAATACGACACATAAAGGATCATGCAGAACTGCAACACAGGAAGAAAAATAAATTCCAGATTTGCATGTAGCTGAACACGTGTACCTGTCTCTGGATGCAAACCTGTTTTTAATGCTGAAATGGTAGATTAGAAGCACTAAAAGGAGAAGTATTAGAGGGTAGATGTGGGTATACTGTGAAGAAATTAGCCTGGATGATGAAAAATTATATCTACTGGTTTTCACAATGTAAAATGGCATTTGTTGTTGGAGGGGTTGCAGAGAATTTATCCTCTGCCAGCTTAGATTGGTTTTCTACTTCCTAAATAAAACCAATGTCATTAAGTATTTTTAAAGAAAATATTTTACCTTAAAGTCCTGAAACTGGAACAATCAGTTTGGACAAAACACCTGCAGGGGAATTTACTTGCATTTTGTTTTAACTCATTTGTGACAGCTTTGGTAGTAGCTAAAATTATTTTTTATTATCTTACCTGCTCACACAGGTAGCCAGGAGTGGTGTGTTCTGCTGGCTCCCACTCTGAGACACTGGCAACCAGAATTTCAGCCCCAAAATGACGGAATTTGAGGATTTTATTTGCTTCAGTGTCGTGTTTGCAGCATTCCCTGTGGTGTTGGTGGTGTCTGGTGCTGCAGTGCAGCAGTCAGGGAGGATGCAGAGCAAACTGCTGGGTCAGGGACACAAACCCTGTGTGGTTGTGGGCAGAGAAAGCTGATTTATGTGCCCTGGGCTTGGGAAAGTGTTGAGAGAACAACGCTGCAGGAGCCAAGGGAAAGGAGGTGAAAATGGAGAGAATCAGGATCTCTTCAGCCTGGGTGTTTTGTGAGATGGAGGTACACAGATCAAATGGATTAAAGGGACATTTAATGCTAGTTAAATTAATAAAATGGGCTGATTTCTGGGTTGGTGGTGTTCTGCTCTCGTGCCAGCTATCGGCTGCTTTGTTTCCTTATGCTCCTGCCTCTCTCCTGTTTTCTCTCCTGTCTCTCACTTGAGTTGTACAAACATCTTGGCAGTGTCTGGGGCTTTCCTTCTGTATTTGTACAAATGTAACAAAACAGGATCCTGACACCGAAGGTCAGGAGTGGAGCAGTGCCGTGGGGAGTCTGGGAAGGGGCAGGAAGCAGAAACAAAAACATTTTGGGGAAGGAGCCTTCAATCTGTCCATTGGTTTCGGAGTCTGGGGGCTCGGGGTGTTGAAGTTGGGTTTGGGGGTTCTTTGGGCCACAGGGACTTGGTGGCCTGAAGAAAAAAAGGGGAAAGCTCTCAGTGTGTGGCAAAATTCTGGGATAAGTGCAGGGCATAAAATCCCAGCTGCCTGTGCAGCCCCTCTGTGAGCCAGTGAACAGCACCCCATTCCATTTGGGAGAAACGGGAGTCGATGGAAGCTGGGGGAGCACGTGACAAATCCCAGGAAAAGAACTGTTGAGTGAAATCTTTCAGAGTGGGTTTTAATACCTTTTCCCTCCGTTTTGTTGTTTTTCTGGTTGGTTGCTCTGTGGTTTGAGCACTGTTCTCCTTAAAACAGGAAGGTAATGAACAGTCATTTATATCCTTTTTTTTTTTTTTTTGGGTATGTGGTAACCTCTGCCCCAGGTTAAAAATTGGATGGAATATCCAAAGTAGGGGCAAGAAAGTATGGCTTTTATTTGGGTTTTTTGGAGGGTTTTAAGTTGCTGACACTGTTACATAAGCAAACTCTTGGGCTGTTTATTTAGCTGATAGCATTTTAATAAATGTTCATGCATTCATAAAGCAACAGCAGATATGTCTGAAGCAGAGAGATTCTTTAACTGGATTTATATGTACTCTTTCCTATGGCTGTTTTAGTGTTAATTAATAATTTCATTCCCTAACTTCAGTCCAGATTGGTTTTTCCAAATGGCTGCAGCAGTATCTAAGCTGTGCAACTTAAATTTCTTTATGTTGAAAAGAAATATTTGCACTGTCTACTTTTGGTGCTAAAATCATAAGTCAGAGAGTCTGTTTTCTTTTAGAAAATGCAAAAGGTAGAAGATTTTAAAAATCAGGATGTACTTTTAACATGGGCAAAAAATAAAGGATAGCTTTAAAATAGTGGGGAGGAAACATGGTGTAAAATCTATATTCCTTTAATGATCTTTGCAGGGTTTCAGAGACGAGGTACCTTTTAAAGAAGAACTGGTTGATGAGCCCCATTTGGACTTGGGAAGGTCATTTCAGCTTTCTCAGAGGGATGATGAGTATGGGAAGGAGTCCTGGGAGATGTGTGAGTTTCTGAAAGCCAGAGCAGAGGACGTGGAGGAGGAACGGGAAATGTTGGTGGATGAGGAGTATGAGGAGGATTCAGACTTCCTGAAGGGTGATGATGCATCAGGTGGAGAGAAGGCAGCCTCAGACAGGAACCTGGACACAGAACCATGGGCAAAGCAACTGGAGGATGCTGAAATGCAAGATTTAAGAGCCAGTGTTGGCCTGAGTGCCCAAGAGTGCCTGGAATATCCATTCAGGAAAGATCAATTGGTAAGGAATGCTGTGCTGAGCACAGATCCCTCAGGGCAGACTCCAAAACCAAACCCTCAGCACTCTCTCTAGGCTTTTTAATTACTAGAATTTAATTTATTAAACTTTTACATTTGATTTATTGACTTGTGTACCTCTAGCAGACACCAGTCTATCCTTCTGTACATTTTGGAAGGTTTTTTAGGTAACTTATTGTCTGTATATTTACCTGCTTAAGTGAAATATGTGGTTAGTGTATTTACAGGCATCCTGAACTTGTCTTTTTACCCAAAAACCTGTGGGTTTGGGTTTTTTTTTTTTTGGAAGCTGTGCTGATATGGGGCATGTCAGTAACAGCAGAATGTCACATCATGGGTTTGAGAGTCCAGAGGCTTCAGTGAAAGGAACTCTCTCTTTTCCTTATTTTTTTAAACCCAAATCAGTTCCTTCAGCCAGATTGTGTAGTTGATTAAAAAATGATATGATGGAAGGCATTGTGGCAAGGATAGTGGTGGATTAAGGAGTAGGAGGAGACAGGTTCAGGTAAACTGCAAAACTCTTATTTATACATCTTTCTCAAGTACTGAGAATTATTTTTTCCTTCTGATTCTTCTGATTCCCTCACCAAATAAAAACCTGATATTATCAGCCTCCCATGCACCAGCTTCTGAGGCATGTGTGCTTTTTACATGAAAAAAAATGGAGTGGAAAAGGATTTGACATCACAGCCACAGAGAATTTCAGGTTTAGTTTGCTTGTCCCCTTAAGCAGTATGTGTATAAACAAATAAAAAGAAGTTTCTACTGACATTTTTATACCAGAGTGCACAATATTAAATTTATTTGTTCGTTACTTATAAAAAACAAATGAGCAAGAGTAAAGAAATTTGTGTCTGAATTACAGGTGAGGAGAAAGATACAGTTACTTTATATTTCAATTGCATATAACATTTCTCATGCCTCTTCTTAATGCAGTGCATAAATGAGCAGTTAGTATTTAAATGAGCAGTTAGTATTTCATAGTTACCTGAATAAATATGAATGAACCTGAAGAAATGTGTATGTTTGCTGTAAAAATTAATGTTCCTGTCAAATACCCCTGTGTAAGTTAATGCCATTGCTTTCTAACTTTAATTACTTCTTTTCTCCTCTGTGAAGTGTGAAGAGAATGCTGCTGTAAGGTCACACGTTTCTGGAACCACAGCTCCCAGCAGCTACCAAAAAGACATATTTGATACTGAAACTACCCAGGCAGAAGTGAAAACTGAGATGAATTCAGGTTTGTGAGAAGGTTTCTTTTTATCTCATAATTTCATATTTACAAATTTCAGATTTTTACCAAAACAAAAATACTTTCAAATGAGAAAATATTCAAATCAAGAGTTCTGCAGGCTCAAGGCAGTCTGGCATTAAATGGGTTTCAGCTTTATAATCTTGCTTCCTCCTCCAAATGTGACCAGTGATAAATAAATACAGAAATAAAGTGACAGGCTCTGGAGGTGACTTTAGCACATCCAGAAATTTCCAAGTGATCTGTGTGGTAGAAAATTGCCCCATATCCTGGGTTTTGGATTTGTGCTCAGATTTCTCCTTGTCAGATGGCCACAGATGGATGGTTAGGATTTGGTGGATTCATCAGAGAAATAAATTTATCAGCCTGCCTGAAGTGGCACTCCCTGCTTGGGAGGAAGGAGCTCCAAGCCCTGTCCAGCCTGGCCTTGAACACATTTGGAACCTGGTGGGATAAAGGGTTTAATTCCAAGGGTGAAATAATGTGCCTGGACAGAGGAAGCAAAAGTTCACATCTTCCCCCTTTTTCACATCTTCCCCCTTTTTTTCTTCAGGGACAAAGCTTCAGAGTGACTCCAAGGGACCTGAGCTTGCTGCTGATCCAGAAGCAGTGGGAAAGGAAGCACTGAAAGAGGAGAATTCTCTTCTTCCCAAGAGCCAGGAATCTGGGAGAGTAACCACCTTAGCTCAGCCTAGAGCAGCATCAGGCAGGTATGGAGGGAGATTTCAGGTTTTGAAAGACATTTGTTTAATAATCTTAACAGTGCTCTTGCTTTACTCGGCTGAACCATGATTAAAGGCTGTGTGGAATGCTCAGACAGACAGAGGTCTGTAGCTTTCACAGGAGATAGAGTTTGGCTTAAAACCTGAAAACTTCCCATGTTTCCTCCCTTGAATATTGGGACAGAAATGTGCAAATGGCTCTGCCAGCCCTGCAGTGAGGGGAGTGTGGAGGTGGCCTGGAGGAGAGGGATGTAGCCTTTACTCATGGCTCCTTAAGGAGCTCTCCTCCTGGTTTTCCCTCCCCTTTGTTCTTCCTTTTGGGAAGAGCAGAATTCACCCAGGCTCTCAGGCCTCTGCAGGAAACTTTAGTGGTGCTGAGGAACCTTGAGCTGGCATTGCTGTGGATATTTGCTTTATCTGTCCCAGTCTTGCCCCACCAGTTTGGGGTCAGTGGGTAGTGGAGCTTTTGGGGCCTGTTGATTCCAATCCTCAGTACTCCCCTAATTTCATCTGAAATCCTCTCTCAGAGGGCAAGCAGCTCAACAGTAAGGTGAGAGGATTGTTCTGCAGGGTTTAATGGAACACACAGGATCTGTTCTCCCACTTGGATCATGATCTGCTTACTGGTTTTGGCATGTTTATATCCCTCTCCAAGCATCACAGCATATTTATCAGAAAGTAAATGTTAATTGCCTAAATAATCATTTCCAATGAGTAAATGCAGTGCAGATTTGTGTATCACAGAGCAGCTTATAAATTTGGTCTGCCCATCATGTTTATTTCTGGAGCATTCCTTAAGTACATTTAAACCTAAATACAAAAATTCCTGTCTGGTCTGTTGACTCTGTACATTTGCTTTAAACTGGGCAGTGTAAGAAGGTGTTGCTGTCTCGTTGCCAGATACAAAATATGTGAGGAATTGTGACCTGGCATGGGTGATGCCTCTTTTATTTTCTATTCCTCCCTCCCCTCTGCCCCAAATTAGTGAATTACCCGAGAGAGAAGAAGGAGAAGGAGAAGAAACTCCAAACTTCAGCCACTGGGGACCACCACGGATGTATGTTCATATGATCACATTTTTCCTTCCCATTCACCTCATGTCTTTTTTTCTGAGCCACATTAGTTCCTCTTGGGTGTTTTGGTTTTTTTTTTTTCCTCTCCTCTGCCAATAACTTTAGGGTACCTGTGTACCTTGGGCTTTCCTGAAGACAGGGAATTTTTAACAGATGTTCAGCAGAATTCTGCCTTCTATTTATACAGCTGACTTGGGAGAGCTTGGCTGGTTTAGGTTGTGGATGACCTACAAGTTCTTGCTCATTTAACAACTATTAGGTGTGAGCAATGCACACAGTGCTGGGCTGTCTCCCTTTCCAGGGGTTCCCTGCTAAACCCCCATGGCAGAATTCCAAATTGCCAAGCCAACCTTTTCAGCCACATCCTTGTTGTATTGTTAACATTTTTAGGTGAGCTGTTTTTATGGTCCCAAGTAAAATATGATCAGAAAGTTGCTGCTTGAGCTGATGAATGTGCACTGAAGTCAGTGTTCAGAAAGTGGTATGAAATACTTCATTATTTGTCTAACGTGCCACTTGCAGGGCTTCCCATTCCCAGGCACTTTGCTCAAGCTGAAAGGGGATGAGTATTTACTTGAAGATCTGACTTTCTCTGAAATAAAAGCCTCTGCCCAGTGGGCATGGACTGGCAGCAGGATTTTGCTCTTTTTGTGGGGTGAGATCTGCTCAGGGTGCAAACTCAGCTCTGCTGAGAGCATTCTCAGGCTTCTGGCTTTATCCCTTTACTCTGTTAAATCTTCTTGAAAGACCAGGAGCTTACATTTATTGAAGGCTTTGCATTTGTAGTTAAAAAAAAAAACCAAAACACAAAAACCTGTTTGAAGCTCTTGAAACTACCACATATTTTTTCCAGTGTTGAGATCTTCAGAGACCCTGAGGTGTCTCTTGGAATCAGCATTGTTGGTGGACAAACTGTCATAAAGCGCCTGAAGAATGGAGAAGAACTTAAAGGGATCTTTATCAAACAAGTTTTGGAAGACAGCCCAGCAGGAAGAACAAGGGCTTTAAAAACTGGAGATAAAATACTTGAGGTAAATGGAGATAAACCTTCCTTTTTAGTCTAAGAAATAAAAATTGTCTCAAACAGCTTTGGGTGGAGAGAGGAACAAAATACTGCCACCACTTCATGAGGTATTGACCACACTTTGTTTTGAAAACCAAAGGAAAGCTCTGGTGGTGTTTCTTTTTTTTTAAGGTCTTACTATGGAGCTCTTTTAACTTTCTCCTCTGTATTTAAGAAAAGATGTATCCTGGTGTCTGAGGGGGAAGTGAAAAAAATGGGAGTGTCCTCCTCCTGTACAAATGAGGAATAAGTTACAGCATATCTGTGGGCATAAATTTAATATATACAAGGACCCAGAGTGTTCATACTGAATTATGGGCTGTTATTTTGTGTGTGTGTGGATTTAGAGTGGTTAACTGATAACCACTGTTTGGGATAAATCCCTGATTCTGGCAGGTGCTCTGGGGGAAAATGTCATTCCTGCCTCTCACCTCTGGTTGATTTTTTTTACTCATTTTTCTCCTAATTAATACTTCAGAATCTGGGGTGCCAAGCTGATAGTGCTGTTCAGGTTTAGTTTACAAACAGGTAAAACCTGAAAGAGTTAGATCTAACGTTATGTAACACTCTGACAATCTTATTCCCTATGTTTTTATCTAGAAGAATTGGTTTGGGCAACATATGGCCATCTTTTAATTATGAATACCAAGTAATCCACTTTTCTTTAAGCCATCATCGCAACATACTTTACAAATAATTACTCTTGACTGTTTTTGATGCCTTTCTCAGATACACCAATCTCCTGCAAGTGTGTGTGATGCCTTGTAATGACTCTGTACCTAATAAAAATAAACACTGTTTATCAGGTTTCTGGGGTAGACCTACAAAATGCCACCCACAAGGAAGCAGTAGATGCCATCAAGAATGCAGGAAATCCTGTGGTGTTTGTAGTCCAGAGCCTGGCTAATGTACCAAAAGTAAGTTTATTTCTGTTTTTGTTCCAGAACTTAGTAAATGCATAACATGCATCTTATTTTAAACTTGGCCAAACCCCTTTCAGCCATTTCTATCAATTTGTGTGTCCGAGGATGGATCCTTTCAGTCAGTTACAGACCAGTTGATTGATTGATTACTTCTCTGGTCTAACTGGAAACCTCATTTGTCTAATTTACATGGAGTAGATGTAAATCTGTTGACTAGGTGTTAATTCAACTCTCCCACCTGTGTAGTAAGAGTCTGGCCCTGTGCATTTTAATTTGCCCATATTTCATAATCTAGAAATAAACTCTGTTATCCAGAGGAGCAAAGCTGGAATTAAAATTAGACAGATTCACACCAGCAGCTCCTTGTGAAATGTGTCCCCAGAAGGACCTGAAACAGTTACCTGGGAGCAAGTTAATTTCCAGGAGATTTGAGGCATCTCCTCATCTTTGAGGCCAAGGCAAGAAACTTTTTAAAGCCTTAGTAAGAGCAGGTATACAATTCTACCTGCCTGAAGTACCCCCAGAAACTCCAAACTTTTGATGTAAGAATGTAATTCAGTAAATCCAGTGAAAAAATGTAATTTACAGACTGCACTGCAGTGCCCTTTCACACTGGGCAGAATGCAGAGTGCACTGGGGAGCTTTGTTGTTGTCAGGAGCTGATTTTGGATGTTTGTTTTGCAGATATAATTCTCTCTCTAATGTGGGTAATGTTACATTGGTTTTTAGGTGGTTCCTCCTGCCCAGCCTAAGGGAATCAAAGTCAGCAAAGATCAGGATGCAGACAAAGAAAATAAGAGTGATAAGGTATTTATTCCATTCAGTGCTGTACCCAGGTTTTACTAAATCAAATGGTATAATAGCATGTATTCTAACTCTATGATAAGCTTCTTCCCAAGTCTGAAATTAAATTTGAAGTGTTTTGTTGAAATATCTTTGATTCTACGACTTTTTGCCAAATTCCTGCCAAATATTCTGACATTTATTCTGTGGGTGTCTGCTGGGTGCTGAAACCCTGTACTTAGCACAGCTCCTCACTGTCATCTGTCTGAAGTACCTGGTTTGCTCCGTGTGGAGGCAAATTGATTCCCTTTGTTCAGCAGAAACAGAGCAGTGGCATCATGTACACAAATAATATCCTCAGTGTGAGGCTGCCTGGAATCCAGTGAAATCACCTTGTGGGATGATGAAATCCACAGAGTCTCCTGCATTTCCCACAGCTGTGCAAAATGAGGAAATGACCGAGGGGGTCTGTGGCTGCTCAGCTAATTGTGAGGCAGTTACTGCACAGTGACTTCCAAACTGCTTCACAGCAGAGAAGTTTCTCTTTTAAAAGAGAAAAAACTCTGTTTGGTAGAAAACAGGGAGTTTGTGTTAATAAGGGAATAAGGGAAAAATCTAATTTTGCATTTTCAGCTGTTTCAGTCTCATGGCCTTGGTGTTTTCCTGTGGGATTTGTCCTGACTGAGCAGTGTAGTTCAGGCACTTTGAGGGTGTGAGAGCAGCAGGAGCAGAGACAGAATTGATGCAGACAATAAGTTTTGCCTGGTGCAGTTTAACTACAAATAGGATGAAGTTTCCATTTGATCCTACTCAGCACTCTGGTGTTTGTTGGGTACTTGAGAGGACCCTTTTACCTCCAAAACTTTTTGTAAGGCTCCTTTCAGATCCCGTCAGGGACAAGAGCAGCGAGGCTCACTTATCAGAAAAGGTGTTGGAAGACATGCTTTCATGCCAGAGGATAATACTTCCAATGAAGCACTTACAATCCCCTTTTCTTGTGTGTGTTTTTTATCTATATTTCTAATCTCAAAAGCTCTCATCCTCTGGCAACGTGCTGCCTTTAATCTGCAGCACTCCGGTGTGTCGCGTTCTGCGGCGTTCCGAGGTTAAAGAGGGAGCCTAATCTTTTCCAGACCTTTTTCATCTATTGCTGCTATAAACTGGTGGGTGGAATATAGAAGAGCTCCAGTGCATAAATATGTAGCTCCTTTTTGGCTTTGAACATGGGCTCACAAAGCAGTGGCAGTGCACTTCTGTGGGGCCGTCTCGGAGTTGGGAAGAGTTGCTATTAGTGGATTATTAGTCCACATCCCTATAGGGAATCACTGATATTTCTAGTCCAGTCTTCAGACACTCACAAAAGAGTTTGAAAGCAGCCACATCCAGCTGGAAAACCTGCCTTTTCCTATATCTTTTGAAATGCTGGGGGTTTTTCTCTGATTTGTTGGCGTTTATCCTCCTCTATTGATCTGTTTGTTTCAAAATGAGCACATTAATTTCTGGAAAACCACTTAAAACAATAGTGGACGAGCCAGATGTTGACATTATTTTGCTGTTGGCTGTGTGAACTGTGTTTTTGCCTCTGTGTTGGTATGAAAACGTGGTGCAGTGGAGGAGCCAGGCACAATTTTCTTGTGTGGATTTTCAGTGGGACAGGAGGGATAAGAGATATTTGTCCCTCTGAGAAAACTGCTGGGTAAGCCTGGGTGCCTCGTGTAATTTCACACAGATTTTCTAACAAAAGTTTAAGGTCTAAAAAAGCCAAAAGGTCAACATTAGGCTGTAAGTTATTACTAAATTACAACAATAGTAAAGTGGCTCATTTGTCATAGGCAGCTGAGAGTGAGGCTGCAGATTTTCCATTTTTACCTGCTCAGGAAAGCAGAACCCAAGTCCTCCCTTGCTTCCTGGATCATCTGGATTTTGCACACTGCTGTCTGTGCTGGCTTCAAGAAAAAAGTAGGAGGCACCATTAAGTGTGTTACATCCTTTTGGAAAACAGCTGTTGTGCTTCCAAGTGCTCTCACTGCACACTTCTGCTACTGGTGGATTGAATTAATTCCATTTATTGTTGTGTTCTGTGTTCAGTACACTGCTTTCCTGTTAGTTTTTTAAATGGATGAGATGACAGATATTTTTACTTCTCCAAATTTTCCACGTATTGGAGCTCACTACTTCCACCATTCTACACAAATTCAGCTTCAGGAATTTAAAAATCAATACGCAGGTTTAGCTTTCATTGCGCACAGTGAAAAAAAAATGAAATATTATCCTGGGCTTGATGTGTTTGGGTGTTGTGTCATATTTCCCAGCCACAGAAGGAATTAATTACAGGAATTCTGGGTGCTCTAATGGCATCTGCTCCCTGGTGTTCCCTCTCTAAAGTGCATCCTGCTGTTAGCAGTGGGCTTGCAGGGGATGCAGCTGAGCATCGTTTAGTGGAGCAAACCAAGGCAGGACCCAGTTCCTTGGAGCTGTGAAACAATTGCTGAGCTGAGCCAGAGCCTCTCCAGCCTCAGAGCCTGCTCTGTATTCCTGCCATGCGCCGCTATATGCATCATTATAGGAGCTGCCTGTATTTATGTGAGGTAATAGAATTTTATTGGGAGATATAATTCAAAACCTTTATTAAATTTACGCCAAAACACGGACGGGCTGTGATGTTTAAATATTCATGGATGGACTAAGAGGATTGAGTTCTTATTTTATATATTTTTTTTAAAATTGATGTTTATCAGCACCAGACAGTTTTGTTATGGAGGCTTATAAGAAACAGGGTATAACTCAATGTTTGTCTTTTACCCCTTTTTAATGTTCAAACTTTGATGCTTTTGGCAATACACAAGTATTTTATCAACAAGTAACTGTGCATGCACAATTTTAAGTGTTTTAGTTTCTTTTTCTTGATGTTCAGTGTCACTTCTTGCTCTGCTTTCTTGCACAAAATCCTTTGCTGCAGAATTTAGCATTGTAATTAAGTGCTGTGTCTGTGCACATGCAGTGCAACACACAATGGGATTTTTTTGATGTTCTCAGAGGTTACAAAACATGTAACTCATTGTCTTTGAATCCATCAGAGAAAATATGGGGCTCCACCTCCCATGAAGCTGCCACCTCCTTACAGAGCCCTCGAAAGGCATCACGCAGAGGAGGCTGCTCTGGGTGAAGAGGAGGATGAGGATGCTTGTGCAGAGGGTGAGTACTGCTCCAATCATTGCACCACATCACATCTGTGGGACACAATCAGCTGCTGATAAACCTTTTATTGCCTGTGGGAAGTGGTGCTCAGTGTGGCCACAGCATCAGTGCTCAGCCTGGTTTGTAACTTAGATGGTTCTTCTCCCCCGCCAGGTCCCAGAGCTCAGCTCTTCTGAGGAGATTCAGGAAGGGCTGAGTTTATTTTCAGCCCCAGAACATCCAGGCTGTGTCTGGAGGGTTTGCTGGGGCAGAGATGTCAGCAGTGACTGGGGATATTCTGTTTTCCTGCTCTGATTTCAGTGGTAGTCCAGCAGTTGTAGGTTGAGGACCACTGGTGCAAAAAACCAGAAATCCTGGAGCTGATCCCAGGCAGTGCTGTTCAAGCAAGATGGGTTCCTTTAAAAAGAAAAATCTGCTGATTTGTTGTTTTGGTGCTCTGCTGAAGAAGGGATTCCCTGGTTTTGTAGCACTCTGCATGTTTTGTTGGTGTTTTTTTTGTTTTTTGTTTTCATTTGCAGTTGTCCCATTTTGGGTTTGGCAGTGGTTTGTGGTGATGCTCACTCTGTGGAAGGGCAGGGACCTGAGGAGTAGGAAGCAGTGCAAGTGGAGAGCTCCTGGCAGCATGATTTAGATTCCAGCTGCTTTTGAATCACAACTTTGGTTAATTACAACTTTGGTTAAATGGAATATTATTATCCATAGCTTATCTTGCAATAAAATATTTAGGAATACTGAACTTGCAATTAGGAGTCCTAAATTACTTTCTAAAATCAGTTACCGTGGTTTGGTTTTTTTTGTTTTTGTTTTGTTTTTTTAAATCTTTATGCTCCTTTGTACCAAATCAGCATAAAATCAGGTGAGATGAGGCCTTGACCAACCTGGTCTAGTGGAAAGTGTCCCTGCCCGTGGCAGGAGGTGGAATGAGATGATCTTTAATGTCCCATCCATCCCTGTAACATTCTGTGATTCTGTGTGGGCTTTTGTTGGGGTTTAGTTTGGGTTTTTTTTGCTACAGTGATTTTTCTCATCATCTTGAGCTCTCAAACAGACTGGGTAAAGCTCCAATTGTAACAAACTCATTCCAGCTCGTTATTGAAGTTCTAATTCCCAGTTAAAGGATAGAGGTGATAAGTAGGCTGACACCTGAGTTATCTAATTAGGATATGCCTCAATCCAAGTGCTTGCTGGGCCTAAGTTAATACTTTGCACAGAAGTAATTCCTTATTCATGGGCTTGGTCATTTTTTAGCTCTCCTGCCATCCTTAATGATATTGCTGGCTGAGGCTGGAAGCTGAAAAGGTAAAGCTGCTGCTGATATTAAATTCATCAATCCTACCAGACTTGGCAGCAGCACACGGATCTGTTCAGGGGAATCTCCTCTCTTTCCTTTCTGCTGACTGAAGTTGAGTGTTTTGCTGTAGCCATCTTTTCCATGAATCTTGGGAAACAGAGATATATTCTTCCTCACCTCATTCTGTTCCTTTAAAAATTAAGAACAGGCCAAGGAAGCTTAAACTAAGTTTGTGCCTCAGCCCTTGCAGTAAAAAGCGTGTTAGAAATGATCCAAGTGTACTTAATGACATTAAGCATCTTGGCAGCTGTGGAATGGCCTTTTTACAGAGTCCCTGTTCTGTGATCACTTGAAAGACAAAGTTTTCTCTGCAAATTCCAGCACAGTGTTGTTTCTGTGAACTGCTTGATGCTCCCAACTTCTGTCCTGGTTCTTGAGCACCTTTCCCAGAAATCCCAACCCAGACAAGAACTTGTCTTTCTGAGCTGCCCATTTGTATGTTCATATTGCTCTGTTTCTTGCCCACTTATCCAACTCATTCTGCTGGGTTTGGAACCTAACTAAAAATACATCCGCAGGTGAGCTGGATTTATTGACTTCCTTATTTAGAAGATAAAGTTCCTTCCAAAAGGAAGATGTGGTGTCAGCCCAGGTAAATTCACATCATAACCTCTCCTTTATTTGCTTCCTGGAGTTCTCAATCTCTGTCACAGCATGGAAGGCTTTGGAGGGCATTTTGAGGTGGGACAGCTGTTAAACCTGTCCTCTTGTTTTGCTCCTGATGGATTTTACTTCATTTTTTAGCATTCTTATTAACACAGCTGCAGTGTCAGGAACCTGCTCATCAATTTCTTTCAAACTCCAGAAATACTTTATTTGCTCTGCTTGACATTTTTTGTCCTTGCTTATCAATTCTTTCAACCCTCCCTCTCATCTTTTGTCTCCACATCCTCCATCATCCCCCAGACTGAAAAAGCAGAGCATTGTTAGTCTTCCTGCCATATTTGAGAATTTTTCTTTCCTTTCTGTCCCATCCATATGGCCTCAGAGTCTCCATGTTTTGTCTGTTTTCCCCTTAAAGTGGCTAAATAACCTTTTGGTGTTGATTTAATTTCCCCTGAAGTCTAAACCCACTTGCCTTTTGGCAATGCTCCCTTTTATTTCTGCTTTTCCACTGCTGAAACTATTTCCCATTGCTGACCTGGAACCTGAATTCCTGTTTGGAACAAAAGGCATTTCTTGTACGTGTTCGCCCTTTTCTTTCCAAGAGTTGGTTTTGATCCAAAATGGGAAAATCCTTGTTGGGAATAGAACTGTGAGGTAGTTTTTGGTTTAGGGAAACTCCAGACGTGTCCTCCATGTTTCTGTGGTTTAAGAAGTTTAAAGTTCCAGGTGTTTTGTTGTTTGGTTGGTGCTTTTTTTTTTCAGATGTGACTCTTGCACCCAAGACCTTTTAGTTTCAGGTCTGCTTCTCCTTTATTTCACGCCCCCAGTACTTCCAGCATCATTTCCCAAGTTCTTAGATGGCTTTTCCTTGACTTTGAAGGCAAGCTGAAAGTCGTATTTCTTCTTGTTTTATTCCTTCTTCTAGTGGCACTGCCAAATCTTTATCTGTCCCGAGCTCTAACCCTGTGTGTGGGTTTTGTTTTCTCTTTGCTTTGAGGTTGCTCTTTCAAGGCTTTCAGTTTATGCATGGAAACAGTTTTGCAGAACTTGCAGCGTGTCCATCCTGCTGCAAGAGGAGCTTTCAGAATGCTTCATCCTCCAGACTGAAACATTTCGGAGTTTTCCCTTCCCATGCTTGCCTGTGGCAGAGCCTGTTTTGGACAAAGAAGTTTTATTTAGACTCCCCAAATCTGAAAAACGCCGGATTGTGAATGGGATTTTTTTTTTTCTTTTCTTAAAATCAAAACAAATAAAAGGAGGGGAAGGCACACAAAGAAGCTGTTTGTGCTTGTGAGCAGCTGTGCTGCAGGCATCAGTAAGCACTGGAGTGTTTTCCTGGAGTGGGGATGGCTGGAGGTGTGCTCCAAGGACCTGCTAATGGACTTGTGTGCACCCCGTGGTGGCTTATTGCCATAATGAGGGCTTGGTAGTAAAAAGAAGCAGAGGAAATGGATGGGCAGAGCAGTTTGTAATGGAATTTTTGGGGAGGTTTTCCATGGGGGAATTCCTGGCTGTACAATTTGGATATGCTTTTGTGACTGAGTTGCAGCAAAGGTAAATTAGACAGGAGAGAGCTGAAAAAGCATTCTAGGAAAACTGAAAGGACAACTGTTGAAAGAACTTGAAATCCTTCATTTCAATTGCTGTTCTGTCTTTAGTGGAATCTTTTGTCAGTTAGTTGACTGAGATCGATCTGGTTGGTTTCAAAAAAGTCCAAAATAATAAAATAGATGGTAATAAAAAATTTGTGGAAGGTGGCTTGGATAATGGACTAAGCTACTGCTGTGCTCAGACTTCCTGTCTGCAAGGATATTTAACTGTATCTAATAAGGGGATAATAATGCCCCCTTCCTCTTATTTTGTCTCTAGATAATGTGGAAATCAATGAAGCTGTAAGAAAGCATAATGATTTATCTTCCTAAGATGCCTTTTTGAGGAACAGTGGTTTCCCTGCTAAAGCAAGAGATTTTAAAACTTCTCTGGTATTTGGACTTTGCATTCTTGACTCCGAGGGTGGGGAGGCCCTGGCATGGAGAAGCTGTGGATTCCTCATCCCTGGAAGTGTCCAAAGCCAGGTTGGGTGAGCTTTAAGGCTCCATTCAACCCAAACCATTCCATGGTTCTGTGATCCCCCGTTGTGGTAAATCTGTGGGTGCAGGAGGGTTGGGTTGGGATTGGGCAGCTCTTAACACACCTGAGGATTTTGGCAGCATCCAGGTGCCAGTGATGTCTGTGATCAGTGAGAGCAGAAAAATAAAAGATGGGAAAAAAGGAATCTAGTTCAGCTGAGACTCTGAGGAAGGTATGGCCAGGTTGATGGGGTTGGCAGGAGCAGGATCTCTGGAAGTGTCTGTGCTGTGGGCAAGGATGGCAACATGAGGATCAGCATTTTGGGAAAATGCCAGGATTATTAACAGATGACTAAATAAAAGCCAACCCACTCATAATTCCCGGGCATCTCACTGTTTGGAGTCTGGTGTGTGCAAAGCTGTGCTGAAACAGAGGAAAAGCAATCCTAACTTGTACTTTTCATTTTGGGGGGGGATCAGCTGAAAGTGTTGATCTCCGGTGGAGGCAGCTGGTGCAGCCAGGCACTGCCTCTCCAATAGATGTCACTGCAATCAACAGCAAACAGATGATGCTCACAGGGGAAGATGTAGCTTGGAAAAAAGCTTCAAGCTTTATGAAAATAAAACACTGCAAAAGTAGTAATTGTGCAAGATTTAATGTTCTTAAATATAGTACCAAGTGTGTTTAATACAATGGATTTCCTTAGATCAGGCAAGAGGCAGGATTAGACAGACAGAGCAGAGACTTTCATTTTTCAGCTCTGTGTTAATCTCTATTTAATGTGACTCTGTGCTCCTAATCTTCTTTTCCCATTCTTGTTCTGACCCATAATTAGCTCAAATACGTGGGGTTTGTAAGCAGCCCTAAGATCAGATCCAGAACGTGCTGGGCAGAGCCACAGAGCTGCCCTGCCACACTGGGATGGGTGAGGGAGGTGCTGGCACTGCACTTTGAGGCTGTGGGTTCCTTTGGGGTTTTGTTGTTGGGCTGGTTTCTTCGCTCTCTTTGTGAGTCACACGCACAGTTATCATCTGATGAAGTATTGCAAGAGGAAATTACATTTTTGATGAAGTAATAGTAAAATTGCAGCTGGGACTTCTTGTGGTTTTTTACTGTGTGCTTGACATAATGCACTGAACAGATGGCTGTGTGTGTGCTGTGAGACATATTCTAAAGGAAGGACAATGAACTTTAAAAACGAACAAATTAATGATATTAACGAAATAACTGAGTATTCTGAGTTGTTTTAAATGTAGCTTTTGGAAAAGAGAATTAGTAGGACTTCCCAAAATAACTAAGTATGTTTATAAATTCAGAGAGAGATTTTATCTTTGCTTTTTTTTTAATTACTAAATGAAGGATTTTGAGTCTTTTCAGCATTTCAGTTCAGCATTCATTGCAGCTAAACTAATATTGCTTGTTTGGGGTTTCAACAAAACACAAGTTATGATGAAGTTTGAGCCTTTTTATGCTTATAATGACAGATTGGTTTTGTTTTCTGACATTAAAAAAAAACCCAAAACAAAACAAGCAAACCCTGTGCCACGAGCACATATCAGTGTTGGGAAACTGCAGCGTCGGAGAACAGCGGATTTAATGAAGCCGTTTGTGGGAGAGAAATTAATTTTTAACCCCTGTAGCTCGCAGGAAGAAGGATGCTCAGATAAATAAGATTATTAACTGCTCCTTTGCCATGCAGTGGGTCATTAAGCAGGAAGGCACCTGCAGCTGCCAGCCACACAGCCACGCTGGGGGTGACTGGTGTTTGGGGATGGAGATGTCATTCGGATGCTGGCAGAGCACAAACAGCAGCTGGGAGCATCCGTGGGTCAGATGTGGGAATCCAGGGATCTGCTGCTCCCTGCGTGCTTCCACAGGCAGCTCTCCTCTGCTGGCAGATGTGACTGGGAGCTTGTGGGCAGCCCGAAATTAATATAATTGATGGCATCTCGTAATAGAAACAGACAGACGGTTTGCCCTTAAGGAGAGAAAAATCTCAGCAAAATAGGCCCAAGGTCGTCAGAAGAAAGACAAGCTCTGAGCCTGTGTGTGATGAGGATTTGAGCTGCTTACAGCCCTGAATGTTTGTCAGGAATGCAGATTTCCTGAGTACATGCTGGTACAGCAATGGTACAAGGGGGTTTCCCAGGTAAGGATTCACGTCTGTCTCTGTGTCGTGTTTGTTTCCAGCAAGTCATTTTTTAAGCATTTTTAGTGATAATTTAGAACTAGTGAAGTGCTGGAGAAAGAAAATAATAGCAGAGATCTTTTTTTTTTTTTCCTTCCTTCAGTTTGAAGCATGAACATATAGCATGATTGGAATATTGAATGCATTTAACATCTTTAAAATATTTTCTCTTGTGTTTGCTTATAAATCATTGCCTCTGTGTGTGCCAGTGCTTAACATTCTTGTATACAAAACTGACTGGAGCACACAGTGCTTAAAGTATAAGAATTTGTAGCATTAAATTTCTTGCTGTATAGAATAATCTACTCTTCCATAACTGTTATTGTAATGCAGAGACAGATGGCTGAATTTTCTTCACTTTGCTTGTTAAGAATGTGTTAGGTAAATGTTTTTAGACTAAAATAAAAAGCTGCTGGGAATCTAAACTGAATATTCAGCATTTTCGTGGCTGAAGGAGGCAAAGCAAGAATAAAGCAATGTGATAGTAAACAAATGAGCTATTTGCAATGAAGGATAATCTAATCTTTAAATATTGCCTGAGATTGCATTTGTTCTTAGGTAAGATCTTTTCTTCCAACACCAGCCAGGTACCCAGAGAATAGCACTGAGGTGCTGGGCATGAAATACCCTGATTTGATGTTAGAAGGTTATTACATTGTCTGGGGCTTGGTGCAGGTGGCTGATGTTGTTTGGGATCTTTGATCTCGCTCCGGTGCTACAGATAAGTAATTTCAGATAGAAGATAATGTCTGTGGTGTAAATCTGTAAACACAGGCACAAACTTGCTAAGAGAGGATGATCCAAGTAGGTCTTTATGTACTGCTCTCACCCAAGTACTCTTTAATATCACTGCAATGACTTGCAACCAAAAATATGTTAAAAGGATGTAAATATTTAAATAGGTAAATGAAAGGCAGACACCGGCTTGTAAAAGGTGGTTATGTGTTTATATTCTTGACTAATAACTTGATTTTTAGATGGGAAGATATCTTTCATCATTACCACCGTAAATGATGTTGCTCCACTGCACAGAGAAAAAAAAAATTGAAAAGAAAACTCCACAGTGCCTCATGTCTTGCCCAGACTAGCACAGCATTGCTTCTAGTTAGAATACAGAGCAGATTATTTGCATAATAGCTCTGTAACAAAATGATCTGCTCAGTTTAAGCAGTAGCTCTCCCAATACCTAGTGGAAGTAAGGCTCTAACAGAAGGGAAATATAAAAAATGCTAAATGACAATAATTTTATTCTTTACAGACATTACCTAGTTTTGCACTGTATTGCAGCAATTGAGGCAGCTGTCCAGAATCACTTCTTGAACTGTCAGGAGAAAGTTGAAATAATTTTTCGCTTCTCAGTCTGAAGACTTGATTCTCCCTTATTCCCTGTCGTGTCATCACTTTGAGCAGGTGTGTAATTGCTCTTTATCAGGGTAGGTGACATTTAAGGAGCAATCCAGAGTATTTATCTCTAGGTGTGCTGGCTACAGTACACTGTGACAGACCAGTGAAAATTTGCTTTATGCCTTGTAATGGCCACGTGTGTATTGAAAACTGATTGCAAGCTAAAGACATTAGGAAGGAAATCTATATGCAGATATATTTGTGTGTGTGTGTGCTGGCTGCATCAGATGAGCATCTCGCTTTTATCACCAAATTCAGAACACTTTTGCCATATTGGCTTTAGGGGAGATGTGGCAGCTGGCTGAAGGGCAGGTGGTTCTTTCTGTTGCCCCAGAAGCAATAATGAGCCTTTTATAATCAGTGTGATGATGTGCATGTCTGTTTTCTCCATCAGTGCTTGGAGACTGTGGCTTGTGCTTCCCTCTCCCTGCTTCCCCAAAAAGTTTCTGGAGGAAATGTTATAATCTGACACTAAAGCAGCTCAGAGTCTGAAAATAGAAAACCCAAAACCTGAGGTGTCATGTGGTGGATGAGGGAGCCAAGAGAGCTCTGTGCAAGGATGAGCATGGGCAGCTTGTGAGTGAGGGCTGGGAAAGAGGTGGGAAGGGATTTTGTGAGGAATGGGGAGCTCAGCAGGGCCTTTTGGGGCCTGGAGGATTTGGCTGTGCGGGAGGGACGATGGGGAGATGGGGATGGGGATGGGCAGGCCTTGCACAGGGGCACGGGGATGGGGAAAGTTGTGAGGGCTTCAATGAGTACTGCATTGAAAATTGGATTGAAATTGGATGAAATTGGATTCCTACAGATTTCTGTGGGAAGTTCACCTGGCTTGAGTGTGGAGGAAGGTGTGAGCTCCACTTTGAGCTTTTCCTGTGGCTGGAGCCTTCCTGAGGCCTTCCCTTGGGAGAATTCTGTGGCTTTATTAAAGTGTGAGCTCACACCGAAGCCTTTCCCCCAGTCAGGGTATTTATCAGGTTTCTCTCCTGCCTATTTTCATGAACTTTTTACAGCACCTTTGGGATCCCTGCTCCACCACGAGATTTGCTGCCAGTCCAGAGGTTTGGGGGCAGGAGCTTGGATTGCATGGGGGGTGGTTGCATACGCTGTTACTGTAGAAAAACAGAATAAAATTAGCTGCCCTGTTAGACCTAAGCTTCATTTCTACTAAGAGACTAAAATATAATTAATAAACACTGGAGCATGACCCCTGGACTGCCATTGGGAGGACCTGGCATCTCTCTGGTGGGTTGCCATCTGTTGGATGTCTTGCTTGGCCATCTGTCATAAGAGACACGAAGCGTCTTGAGACCTGTGGAGCTCCACGCCACAGTTCCCAGAGGTCAGGTGGCCGTGTAAATTTAAAAATAAAATAAAATAGAAAGCAGGATCCATAGAGCTCCAGTTTACCCTAAAGACAGTGTTTATTACTGAGGAGTAAGTCATGGGTGCATCTGAGTCATCTTATTTGATGGCTAAATTCCGTAAGAGGGGGGAAAAAAATCAATTTAATATCAAGCCAAAAGAATTGCAGTAAAAATTACCATACCCCACTCTTACTTTTCCCTCAGGTGTTTATTTTTTAACTTTCTCTTAGTTGATTTGCTCCTCCAGTCAGAGTGGAAAAAGTGAGTATTTAATATAGTAAAGTTTATCCATTTAGCTCTTCCTCCTGGATTAATCCTTGGAGATGGATTTCTTCTGCCAGAAGGGAGAAGAGAGAGTGCTTGACATATTGCAATTCTCTGCTCACATACATCATCAATTTCCTGATTATAATTTGTTTCATTTCCAAAATGCCCAAAGCTTAATGCATTAATGTCTTTATTTTGTTAAATACATTAGAAGAGATGCTATTTGTTGTCTGATAACATATTTTGGTACTAAAAAAAAAAAAAGAAATCATCTCTTCAAATACTCTCTTCACTTCTTTATGATACAATTTTTCTCCTGCAGAAAAATGAATGCCTTGCTTAGCACCTCTTATTTGAAGGAAAGGTGTCTGACCCTGGAACTTTTAATTTACTCTTTTGTGGAAGAGAAAACAGGTCTGCCAGGCTGTGTCCTTTGGAGAGCTTAAAAATAATCAGTATAGAATTTCCAATACAAAATATTGTTTTATTTAATCAAATCTATCAAGTGTTATGATGTCATAAGTACAGCACAAACCTGATTAACTTCTCCAGTAGACTCTCAGGACAGCTGATTAAATAAGGTTTATGGCTTATTTAGGGAGAGCATGCAACTGCTTCATGATCTCACAGGATTACTCAGTGGGGGATTTGTGTGGAGAGGAATTGTTATCCCTTCCTCTGTTGGGGTTCCCCTTCCCCACCTGATGGAACAGGAATTTGGCAGCTGTAAATGCAGAGGTTGCTGCTTGACTAACACTGGTAAAAGATCTGTGTTCTCATTAGCACTGGGCACCCACTGATTTTCAATTTATGTCACGTGAGACAGTTGAAAATTCTTCCTAAAACTCTTGCTGTCTCATTTTAGGAAGAGACCTTTGAATGAATTCATTATTTAGTTGCTGCCTTTCTCTTTTGGAATAACAGCCATAGCCCAGCAGTGTGTTTTCAGCCTGGAAGTTTGTATTTTAGGAGTCTATCTACATGAGAAGTGTTCACTTTGTCATTCTCTCTAATGAAAACCTTCTCCAGGAAAGGAGGAATGGATTTGGAGGAGTCTGGCATGAGAGCTGACTTGGACAGAGGAGGGAGGAAGGACCTTCTCCTTCATCTCCACTTCTCCTGGGCTAAAACAGGATCTAAAATCAGAGTGCTGGGCTGTGATTAACACAGCAGACACCATAAATTGGGTCGTGACATCTGAATAAATGGAAATACCTAGCAAAAAAGAATGATTGTTGTGTGTTTATGAGCAGAAGAGGCCTCACAGTGGAATTGGAGGGGTGCATTTGTTTTGTTCCAAGGTGCAGAAATCTGCAGCAGTGCCAGGTGTCGCAGTCATTTTTCACTCATGTTTCATTTTACCTCAGCAATCAGAGGCAGGTTGTGACATTGGGAAATTCAGGTTTGTACCTAAACAGAGCCTGGTGACTCAAGTACAGTTTGATACTCAAAACTCAAAAGTGGTCAGGTAGTTTGTAAGTGTTTGAGGAGCCGTAGTTAGTTTGATGGAAGACAGAGCAGAGTATGAACCTAACAAAATACTGATAAATAAATAATAATACTGATAAAAATATATTAAAATAATAATATAAAATAGAAATTATAATAGTAATAATAATAATAATAATACTGATATAATAAATACTGCCTAAATTTGAAAAAAAAAAGAGGAGATAAACTGTCTGAGCAGCATTGTGGGGCTGGTCAGGTCTTTTCCATAAATGAACTCACTGTCACCTCATGTCCTCTAAAGCCTAGGTATGAGGCTTTTTAATATTTAGCTGCTTTTTAATTTAAATTGGCTTTGCATTTCATATAAATCAAACATTTTCTGCTTTTAACACGCACTGGAAGTTTTAAAAGGCAATCTGCATGGAGATCTGAGCATACTCTGACCCATTAGCATAATTTTCCTGAATAGCTTTTTTCATTTAAAGTATGTGTGCACCCAGAGAATTGAGAGGAATCTGGACCCAGCACTGACCGTAGTAAAAATCCAGCTTTTGCCTTTTTCCCCAGCAGCCTGAAACAAAGAGCTTTTCTCTCCACAACCCCTTCAGAGGGAATGGAAACAGCTTATCAAACCTGAGCAACTTGTTAGGGGCTGAGAGAGGATATTTTTCTTTGCTGGACTGCGAATAAAAGCTGGGAGTGTGAAGCTGAGAGTTGTCAGCTGGAGAATTGTGGAAGTGTTTGTGGGGTGGCAGAGCCTCCTCTGAGGTCACTGCACAACGAGCTGTGTGTGAAACCCAGAGACAGAACCCTTGGCAAAGTGGAAATGAGGCTATTAAAAACAGGTTTGATCACCACAGACCCGCCATTATCTGCCAGGAGAATAACAATGCTTCTGTTAAATATCCCAGTTTTCAAGGAAAACGTGGCAGTAAGGGCATTTTTTCTTGTATTAATTTTAATTGGTATGTTTGTGTGCAGGGTTTTTATTACGAAGCTGTTGTTTGTATTTTAATTACATTCTCATGTCTCTGCAAATGCAAACAGTATACGTTGTTAGGAAAAATATAAAGTATAGAAAGAAAGCTCTTCACAATATCTGACATGATTAATTAATTAACCAAATGTATCATAAATTTTATATTTCCTTAAATGTTTATATAGCTTCTATATATACTTAAAATACTTAGATCTCCATAGTAGACCTAAAAAAGGAACGTGCAATGTTGATACAATATTTTGGTGCAAGTAAATCTATTTTTGTAGTACCTAGCTTGACAGTTACAATCAATCTTCAGCAAAACAACTAAAACCTAAAAATAGAGAAGAGGATTAAAATTTATCATTAAGGTTGCCATTGAATTAATTCACAGCTGAAGTAGCTGGTCATGATCAATCTTCTGTGGGGCTTCTTGCTATTGAGGCTCTCTCTGTAATTCCTAGCCCAGCTCCGTGGGCATTTTCCTGGGCTTTACAGTCCCAGTGATTCATCCAGCTCTAATCTGTTTAATCACTGTCACAGCACATTTAAAAACTGCTGTGCCAGCAAATGTAAGACTTCTGGGGTGGGGGTTTTTAATCCAAAAGTTTCATGTAGTCATTGTCAAGTCCCTGTGACGTGGCTTCGTTGTGTCTCAGGGCTCTGCAGAGCGAGGTTGGGACTCTCCACCACCTCTTATCCCAGTGCCCAGTGTCATTTCCTCCTCTTCACCTGCTCTTACACAACCAGCTCCCTGGTCTATTTTTATGGCTTGTTAGTACTGCTGTTCTGGTTTTATGGGAAGTTTTACATTGTTGGAGTTCTTTCCTACATTTCACAGCGCCTGGCGGTTCCCCTGGAGACCTTCCTTGAAGGATGTTGTGTAGATCTTTGGACTCATCAGCACAGGCTGGGTTTGCTGCTCAAAAAGTCTTGATTATTAAATCCAAATTTCTCTAGTCCCGCTCTAGAGGGAGGAGGTTCAGGCTCTTACTGCAGGTTCTTAAATTAATGGAATGAAATGAATCACTAAGCGAGACATGTCTCCTCACCTCGACTTCTGGGAGGTGTTGTCTGTGCTGCCTCTTGAAGTTACTTACCATTGGTCCCCTAAAAGTCTTCATTAGGTAACAAACCCTCAGTTTCTGACAAGAGTTTGACATAGTTCTCTTTAATTAGACTCCATGCGAAAGATTCCAAGATAATGGCTGTGCCCATTGCTTTGTGGGAACATCGTTATTAGAGATTATCAGGATCAGCTTACATTGTTTCTGTCAGAGCAGGAAGAATTTAAATGTTCATAATATTCATTTGTTTGCATTGAGATCAAGTGGAGAAGGCAATGGATTAGAATTCCCAATATTCAGGCACATCGAATGAAGGAGCAGCTCTCAAATCCAAGTGCAGGGAATGGGTCATAGATCCTACCAGGGCAGAGTGAGCAAGAACAGGACAGAAAACCTGATCCTGCCAGGAGCTGGATGAGCCTTGTGGGTCCCTCCCACCTCCTGGGATCCTGTGGTTCTGTGAGAGGAGGTTAGGAAAGACGTTTCTGCCCCAGTTGGGAGATCTTCTCCAAAAACTGAGGTGTGAAAGGGGTCCTTAAAGCAGTTGGATCCTTCAGGATCCCTGTTGCACAGCTGGAGTTTCCCTGGGACTTTGAAGTCTTTCCTGATGTTCCTGCCCTGTTCTCACACCCAGCCTTCCCTGAGAGCTGTGGGAGGCAGCAGCAGGGCTGTTTTCCTTGGGGAGCAGAGATAACTGAGCCTTATCTCCAGGATGCTCCCGAGCTGGGGAGCTCTGGAGAGTGCAGGGTGTTGGCTTTGAGTGACTTCAGCTGCACAGTGCCACAAAATGCACTGGGATATTTACATTAGAGTGTTTCTCTGGGATTTTTCTCTTAAAAAAAGGCATCTACAGCAGCTGTCATTGCAGCCTACCTCACATTTTAAGGATTTCATTACTCCAAAAATGCCTTCATCTGGCATTTCATGGCCCAGGCATAACCACGACGTGATTTATTTTTACACATCACCGTTTGTATCCTCACAGTGGTTTTTGTCCAAAGTTTTGTTGCTGTTTGGTTGTGTTTAATCAAGCAGTGGCAGTGTGATGCTCCAGGAGGGTGTCTCCTGTCTGGAGGAAGCACCCAGAGTCCCAGAGCTGCCAGTGCTTTGCTGCAGAGCCTGCAGGACCTCGGGAGCAGCAGCTGGAGCAGGAGCACTCCCAGCTCAGCTCCAGTGATTGTCACAGCACAGCACCCAGAGGAGGTCACTTCTGAGGAAACCAAGTGCTTTCTTGGGGGTTCATGCATCATTGGAAAGGCAAATGAGTGGAAGGATTGTGTGCAGGGGAAGGCAGATTCCCTTATAATCACCAATTATTAGCATGGGATGCTCTATTTAGCACACTTCCACTAAATCGCTTTTTAAAAGATAAACATGGGTGTGAATAGACTCATCATGGCCTTCTCATCCAATTAAAAAAAGGAAAACATACAATATCTCTTCCTCAGAGGACTTAAATGTTGTGCAATGGAAGTGCAGCCTCAGAATGAAGCTTTGGGCCTGAATAAGGAAAAAAAATTGTTGGTAAAAACTCAGTTTGTGCAGAATGTTGGTGTGAAATGGTGCAAGGAGTGGAGATGCTCTGTGGTATTATGGACCACAGTTTCCCTGGTTTTCAGTCACTTTTCTTCTCCCTGCTGTTGTCTTTGGGGGTGTGATGGTTCCCTTGATTATAGGAAGAAGTAATTAATGGTTAACAGTTTCTAAAGGCTGAAATGGTACTTGAATCAGATTGTGGAGGCTCTCATTATCCCCTTCTTCCTGGATGGGTTAACAAGCACCAGCAGACACTTCCACTTTCTGCTGTAAAAAGTGATGTGAGAGACAGGTGGGATTTAAGGAGAGAAGGAAAGTTTCCTTCGGTGAGCTGAGAATGAGAGGAGCAAAACACAACTGGAGCCTGAGCTGGAGGGAGCAGCGAGAAGAAACCTGGAGATCCCAAATAAGAGCCCAGATCCTTCACACAAAACAAGAGGAAAAGAGGGGAACCTTCAGCTGAGGGTAAGAATATTGTCTCAGGAGAGTTTAATGCCTGCTTGCTTTGCACTTGAGGTCTGTATTGGGTGAGCTGTATTTGTCATATTTGTCAGGGTGTGCAGCCCACACCTGGGCTGTTTGTGGCACCTGGTGCATGCTCCCTCCCTCAAGGGATTTAAAGTAGTGTTAGAGTATTCTGGCTGGCAGTATTTTGGGGAAGAAGGGACCATGGAGCTCTTTTTCTTGACTGGGAGAATTACTTGAAGTCTGCCAAAGGGAAAATAGGAACGCTGAGTTTTGTTTTTGTCTGCAAATCATCACTTCAGGTTTGGGAAATGATTTCCAAATGGTGTAGATGGAGCAAAGTGCTGCCAAAGGGATGTCACGGGGAGATTGGAGGGGATGCTGAGTCTCTGGGCCAGGTGGGGAGCTCTCTCTGCCCCCCGGGTTTGGAGACAACAGCACTCACAAGGATGTACCTCTCATCACCTGAGGGAGGGGGACTGCTGAGAACAGCATCTCTGGCCCTTCCATTTAGATTTTTGAGTATAACTGCCCTATTTTTCTTATGCTTGCTGATCACTGAGAGAAGAATTGCAATGATTTAATGGAATTTAGAAAAGCATTACAGAAATACTCTTTATTTTTTCGTGAAAGCTTATGAAAACAGATGAGTGCATCACTTTTGAGATAAGGTTTGAAGAACTGTCTGCCTCCTTGGAGCTGAATAGAGGGCTAGTGGGAAGATTAAAACAATAAGCTTATTATATTATTAGTAGTGGGAGAATTCTAAACCCCATTTGTTCAATTATGGTCCCTTCAATATGCTTATTTAGGTTCTTGTAAATTGTAATCAGTAAATTAGACGGGCTGCCCTCACAGCTCTAGGGTTAGCTTTCAAGGGACTTCCTACATTAATTTTTTTTAATGTTTGTAGTGAAATCAGGAAGGGAATTGGTTGCTTGATATGCAGGGCTGGCTGTGTGCAGGGGATGCTGCCTGCATGCTGATGTCTGTCAGTGCCCAGTGAGGAGCAGTGCTGCTGCAGCACTGCCTGAGCTGTGCTGGGGAGGGCCAGAGCTGGAACCAGGTTTTGTGCTGTGGGGTAAAAATGGGAGATAAAGGCATTAGAACCAGCGCAGGCTGATAAATGGCATCTCCAAAAGCCAGCATATGCTGCTAACGGAGATCTGGGGTGACACAAGAGGGATGGAAAATCCCCAGCATCACCTTCTGTATTCAGATATCAGCTGTTGTCTCTCTTTGTGGTCTTTTTCCCCTTTTCTTTAAGTTGTGCCTTGACATATTTAATATTGAGCATTTGGTACTAAACCAGATCACCTTGCTGAGTCACCCAGAGCCTTTTCTTTCCTCTTTTTACCTTTTCTGGATGGACTCTCATTTGCATCACGCAGAGACACGGTTTTCCAAAGCAACGCCTCTTCCCTTTCAGCTCATTTACCTGGAAGTTTCAGCAGGTTTGGGAAACATGCTCTTCAGCCCTTTGCAAGTGCTTTTATATATCTGTCATTTAAAGAGCCTTCCTGAGAAGTGGTGGCTGGGTCTGGCGTTGCAGATAAATTGTGTGTTTGTTGCAGTACTAGATCGTGCAAACTCCAATATCCTGACCATATTGTCCCCATTTATTTCTTTTATCTCTCTGTTTAATAATAGGAATAGTGGCTGAGGCAGGGAAACATATGCAGCAGCATAATAGTGGATTGTTTGGGAGCAGTTGTCTTCCATTTCCAGGGCTTCCCTTTGAAATGTAATTGCCTGCTAATATAACAGGGAAATATCATTGCAGGAGTGATCACTAAAGCGTTTACTCGTGCTTTTGGCTCATGCTACATCTGTGTGGTGTTTTTTAAGAGGAGCTGGCTGCAGTATTAGCTGGTGAAATATCCTTGGTGAGATGTGTTTGCAGAAGTTGTGATGGGCATATTGTCACCGAATGTGGAAACAGCCCCGAGCAGTGCCAAAACAAGAGACACCGAGTCCCATGTGTGATGCAGCGACAACAGAATTACAATTGCCTCGTGTAAAGTATCTGGTAATGAAGGCAGATAATGGAATTCTTTGCAAAAGCAGATGCTAACTGGCTCCCCAACCCTAGGCAGCCAGCTGAAAACTGATACCAGCTGGAGGGGAGAGAAAACAGCTGAAAAAGGCATTGAAGGGAAGATGCCTTAGATGCAGGTTTGTTTAAGCAGTAAATACTTGTTTAAAATTATTTTTGTGAGATCATTATTGAGAGGCAAGCTGAGCCTACCGTGACAGTGCTGTAGGAAGTCAGCTGGATGCCCAGAGGATGTTTGTATGCAGATTGGATGAGCGAGGCAGCACCACTGGGAATTTGTTGTCATTTATTGCCTGGCCAGGACAGCCCTTCCAAGGGACTGGGGAGAGCCAGAACCTTCTGCTGGCCAGGGAGGAGGCAGCCTGTGCTAGGAGAGGGTTGGTTTTAAAAGCAGGGGTGTCTCTACTTGTCCCTTCTCCAGGACAGCAGTGCCTCCTGCCAGGATGGAAATGGGGCTGGCTCGGAGCATCCTCCTGCCTCCCCCCTTCTATTTTACCTCTTAGTCACCTCAGCCATCTCAAACCACGGAATAGTTGCTTTGGAAATGAATGTGATAATTTAGAATCAAGGGCTGAGTCCACACAGGGGCTTCCTTCTGTTGTAAGTAAGGGTTTCTTCCAACAAGTAACGCAACGGGGAAGACACTTAAAAAAAAAAAAAACAAAATAAAGCAACCCAGCCCCTTAACAAATAAAGCAACCAGCCCTGGAGTTGGTCTCTGCTTTTTGCCCAGATGAATTTTTTCTTTACCCCAAGATTTGTTCCCACAGTGGGGCATTTTGGCACAGCTGGAGCACAGAGCTGGGGTTCAATCACCAGGTTTCCAGACCTGGCCCAACACAGGAATTTTAGTGGAGCTTTGTCCCATCCCAGGCAATTGCCCTAACTACTGATTTTTGAAGGACTAAAGCTCACTTTTAGTTCCAGCCCAGCTCAGAAATGAATACACATGTGCTTCTGGACTGCCAACATTTCTCCCATGTGAGAAAACTCATTTTGGGGAGGAAGCACCGTGGAATTACAGACTTGGTCACAGAGGCACTCTGTCTGCAGGCAGAGGCTGGAGCAATGTGTGTTTCAGTGTCACAGGGCTGCTCGTGCTGGGGAATTCTACTGACAAGCCAGGAATGAGTTTTGAGGCAGTCTCTGAAGATGTGTATCTTCATCTGCACTGCATTTAAACACGTGTGTGTGTGTGTGTGTCCTGCTCCTTCAGCTCCTGTCTGTGCACCCGGCTGTGAGTTGTTCAAGTGATGCTTTAGACATGTTCCTTGCTCCTGGCAAACAGCAGTGAGATGTGTTACCCATGTTCAGCAAGCAGTGCAGGAAGCTGTGCAGAAGGTGATGGACAGCATCCCTCCAGCTCCAGTTCTTGGTTTTAGCCACAAAAATGCAATGAGTAAGAAAAACCCTTTTCTGCTGGTGCCCAGTTCTGGGGTGTGCTGCAGCTCCTCGCTGTGCTGTAATGAGTTATCTGTCTAATTGTGGTGGGCAGCAAATGCCCTAGAGCTCTGCAGGTCTGGACTTGGCCTGGTGGGCAAAGAAATTAAACCTCAGTGCTGTGACCAAACCAGGTGTAGCTGTGTGGGGCTGTATCTCCTTTGCTTTCAGAAACTCCATTTTTGAGATCCTTCCTGTCTTGCTGTTCTGTTACTAAGAAGACAAAACAATTTCCAAATCCATCCTCTAATTACAAGTTGACCCCATTAGTTAAGAAATACATTAAAGAGCCGTGCAGCTATATGGGTTGCCATTTATTTAACACAGTTACATGAATTTTTGGGGGCATATAATAGTAACAAATGAGCTTTCTAATTTTTTTTGTGATACTCTGATTTTGTGCAGAGCTCTCTAGGGCCTTAGCAGCTTTCCAGGGATAACATCTCACCCTGACTGTACACCCTGGGGATTTTGGGCTCAGGCACTGGGGTTTTGAGCGTGGCAGGAAAATGTCAGCCTGTAAATACAACGAGGGGAGAGCTGGCTGCTCTCAGTGTGGGTAATTCTCTTGGGTGCAGCTGGGGCTGGAGATGGGAAGCTGCTCCCCATGTCCCAGTGGGCTCTGCCAAGGCACAAGGGGCTGCTGCAGCTGGAACAATTACTCAGGAAGGACCCTTGGAGAGAAGAGCCACTGGGAACATCCCACATTCAGCTGAATCACCCTGACAGCACAGGGGCTGTGGAAGGAACATCTCTACCTTGTCTTCTTTCTTCTCAGCAGTTTTTATTCACTTTTGGTTGCCTCCCTCTCACCTTCCCCTTTTCCCTCTTTCTTGTTGTCATGGGAACATTCACTACAGCAGTTAAATCACACTATTAAAATATGCTTCCCCAGGAGGGTGGTAGTAGCTAATATTGATCTAGCTCCTGCTGCTGACTCAGGGATATGGTTGAACATATAATATCCCTTATTTCTCCTTTTCATGCATAATGCAGCAGTTCCTCTCACCTTGGGCTCTGTGCTAAAGGTGACACCCAGCCATAGGGGTATACTTTGACTTTCTCTCTCAAACGTGTGGCCCAGCTGAAGGGTGCAGGTGCTGCTTTAAACTGGCTTTCAAATCTGCAAGGGGAAAGCAGACAGGGAAGAACTGCCCTCCCCAGCAGTGCTGATAGATGTTTGTATGCCAGTGGTGAAAAGACACTCAGATTAACCTGTCAACATCCCCAGCCACGCTGTGTGCTCCCAATAACTTTGTAAATATATCGAGCTCTGTCACAGGAATGCTTGAAATGCAGATGAAAGACAAATAGCTACCTTAATATCAGGTGAGGCTGCATTTAAAAATGCAATCACTCATCTGCATTGTCCCTGACATCTGCTCTGCCTAATCAGCCCGTGGAGCTAAGCAGAGCGTGCTGGGAAGATTCCTGAGTCACCAGGAGGAAGCAGAAGGATTTACCTTGAGATGTGAGCTTGCAGTAATGTTTGTGCCATTAAGGGCTTCACTTTCCCGCAGTGGTTAATTAACCAGCTCGAACTTTACAAGAGTTTCCTGAATTTGATAGGTTTTGTAAGGTAAAGGTGCCTCTGGAATTTCCTTGTTTACCCTCCTTTCAGAAAAGTTTTGGTTTGGAACCAGGCTATTGTGCAAATAATTAAAAATAGTGTGGGTTTCATGTGAAAAAACACGATTTACAGCTGATGCTGCGTTTTGCTGTGTGACTGATACACACAGAGCAAATGATATTTTAGAGTCTGTGCTGAAAAGACCTCTGTTAAAAGCACTTATTTGCTGAGAAGCCATAAATTTCTGGCATATTTGTGCCTGTTGTTGAACATCTGCACATAACTCACTTTATGTTCTAACTCCCTTTATGTTTTGACCTTCCCAGAAAAAATCAGGCAGAGATATGCAGATCTCCCGGGAGAATTGCACATTATTGAGCTGGAGAAAGACAAGAATGGGCTGGGGCTCAGCCTGGCTGGCAACAAGGACCGCTCCAGGATGAGCATCTTCGTGGTTGGGATCAATCCCGACGGCCCCGCGGGACGGGACGGGCGGATGCACATCGGGGATGAGCTCCTGGAGGTAAAACTCTGCCCTGGGTGTTCTTTGGGGATAGGTTCCTCTGTAAAACTCTGCCCTGGGTGTTCTTTGGGGATAGGTTTCCTCTGTAAAACTCTGTCCTGGATGCTCTTTGGGGATGAACTCCTCTGGATAAAACTCTGCCCTGGGTGTTCTTTGGGGATGGGTTCCTCTAGGTAAGACTCTGCCCTGGATGCTCTTTGGGGATTAACTCCTCTGGGTAAAACTCTGCCCTGGGTGCTCTTTGGGGATGAACTCCTCTGGGGAAAACTCTGCCCTGGGTGCTCTTGGGGGATGAACTCCTCTGGGGAAAAGTCTGCCCTGGATGCACTTGGGAATGAGTTCCTTGAGATAAAACTCTTCCCTGGATGCACTTTGGGGATGGGTTCCTGGAGGTAAAATTCTGCCCTGGGTGCACTTTGGGGATGAGCTTCTCTGGGGAAAACTCATCCCTGAATGCACTTTGGGGATGGGGGATGAGCTCCTGGAGGTAAAACTCTGCCCTGGATGCAACTTGGGGGTGAAATCCTCTGGGTAAAACTCTTCCCTGGATGCTCTTTGTTACAGAAATACTCTATAACAAATGAGCTTTCTAATGCATAAAGGGGGTGAAATCCTCTGGGTAAAACTCTTCCCTGGATGCCCTTTGGGGATGAACTCTCTAGGTAAAAATCTTCCCTGGATGCACTTGGAAATGAGCTCCTGGAGGTAAAACTCTACCCTGGAGGCTCTTTGGGGATGAGCTTCTGGAGGTAAAACTCTTCCCTGGATGCACATCAGGAATGAGCTCCTCTGGGTAAAACTCTTCCCTGGATGCACTTTAGGGGATGAGCTCCTGGAGGTAATGCCCTGGATGCATTTTGGGGATGAGTTCCTCAAGGTAAAACTCTTTCCTGGATGCACTTTAGGAATGAGCTCCTGGAGGTAAAACTCTGCCCTGGATGCACTTTGGGGATGAGTTCCTCAAGGTAATTGTTCCCTTTAGCGTGTGCAGGGAGGGAGAGGCATCTTGAACCTTTAAATAAAGCCTGGAAGTGGAATTAGGTGGCTGAGCAAGGAGCTGTGCTGATTTATGCCAACTGAGAACTTGGCCTTTGGCAGGTAAATGTGTTTGCAGTGAAACGAAAATCACTGGCCTGTGAAAAGCAATGTCTTGTCAGCAAAGTCTGTGCTCTCAGCATGTTCACAGGCTCTGCCTGGGGAGGGGCTGTTGAAAGGCAGGAAGGGGACAGTAAATCAATCCTTGGAGTGCATGTGTGCTTTACAGGGAAATTCACACTTTTCGTTAAAAAAAAAGCCAAAACCCCCTCAATGTTGCCATATGTGTCTTTACAGATGACAGGGATATTCCCCGTCCTGAAAATAAATTTCATGCTGTAATCTGTTTTGATCTGTTGCAACTTAAAATACTTATTTTCTGTAGTTGTGTCTGGCACGAGTTCACCCACGAGGCAAGAGAGCTCGTTAGCAAGTGGAGTATTTTGTCTTCACTTTTTCTCCAGTCTCCTTGCTTCACCTTCAGCCTGCAAACACAGCTTTTCCTTCACTTCATCTGGTTTTTGGGCTGTTGCAAAATGACATTTTGCAGCGATTCTCCACGTGGTATTTGCTTCAGTGGTTTAAAAAAATCATCCATCCCTGGGGATCTTCCCCTTGGAGAGAGGCTCTCACTGAGGAGCAGGGATTTGCTGACCTGCTGCTCTCTGTGGGTGGTGATGCTTTGAACTTTCAGCAGCTCTCTGTGCAATCAGAAAACCACCTCTTTTTTCACATTTCTTGACTTGAGAAAGAGCAGTTTGGCTGCCTGGGGGTACCCTGGGAATAGTCAGAATTGTCCAAGCATTTGTCATTGTCTAACAGTTCTGTAATTAGGGGGTTTCAATACACATAGTACAAGAAAGACCTTTTTTTTTTTGGTTATGTAAAAACACCATCATCTGAAGTTGATTTCATTTTAAGTGTGAGAAAAGGTATGAAGGTCTGGACCATAATGGAGTAGGGTAGGAAAATTGCTTTCTCCCTCAGAGTGATGTTTTTTTCTGTCCCTGACACTGAATTCTAGTGGTAAAAAAAAAAAAAAAAAAAAAAAAAAAAAAAAAAAAAAGAGAGAATGGTTATGTTTTGGGTGTGTGGAAAGAACTCATGACACTGTTCTCTGCATATCATAGGTAGTTCCTGGTAGAGCAGAGGATCTGAAGTACTTGAGAGAGGCACCATCTGGGATTAATCACAAGGCTGGGTTTGCATGGATGAGCCACATTATAAGGAGCATTTCCCAAAGTGATGGTGTTGCCCTCATTCCTCTCACTGTTAAGTTGGAAATAAAATGGGGTGGTTTTTTTTCCCTTCAGTAGAAGGAAAGTGAGATCCTCCATCTCAAAAATGCCCAGATTCAAATAAAAATTCAAGGAGACTTTAGCAGCTACCTTGTTTATCCTTGCCATCCAGTTTAAGATGTGCCACCAGTGGGCAGGAGTGCAGTTCCTTATAGGAAAGGATAAATTCAAAACACCCTGCATTACCAAGGGCTGGGTTCTGCATTAGCCATGTGCAGTGAGATGACAGAGCTCCCATCTGGTTCTCACCTAACTGCATGTTTAAGGTACATTTGCATCTGCATCTTTAATTACAGCTCACTTTTCAGGACTGGAACGCCTCAGCAAGAGAAGGGATTCACATCTTGGGAAGCCTCTGGCATTTCTGGGCTGTCCTGGGCTGCCCCATTTGGACAGTCCTGCTCCATGAGAGCAGAGGATGCCACTGCAGGGTGTGCAGATTATTCCCTGTGCCTTTTGCTGGAGTTCAGCTCAATGGGATGGCCATTTAGACAGATAGATACTCCCTGTTCATTATTCTTTTGAACTGGGGTTTGATTGGATTCAACTGAAGGATGTGGGACGCTGCCAGGCTGCCTCAGCTCCTTATTCATGAAATCTTTTGTTGCTGAATTAATGAAATACCAGCTCACTTTTAGCTTCTGCAGACAACAGTAGCCTTCTGGGGGCATGATCATCCTGGTTTGTTTTCACAACCTGGCACTGAGAGAAATGCAGGTCACATAAAAAACCTTCATGTGATCGTTATTTTTTAATACCTCTTCAGTGATGTATTTTGGATGGCTGTGTGGCTGGAGAAAACAGCTTTTTGGGGGAAAAAGGTCCTTTCATCCTACTTTTATACATATGGAGAAACTGCTTGGGTCAGAATTTGGTCCCTGCACAGAAAAGTATTTTTTTTACAGGACACCAGTCCTGCTTTTCTGTTCTTTTTCCAAGCAAAGGAGCCATCTGTGGTGCTCCTGCCTCGCTCTCATGCTGGTTTAGTGCAGGTGTCTGCCCTGCTTCGTGTCTAGTTAGACTGGGCTCAGTGCTGGGGCTGTTTGTGCCCAGCATGGCCCTCAGCAGGGTCACCTGGAGCTGTACCTGTGCCTTGAGTCCTGCTGCTCCCAGCTCTGCATGGGCCTGAACAGAAGCTCCTGTTCTCACTGAACAATCCACCCTGCCATTACCATTATTATTATTATTATTATTGTTATTATCATCTCCCCAGGAGAGAGTCAGCTGAGTTCCATTAATAAACCAGGCTGTTAGAGCCCTCATATGCTGAATTACTGATGTTGGGATGTTCTACCATCTCCCCTTCTCTTGCTGAGGATGGGGCAGGGTTTGGAAAGAAACTGCTCCTTTGGATGTGGAGTTTTCCCTGCCCATGGTTGGAATGAGCTGAGCTTTAAGGTCCTTTCCCACCCAACCCTTTCTGTGTTTTATTCTGTGAGGACACAGCACCTCTTGAAAGAGTAAAAGCTCTTTTTTTTTTGGCTCTTCAGACAAAAATCACTGTAGAAGTTTGCCTGTTGTCCATTCTGGACTGTTGCCCAGGTGACAATTATTACATTTTATTTCTTCATGCCATTTTTCCCATTGCTCAAAGCCAGAGAGCTTTTGTGCTAAATGCATTTTTATTGCTATTTTATTTTAAGGTGCTTAGATAAATAGAAGTTATGCTGTAATAATATAATAGATACAGCAGTATTTTGCCCAAGTAAATGAGCTCCCCAGCCAAACTCACAATGCCATTTCTGTTCTAAGACGTGGGGGACTGGCATTTAATTCTCAGTTTATTTGCTGTGGAATCTCAGAACAGAATCACAGAATGGTTTGGGTTGGGAGGGACCTTAAAGTTCATCTCATTCCTTGTGCAGGGACCCCTTCCACCATCCCAGGCTGCTCCAAGCCCTGTCCAGCCTGGCCTGGGACACTCACTCCAGGGATGGAGTTTCTCTGGACAAACTGCTGCAGTGTCCTTTTCAGAAGAGGATGCAGATCCTTTTTTGGTGTGCTCTGTGTGCAGGCTGGGTTTGGGTGGTGATTTCCAAGCTGGCAGCAGGTGAGGCTGGCAGGGGGAGGTTGCTGGGCAGGAGGGCTCAGGGATCTGTGGTTCCCAATGTCCTTTCTCCACACTCCCCAGGTGGGGAGCCACAGGGATCAGCTGCCAGCTCAGAGCAGGATATTTTCTGTCCTTACAGATTTTATGCTCTGTTGATCACTTTAGATGATGCACATGTTTAAACATGTGCCCAGCAAGAATTTTGGTGAGGGAAATTCACATTCTAATTAGTTTTTTCTCTCCAGTTTTTTCCCTCAAGCTTTGGGAGATCGTTGTACTTTATGGGGTTTCAGTATATAAAATTTGACTGATAAAAAAAGGCTTTGAAACTTTCCCCATTGTTTCAGAGAGTCTGGTTGTGTCTTGAAATGCTACAATTCCTGTGGTAAGAAGGAACCCAGTGCATTGTATAAAGAAATAATTATTACAGAAAGCTAAGCCAGTATTTTTACTAGCTTTGGGGTATCATTTAACTTGATTTTCATAAAAATCAGATGATACTAATTTTATGGATTTCCATTACTGCCACGTAGTAAAAACAGTGTGGGTTGGGTTTTTTTTTTTTTTAATATCCATATCTAATGTTTCTCTTCTGCAAATTAAAGTTTGAGAAGCAAACAATCCTGGAGATTTTTTCCCCTGAACCCAAGAGCTCGGATTTCAGTGAGTTTGTACTTTCTGCTACTTCAGTGCACGAAACTGTAAACCAAAACTTCTGTAGGTGAAGGCAACAGGACATTTGGGATCTGTGATTAAATCTGCCATAAAGCAATGTGTGATTTCTTTAAAGGCTGAACTTGTGGGCTGACCTGACCTCATACCTGCAGCAAGTTTTTATCTTTCTCCAAGCTCTGCTGACTTTCCAAGGAGTTACGGAAAGAGACATTTCCAGAAGAGTTGAGGTTGATTTAGATCTGTTTATTTCTTTTGCTTAGTCCAGGCTTTGTTTTTCTTTTCTAATCTCTAATGCAAAAAGTAAAGCACAGAGTTATAGGCTTTGACTCCCAGAGTAATATTTGGTTAATCTGACGTGTTACTTTATTTAATTTGAAATATTTAAACTGGTGTTACATCTGAAATCCTAGAAGTTCTCTGTTTTGTTTTATTTAAGTAGGCTTTGGTATTTTGCTCATCACTGTGGTGTCTGCAACTAACAGAGCATTAATTTATTTTGCAAAAGAAAGTGTACTTTAAAAAGAAAAAAAACCGAAAAATTAATACTGGGTGTAATAATTCTGTAGGACAGTCCAAAACCTTGTGGAGATATATTGCTTTGATTATGTTTTCATTTTGGAGTAATTAAATAATTATAACTTAGAGATCCAGCTCACAGCTAATTAAATTTTGGACTATTTGATACATGTAGTGAATAGGATTAATTTAGCCAGAGTAAAGACTATAAGTTTTAATCTAAGAAGTCTGCTGTTTAGGAAAATTGATGGTAATTTAACTAAATCCAAACAATTCGTAAAGCATACAGTATTCCCAGTGAACAGTTTATTCTCAGATTTAGAGAAATTAAGTCAACAAACTCACTGAAAATTTCAAGTTGAGCTTGAAGCCAGAATGCAGCTGAGCATTCATTCATTTCATTTTGGGTTTTTAAATTGATGTTTGATTGATGAAGCATGGCCCAGGATGTTGCTTCTCACCCTGCCTTTTCCACCATGGCAGCTGCAGACAGAACCATATTACCTCTTTGGGAATGGTGATATTATTTCCTTTTAGACCTTGCTTGGGACCCTCTTTGTACAATAAAAGACTTGGTAGGTGAAAGTTTTGCACTTCAATCCCAGTCAGTAACCAAGTGTTAGGGCGTTTATTCTTGTCCTTGCATTGTCCTTATTTAACTGATGAACTTGTATCATGTTTTGACCCACTGAAAATAAGATTTGTGAATATTCCTAATGTGTCTGACTAGCCCATATCACACCAGGCTGGAAGACTTGGCCTGTTACTGCTTGTTTGAATGAAAAAAAAAAAAAAATAAATCCTTCTAAGATCACAGACCCAGAATCCAATACAAACATCTGCAGTAACAAAAATTCCTTCTGTAATCACCACTGAATTGTTCCTGGGCTCCGTTGTCATTATTGTTTTAAGCAGCATTGGTATATCAAATGTGAATGTAAATATTATGTTGTAAATTTAGAGTGGGAGGAAAAAACTGCAGTATTGAAGCACAGGATTGTTTAGGTTGGAAAAGTCCTCTAGGACACAGAGTCCAAGTGTTCCCCCAGCACTGCCAAGGCCACCACTGCCCCGTGTCCCCAAGCGCCACATCCACAGGGCTTTTCAATCCCTCCAGGAATGGGGACTGCCCTGGGCAGCTGTGCCAGGGCTTTCCATGAAGAAATTTTCCCAAATATCAATCAAAGTCTCCTCTGGTGTAACTTGAGGCCGTTCCCTCTGCTCCTGTCCCTGTTCCCTGGAGCAGAGCCTGATCCCCCCGGCTGTCCCCTCCTGTCAGGAGCTGTGCAGAGCCACAAGGGCCCCCTGAGCCTCCTTTGCTCCAGACTGAGCCCCTTCCCAGCTCCCTCAGCCCCTCCTGGTGCTCCAGCCCCCTCCCCAGCTCCATTCCCTTCCCTGGACATGCTCCAGTCCCTCCATGTCCTATTTTTTTGGCTGGGGACTCCAGAAGTGACCGCAGGGCTGGAGGTGCCTCAGCAGTGCCAGCACAGGGCTTGGTCACTGCCCTGCTGCTGTGGCCACCCCACTGCTGACCAGGGCAGGTGCCAGGCCTTGCTGCCCACCTGGGTCATGTGTGGCCAGGCTGTTTTCCCCTGGCAGCTGCAGCATTTCCCATTCCCTGTGCCCAGAACAGGGCTTGGTGCCTGCTGCTGTGCTCAGGTGTGGGTCCATCCCAGCCAAAGTGATGCAGCATCATGCCCTTCAGTTGTCCTTCATCCCCCTGACTCCCACTCCTGCTTCCTTCAGCAGAGCTGAGGAGTCAGCACAGTCTTAGCAGCCAGTCCTCCTAAATGGCCAAAGCCTGCAGGCAAAGTGCAGGAGTCTCAACATCTAAGCATCTGTGCTGTTGTCACATCTATATGATTCTCCTCAGATCAAGTTGCTTTCCAAAAATCTGGGAATAATCCTTAAAACCCATTCAAGGGATCTGTGGGGAAAAAAAAAATCTCTCCTTTGTGGTTTACTAATAACAGTAAATTAGCTCTGCATTGGTTTCTGTTTTATACAGATCAAGATTTGGAGACCACATTTTCTTTGAGTCTTATCTCCTTATCCCACAGTAAACTTGGAAGTCTTGGTGGTATAAATTAGAACAAGGTGTACTCCTCAACTTACATGAAAACATTTTCTTTTAACAGATAAACAATCAGATATTGTATGGAAGAAGCCACCAGAATGCCTCTGCAATCATTAAAACTGCCCCATCAAAGGTCAAGCTGGTTTTCATACGGTAAGAACCATTCTCATCAAAACATTTGTTGCATTTTAGCCTATTCCGTGATGTATTTACATATTTAGCCTGCTTTGCACATACTGAACTTTCCCAGTTCTCTTTGAAGCTGAATAAACCTTTTCTCTGACTATTCTTCTTGGAACAGTTCAAGAGTTCTCCATAATAATGTATAAAAAAGAAAATCTAATGGAAATGAATACTTATTTTAAGGGTGTCTGCTGAAAATTTGAGCTGTTCCTCTTGGGCTTGGGAGCTGCTTCTCCCACAACTTCCTAAAGTGCTTTGGGATGGTTCAGCACGGGCTTGGAGAGGGCAGCTTGTTCATCCAGCCAGGAGGGAGTGGAGATGGTGCAGAGGCTTGGGATTGCTGGAAGAGGAATAGGGATGAAGCCCAAGGAGCACAGGCTGGCTGGAAGTCTGAAGGATACCTTTGTGTGGGCATCAAAAGAGGATTTTGAAATTGAGCAAGGGCTTGTTTGTACAGAGGGGGAGCCTGACTTTGCCAAGGAGCTCTGGGATGGATTGTGTGGGAGGGAATATGCTAAAACACTCTTTCATCTGCATAAAAATTACATGTGGGCATTTTTCTTTCGCTCCAAGCATGAAAATTCATCCTCTTTGTACATGAATTAAAGACACCTGCGTGCATTCCCTCAGTAGTTCAGGAAGTGTTGCTCTTCTGACCCTGGGCAGGAGGTCTGGGAAAAAACTGCCTCTTTCCCAGGACTCATACATGCTTTAACAGGCAGGAATTTCATAGATGTGCATTTATGAATAAATTCCAGCTGTGACTTTTGTTGGGCACTTCACCCCCATGCCATTTTATAAGGTGCTCTTCCCACCAACACATACATCATACTTGATATTGTTTTATATTCCTGGCTCATCCATAGCCTCCCTGTGAACAATGTAATAATCTGTGGGTGAATGCATATAAATGTGTACATTTACTGCCACAGCTCTGCCTGGTGCAGCGTGCCCAGAAATGATGGAAGAGCAGCATTAGCACCATGAGGAATGAGTTGCTATCCTTGGCAGCTCAGAGGATCTGGAGGAGATTAATGCTCTTGCCTGCAGCTCCTGTGTTACTTTCCCCAGCCATTGAAAATTCAACGTCACGTCCCACAGCTCACTCACCATTATTTAATTGCCTGTGGAAAATGGGGCTGGTTGGAAGTTCCAGAGGCAAAACCACGACTTGTGGGAGCCCAAGCCAAGAGTGGGGGCTCCTTGCAGCCTGCCCTGGTGCTCCAAGCAGAACTCCAGGGAATGGCCCTGGCAGAGCCACTTCCATGGGCTGCAGGTCCTTGGTGTGTCTTTGGGATCCTTGGTGTGGCTTTTGCCCTTTGAGACACAAAGGCCATGTAGGTTCTTAGCTAAAATTCTCCTTTTCTGATTGTGATCTTCAAGGCAAAAATTCATCTCAAATATTCAAGAGATACTAGAAATAGATATTGGAAATACCATTGGGTGATTCTTGTTTCCATCTCAGAGATTTAAAAAAAAACCCCAATTTCTGCTTTTAAGTGCTGCTGCTGAGGGTGTAAACTTCCATCTTCCCAAGAGCACAATGTCTTGCACTGCTCTTGGCCTGGCACTGACAGCTGATGGGTTTATTTGCTCAGCCCAGGCAGGACTGGAACAGCAATAAAAGGGAATTGTCCCACTGAAAGGATGTCCTCAGTAACTGGAGCACTGCCCCAAACGTGGGGAGAAAACCAATGTCCCTTGTTCCTTGATGTGTGCTCAAGTTCTAGCGAAGACAAATTAGACTGTCTCTCTTCAATGTGGATTTTAAGGACAAACAAGAATTATTTACTCTTCTCATGCAAACCCTGTTCCATGAGCCCAGTCTGTCTTGGTGCTTCCCATTCCTCCAGCTCAGACCACAAACCCAGTGGATGCTGCTGAGTGAAAACATGAGCTGTGGCCTTTTTGTGCCTCTGGATGTGTTTTGGCTACGTTACACCACAGCTCACCACAGCAAAATGACACGGACTGCAGGAGCTCTGAGACAAATTAATTTGGTCTTCATGTTCATCAAAATACAAATATTCTCATTTCACCAGTGAAAAACTTGAGCAGATTATAATTTTGTAGAAACACATCAATCCAGAGCTTGAAAAGGTCCTGGCTGAGCTGATTCAGGGCATAAAAGCCAAGCTGGTGGAATTTTTGGGCTGTTCCAAGTGCCCTCTCTGATACCCTGAGGCCTTTTTTCCCTGAGATGCAGGATGCTGAGTGATAAGCATGCTGCTTTCCCCTTGGAAGCAGGAAACAGCATCCAGGTTTTCCTATTCCTGGTGTTTTGGTTCATGTGCAGGGCAGGGGGATGTTTCCATAAACTCCTTAATCAGTTGTGAAAGAAGCCCAGAAATTCCTGGGCACAGAAAAGCCTTTCTGTGAGAGCTGTAATAACTATCATTAAATAACTTCAGAGAATCACAGAATGGTTTAGGTTGGAAGGGACCTTAAAGAGTATCCAGCTCCAGCCCCAAATTTATTGCTTTTTCTAGACAAAGATAAAGGATAAAAGGTATCCTCAGCCTTTTTGACTTTCTGCTGAAATCCTGACTTACCACATGTGCCATAAAAGTCTGTTCACACTTTTTTACACCCAGGTAGTGTTACAATTGCATTCCCACCCTTCCCTGGAATTTTTGCTGATGAGACACAGCTCAGTAGCTGCTGTGAGAATCACAGACACCCCCTTATGTTGGAAGGCTTCTCACTCTGCTTTATGAGCATCTTTTCCTCAATTAAGTTGACGATGATTATTTAAAACAGTTGATTTTGGCCAGATTCCAAAATATAAGTCTTAACACAGCCCTGTTTCCCAGTGGTCTCATTAATTACTTGAGCTTCTAAGAGCATCTAAAAGATTTGCAGTTAGAGTGTCACTTCGCTTTTTTTAGGGGCAATAAGGATGTAATATCTTAGTTGCCTTTGGAAATTCTTGCTCTGATTCTCCAACAGGAATTAGCCAGGTAATAACATGAGAGAGGGACTTGCTTCTTTTAGGAGTGTCTGTGCCCCAGTTCCCAAAATAGGATGTGTTTCTACCCGTTGTGGGTTTTGGTCATGTGTTGTAAGTCCATCTCTGTACCATGCACAATGAAACAATATAATTAAATTTTACATCCTGAGTAGGAAATCCAGTTTACATCAAGAATGCTCTTTTACAGTGAGAATTTTATGATTCAGCAAATTCAGTGCTTTTTTCATGCTCAATTAACTGCCTTTAATCTGGTTTGATGCTTCAGTGTTGGTATAATGAGCAGATCAAATATAGCTGAGTGCTTGAACCAAAGTGAATTCCACTGATTGCAAACCATCCTCCCATTGTGTTCAGTCCTGTGAGTCACTCCTTGGTCTACCTTTATCCCCTAAAAAAAAAAAATTGCCTTGTGCTGTGATGAACCATGAGAAATGCTTCAATAGTGAGGGTTTTTTCTGATTTGAATTCCATCTGTCATCTGTCCTGAGCCCTCCCACACTGCAGCCGCTGCTCTGATATTGTTGCTTCCTGCTGGTGGGATTGTGAAGCCCACAAATCTGTCACCCAACCCCTCCTTCCACTTCCAGGTGTAATCTCCTGTTATTTATGGTGATGTGCAGAGGAGTGGGATCCTTCTGCTCCAAGGACTGGGGAGTGTCTGGGTTGTTCAACACTCCCCACTGCTGTGGCTTTGACTCTTCTTTCAGAGCCTCTAGAAGTGACATCTTATGTTTAGTGCCACTCTCAAACACTGCCATGCTTTAGAAATTATTTCTATAATAATTAGGAAATTATTAAAAATTATTTCTATAATAATTAGAAAATTATTAGAAATTATTTCTATCATAATTAGAAATAATTATAATTAGAAATTATTTTTACGTTGGTTCAAACCTACATAATTGGCCATATTTTAAGGGTATAAACTCCTGTTTTTACTTGCTTTGATTGCTGAGCTTCTTTCATGTGGGAAAGCTTTAAAACTAAGCCCTTGCCAGGCCCTGTGTGTGTGCAAGTTTGAACTTTTCCTGTTTTCTCCAGAGCTGTTTCCTCCTCTCTGTCATACACGTGTGGGAACAGGCTCAGGAATGGCTCAGGAAGTTCAGTAATTTGGGCTCCTGCAAAACCTTTGATGACCTAAGCTGCAGTTTATAGGAACATTAGTTGTTCATTTAAAATACCCGTGTGCCTGTGGCTCCCCTGTACTTGGGGGTGGAAGGAGAGGAAGTGCAGAGCAAGACTGTTCTTGCTGCTGGGGGAGAGATTTTTCAGGAAGATGCACAAAGGTCCTGCCTTGGAGGAGAAACCCAGTGTGCCTGCCCAGTGTGCAGCTTTCCTGCAGCTCCTCTTTTCCAAAGGAGCTTCCAGAGCGAAGACAAAGATGAGAAAATACAAGATCTTGATTTGGTTTTTTTTTTTTAATTTTAACTTAACAAGCAGGATGTGGAAAATATAAGCTTTAGATAATCTGCCATTCTTTAAGTCCTGGTGTCACCTTGTGAGGTGGAAACATTTATTACACAGAGGAAACATTTATTCCCTTGTTTTACATTTACTTACACTACTATTTCATTTATTTACACTATTATTTACATATACATTTATAAGCTTTCAATAATCTGCCATTCTTTGTGTCCTGGTGTCACCTTGCAGAGGAAATATTTATTCCCCTGTTCTACATTTATTTATACTATTATTGCATTTATTTACACTGCTATTTACATATACATTTATAAGCTCTCAGCAATCTGCAAGACTTTATGTCCTGGTGTCACCTTATGGAGGAGATATTTATTCCTCTGTTCTACATTTATTTACACTATTATATACATATACATTTATAAACGTTCAATAATCTGCAAGACTTTATGTCCTGGTGTCACCTTGCAGAGGAGGCATTTATTCCCTTGCCACATCTCTGTTTTGTCTCAGATTTTTGTGTCACTTCAAACAAGCTATTGGGTTTTCCTTCTGATTCTTGATGTACTCCCACAAAAAGCATCCACAGCCCCTTGCAAATGCTCTCTCGGTGTTGGTGGTGCAGATATTTTGGCAGGAGGTTCTTCTCCCTTGGTTTAGACGTGCAGAGGACATCTGGAGGTCTGTGGTGAGTCAGAAGCTGCCAGGAGCCCCCAGAGAGCAATTCAGTGTGTCCTGTGGGGAATTAAATCTCTGAGGTGCTGGGGTTGCCCCTCCAAGTGGGAATGGTTTGGGATTTCTCTTAGTTTTGCCTTTCAGCACCCAACTTCAGCTTCTCTTCGTTCCTTCCTGCACCTTCCTGGCTGCTCCCTTTGGATTTCTCTTTGTGTGTGGCTCTCTTTAGGCTTCTCTTGTACCAAGTTTTTGTGGTATTTAAGGCAGTAGTAAATGTATTTCCCTTTGCTTAAGCTGCAAAGGTGCAGATGGAGCAGAACATCATGAGTTTTTTTTTTTTTTTTTTTTGGTCTACAAGACAGCATTGGGAATGTCCAGGGGTCCTGTTCAGATTAGAAAGAAGTAAAATGTAGTAAGGAATGAAGGCTTTGTCTTGAGTGGGAAGGTTTAGACGCCTTAACCCCAAGCAGGATTGAGCACCAGCAACTGGGAACAGCTTTTTTGGAGGTGGTTCTGGAGCAACTATTGCCAAATATGTTGAATGCTCGTCTGCAGTCACTGTAATTTGAATATGATGATCAGACTTCTAAGATGTCTGCCCCTGCATCAAAAGAAAATGATTGCTCCTTTTAGTCGTAAATAAATTCACATTTTAGTTGAGGACACTTGTGGAGAGCAGAAACAGCAATTTATTATTAGATCTGTCACTTTAAAATATATTCCCACTTTGATTCTGCTTTGAAGCATTCTCCTTTGAAGCAGCATTAAAGTATTTAAATATGTACGAGTCCTAGCAGGGGGAGATTACAAGTTGTGACACTGTGTAACCTTGGGGGTTTTTATATTTTTACTTTTTTTTTTTCCCTGGGGGAATTACCATAAGTGTTTTTTTATTGCTTGGAATAAAAATGGCCATCCACTTAAAGCTGCATAAAGATATTTTTTCCCCACTGGTGTAAAAAAATACAAAGGTGTTTGTGTATGAAGTGAAAGCAAGTTTGGATAATTAATTACACCCCAGTTTGTCAGGAAGCTTCTGTCTAGCAATTTTTAGGGTATTTCTTACAAAAGCTTATGTATATATAGTTTTTATTTATATATGTCCTTTATTTATTCATATATTTTACATATATATATATATATATATAAAAACATATATAAATATCTTTATATCTATTTTTTAATTTTTTTATTTTTTTCATGTGTGTTCTTTATTATATGTATTTTATATAGTATATAATGTATTCAAAGTCCTTTCTCACCCAAACCATTCCGTGATTCTGTGATGATTTGCCTTAAACGATATCACTGAAGTCATCTGTTACCTGGTGTCGTTTTACAGAGGCAAAAAAACCACAGAGCTGATTCCAGAAAACAAATCATTTTCAATGGCAGTCAAGGAAAAACATCAGCAAGGCAAAATGCTGTTAAATAAAAAAACAAAGTAAACAGATGTAAACTTCAGAGGCATTTTAAAGAGAGAGAAAAAGATGCCATACATCATAAGCCTTTTGGAAAAATAATTCACTTTATATGGAGGGAGAATCAGTGTTCATCTCTTCTCCCTGCATTTTATAAAATCTCTTCCAAGTTTTTACATTGACTCTTTTAGAAAAGACTGCAGGGAAAAGGAACAAAAAAAGAAAAAGCAATCTGTTACATGAAAACAGGTATTGTATTTCAGTAATGTGAACGTGAAACTATAAACAAGCAGATTATAGTAGATGTAGAGACCATTAAAAGAGGCTAACTAAGTGTGAGCACATCTATGTAGGGACCATAAACTCCAACTGCATCCTCTGATAATCCCCACAAAATTAGATTTCCAAAGGACATGATGTCAGTGTGTCCCAGATAAGCCCCCTCTGCTCCCATGGAGGGATGGGATCTGCTGGGGAGCAAGGAACCAGAGCAAAAATGAAGTGATTTTCTGAGCTCTAACTCTGATAAAAAAAACAGTTGTCATGCTGTTGAGGGTGTTTTTTAAAGGGCAGAACCAAGTCCAAGGAAGAGTTTGCCCACCCTGGTTTGGTTTTTGTAACGTGGTGTTTTGTTTTGTTGTGCAGAAGTGAAGATGCAGTCAACCAGATGGCTGTCACTCCCTTCCCACTGCCTTCAGCCTCCCACTCTGCCATTGAGGTAAGGTTTGTGGGCTGTTGTTTTTAATTAGAGACTGCTAAATTGAATAGATTAATCGTAATTAGCAGCTCGTGATAAGTTTGAGCACCTTGTCTAATTAAACCCGGGGTCGTAAAATGTGTTGGGTAGAGACTTGGCCTAATAGGCTTATTTTGCCCTGTCTCTTTTTTATTGATCTGGTTGTTCCACAGACCTGCATGGCATTAACAGCAGCTATTAAACAGGGTACTTGCTGTGCAGGAGGAGAAGGATCCAAACTAAAACCTTGCCTCCTCCACCGAATTTAAACCTTGTCCTGCTCCTTTTTCAGCTGGTTGTGCTGAGGCAGTTCTGCCTGGAGTAACCCTAAATGCAAAAAACAATCTCAGTGTGGTAATGCTGCCAGTGTTTTCTGTGATTTTTGTTGCTACCTCAGCCCCAGTGCAGACTGATTGCTCCCCTGTGCACCAGGAATCCCTGCAGCCACCACACTCGTTATCATTTTGACATCTCAATATGGTGTAACTAAATTTTCTAGATAAACTACACGCTTAGCCTCGCTGTTGCTTTTTAATTCTATTTCTATCTGAGCTAATAAAGCAAAAGATGTTTTGTAATTCAATTGGGGATTGGTCTTGCCTCAATAAATCCATGTGCATTGAACTCCTGGTATTTCCATGAGCGTGGCTGGGATCCCTCAGCACGGGGCCACGGGAGGTGAGGCTGGATTCATCTCCTGTTTGCACTCCTGCTGCTGTTTTCCAGACTCTCTTACCTCTGATGGCTGCTCCTTGCAGGCCTGGTGCTGCACAGAGCAAGAACTGCTCGTGTTTTGTTTGGATCTCAGTCATTTGTGGACAGGGCTTTGGCTTTTCCTTCTCTCCTCCACACCAGCAGCGCGTCCCAGGTGCAGCTGGTGCTTTGTAAATTACTTGACAATTCACAGAGTTATTTTATCTTTAATTACCTGCATTTGTTTAATATTTGTGCCTTCAGGAGGAAGCACAAAGCTTTGTTTATGTGCATTCTGTCCTCTGGTCAACTGGCTGTAATTAGACCCTACCCAAGTGTGTCTGTGTTTGCCTTTAGAGGTAGATGCTTGTGGGTTGAGTTTCATGCATTAATGGCAAGTTCTGACTATTTACATTATGTTTGTTTTATAAGTAAATACAGGTTTTTACTTCTAGCTGGTATCTTTTTATTACATAAAATCAACATAACCAAATATAGTGATGTTATACAGAAGTTTACATTGCTTTCTTTGGCAGCTCTTCCTCTCTTTAAATAAAGAAAAAATAGCCTTATATCTTGAAATATCTTCAAATATCTTTGAAATACCACATAAATATTTAACATTGTGTGTTACATGCACCCTACATGTAACTTGTCAGATCACATTAAACAGCCTGGCTGGTGGAATGGACTATCAGGGTGCTATAGTTACCATGGATTACTGTGTTAGTTTTCTTCAGCTCATCTCTTGATCTTTATCTTATCTCTTTATCTGCAGCTTATCTCTTTATCTTTGTTATATGAGAAGTGATAAACAGTAAATGCACCTTAAATCAGGGTCTTGTGTTGTGGTGTGATACTCTGGGCAAGCCTCCAGAAACAGAGTCTGTTCAATATTAATTGCTGTAAAATCTGGTTTTAGAAGTTTCAATCACCAGAATGAGGTTATTTTTTTGCAACAGTGAACAGAGGTGCTTTGTCCTCTCAAGTGGTGGTCCAGACATTTGAGTTTACATTTACTTAAATGTAAAATGCCTAATGAAAATTCAGAAATAGTTTTGTTTCTAGGCCTAAAGAGTCCAGGGGAGGCTCTGGAGCTGCTGCAGAGCTGGAGCCAGGCTGGGAGAGCTGGGGGTGCTCACCTGGAGAGGAGAAGGATCCAGGGAGAGCTCAGAGCCCCTGGCAGGGTCTGGAGGGGCTCCAGGAGAGCTGGAGAGGGACTGAGGACAAGGCCTGGAGGGACAGGACACAGGGAATGGCTTTAAGCTGGAAAAGAGGGATTTAGATGGGGTATTGGGAAGGAATTCCTGGCTGGGAGGATGGAGAGGGGCTGGGATGGAACCCCCAGAGCAGCTGTGGCTGCCCTGGATCCCTGGCAGTGCCCAAGGCCAGGCTGGAGCAGCCTGGGACAGTGGGAGGTGTCCCTGCCCATGACAGGGGGTGGCACTGGGTGGACTTTAGGGTCCTTTCCCACCCAAACCATTCCATGATTTTGCCAAGCTGCTCAGACTGTGTGAAGGAAACTGGGACTCCTTTAACGTGCTGAGCATGGGACAGAGGTCTAGAAAAAAGCTCTTCATACCAAGTCCACAGCTTTCACAGCTGGCAGGGATTAGTCTGGCCTTCAGAGCTGCCCCTAAGTGCAGTTTTGGGAATATTTTATGGTGCTTTTTGTCAGCCAAGTGGGGACCAATGTCTGCCTTCCCAGAGTTACATCCCTCACTCACCCCCTGACACTGGGAGGCTTTAATTGTGGATCTTTCCACCTTGTCATGCTGCCCCTTGTCTAAAAAACACAACAGAAAAGGGTAAAACTGTCCAGTTTTTCTGTTTAGCTGCTATGGGGGCCCAGAGCTCTGTTTAAAAGCTGTTGTCAATCCTTTCTCCCAGGAGCACGGTGGCACGGAACCTGCAGGAGGTGAGGAAGACCCAAGTTTGGAAGTTGTCATGAAAAGCTTGACTGATGAGGAACCCAGCAAAGCTGTGAGTGACTTGAGGCAATATTTAAGGATTATTAGAGTTCAGAATGTGGAGGCTCTCTGGGCTTGATTGGTTTTCTCTGCCTTTTTATTGGAGTGTTGCAGCACTTTGGTCAGATAATCTCCAGTACATGTAAAAGCAGAATCAAACTCAGCTTTACATACCCATGAACTGAGCCATGAACCCATGTTTTCATGAACTGAGCACTCAGTAAAACCTGTTAAAATACCAAGATAAGAGTTTCCACGTAGCATTTTGGCCCTCTCTTGGGTTCTTGGTGAGTGAGGGGATTGTGTTTCCACTCCTGCCATCCATGTGTGACAAACTTTAGAAAAAGCCTGGTCTGTAAATCATATCCTCATTTATATTCATAGCTTCATAAATTCTAAGGCCAAGATGTCTATTATCATAATCTAGTCTTGCCTCCTGAATAGCACAGCTATAGAGTTGCTCTCAGTGATTTCTGCATTAAGGCCATAACTTGAGCTTTAATGTGGTTCTGTCAGCGTGCACTGTAATAAATACTGAACTTCTCATTGACACAGATGGAGATTTTTGTTGTTTGATAGGTCAGGATCATGCATTATCAGGAATCTGTAAGTCCTTCAGGGTGCAGCTCTGATTACTTCTTTTTGGACACTGTGTTAGAAATTTAAAATGGAAAACACTAAACATGCCTAAGCTAGAGGTACATCAGAATTTGCTGAGAGAGTCTTTTTGCTGCCTGCTCCAGTTTCAAGGAGTGCAGGACTTGCTGTGTGTCCTCAGCTAAGGAAATCTGACATTTCTGGATATTTTTCCTCTTAGATATCTTCTTCCTGCTCCATCATGTCTCTTGCAAGGAGTGTCATGGGGTTTGCAAATATAAATTGAATATACATAATGTTCTGCAGCTAGTAAGTGTTTAACTAATGAGTCTGCAAATTCCAAGAGTTAGGAAGTGTTATGTGCTATTCAAGCATCAGAATTAATCAGCCATGGATTGATTTATGTCCCTAATGGATTACTAAGAGGTTGAGTTCTTGCTGTTTGGTAGCCCAGTGCAGATTCCTCTGATGGGCTGGAATATAAAGGAGTCAGATTTTCCCTGTATGTATTTGCAGGTGTCACTCACCTGGTTTTATTGCAGTTCTTGCTCAACTTGGCAAGAAATTTTAGAGGGATTGCAAGGTAAGAGGAGAAATTGCTCAAAGACTGAAGCAGATAAAACCACATAAAATGTGTTACACAAAAGTGAACTTTTGGTGTGGGCTGTGGTGCTGGGAAGCTCTTTGAGTGGTGTTAGAGGAGGGGTGAATTTAATGGGAAAAAGAAATTGCAGCAAAGGTAGGTGTGGGGGGAAGATGCTTCTGGAACCACAGGAAACCCAGAATATGTTGGCAGCAAGAAAGAAGGGAACTGTGGAGCCAAAGGGCACAAGTTGAAAGGTAAAAAGAAAGAAAAAGAGCTGTCCCAAACAGAGCAATGGCAGAGAGGTAAGAGAAGGCAAAGGCCTGCACTTAGAATTGGAATTCCTACAGACCCAACTGCTCATTCCATAATGCCTTCAGTTGGGCCAGCCCTTGGCTTAGGGGAATAAATGGATGAAAAATAATGGCAAAAGCCAGTTTGATAATTTCAGAGTGTTCTTTCAGTCAGGATTTTAAAACTGCATGGGGAATATTCCTGAGCGGATCTCAGTTTTGGGAGTGTGCTGACGGTTCTGGCCCCAGGGGAGAGGTTTTTTTCTTAACTGGCATTAAGATTTTGACTCTGCAGTGCAGCACAATAGAAATTGGTGTTTTGGGGAAGGGAGATTTGTCTTGCAGTGTTCTAGTGAAGCAAAAGAAAACAGTGCCTTGTTTTTCACAGCATGATGCTGCTACCAAAGCCTCAGTGCTACCTCACCATTGTTACTGAATTTCTCAGTCACATGTCAGGAGAAATCAGGAATGTGAAAGTCAACAAGTAAGATCAAGTTCACTGAGTAAATAAAAAGTATGTGCTTATCAGCAGAGATCTTCCACAAGTATGTACAGCTCAAAGCATGGGCAGGATGTCTCACCAAGTGACAGCTGTAATAAAAGGAAAGTTAAAAAATTCACATCGTTCTCTGCTCATCTGTTGCTGATAAATTTGTCAGTCTCTCACAACATACTCTTTGTTGTCACTTCATCACTTTAAAAGCTATAAAGTTGTATAATGGACATCATTGTAGGCTGGGATGATAAGAAGAGGGAAGGAAAACAACTTTGTTTCTGAACTGGAGCCAGTGGAAGTGTTAGGCAGAGTCTGTGTGTTTGTTAGCTGAGGTTTGAGGTGGCCTCCTGCAAGGTCCTAGATTGAAGAAATCTGATTTTCTATAAGGTGTGCTTGGAAAAGAATTGGAGGAAGGAGCTTTGAGATGCTCTTGGAAGATTTAATCTGACAAAGTGAAAATGGTATGTGAGAATGGATTAATTTGCCTTTAAAGGTTTGAACGTGGAACAATAATCTGTCTTCACCACAAAGAGAAAACAAATCCTTGAAACACTGGCAAAGAGGAGGGGCAGTGTAAAAGTGCTTTTGGATGGAGTTGAGGGGTTGAATTTGATTAAACCAGTGGGACTGCAGGCTTTTGACAAATGCTGAGTGTATTTGGTGCTCATTTTGTTCAGGTACCTCGAGCACAGTTAAAAGATCAGGGAGATGTAAAGGTGGTGCCTGGTGCTTGCTTGTGGTGCAAGATGAGGCTTCAGATTTTAGTCACACATCACAATGAAAAAGGGAAGTATGAAGTAATTTTTCATTGCTCATTAAAACAATCTCTCAGAAAATGACAGAGCAGTCTTCCATTCCTCCCCTGACACCTCTGATAATACAATGAGATCACCCCTTTATCTTTTTTTCCTGTTATCCTGTTGGATAATAGTTGCAGTTGTAGAGTTTCAGCAAGCTTGGAGAAAAATTCAAGGGGAAAAAAAAAGATCCTGTGGGGGTTGGGATCTTTTAACATAATGAAACTCCAGCAAACAAGGCCAGTACTTCCAAGCTGAGTTACCTACAATTCTGTTTGCTTTTTATTTAATATAGAAATTGTCATCTTAATTAGAAATTCTTGCTGAGATGCAGAGTAACTTTTGAATGTTTGAAAAAGGTTTGAGGTAATCTTGGGAAGTTGATACTTAGTTTTTCTGCAAGCTAGGCTGTTGATCAGGGGTTTTAATATGGGATAAGAAAAATAACTATTACTGGGATCAAAGTGGCCCAGGTTTAGTGAAGAGCTAACAAGGGAGGGCACTGTACCTGTCTGGAAGCAGTTGTAAAAGTAGGATATTAAAACATATTTTTGTGTATTGCAAAGGTAGAGGAATAAATTAGGCTACGAGTGGAGCCAGTGATTGAAGCACCATTGCTGGAGATCTTTTTAATGGGGCATTAAAAAGCAGTTGCTTTATTTAGGAGAGCCAAAAAAGGAGGGGGAGGAGAGAGCAAATGACTTGGAGCCCCTTCCTGCTGTGGGCACCGAGGGGTCCCTACACACAGCTTGGGAATTGCTGTCCCAGTCATTCCAGAGCAGTCTGTGATAATTCCCTCTCCAAAAATCCCTGCTGTGCCCTGCGTGCCCTCAGAGCTGAGGGGTGTGATGTTAATAACTCCTGATATTTTAATAACTCCTGCTACTCCCTGTGCTCACAGCAGCTTTGCCTCGTTTAAGGTTTGGGCTTCAGCATTGCTTGGTGGTACAAATGGATTTACATGGAGAAATCCTGGAATCCCAGGCTGGTTTGGGTTGGGAGGGACTTTCATTCCATCCAGTGCCACCCCTGCCATGGCAGGGACACCTCCCACTGCCCTAGGCTGCTCCAAGCTGGCCCTGGGCACTGCCAGGAATGGGGCAGCCACATTTTTCTGGGAATTCCAGCCCAGCCAGGAATTCCTTCTCAATATCCCATCCATCCCTGCCCTCTGGAAGCCATTCCCGGCATCCTGTCCCTCCAAAACATCACTGGATTTCCCTGCAATCATCATTCTGAGTTTTGGAGGGTATTTTATTGGAGCTAGTGAGACATTTTCAATACATCTTGTTTTGTTTTTTGACTTTTTAGGATGTGAAATGTAGAGCTGACACACCAGTGGTGGCAGACGAGCAGGAGACAGAGGAGCAGCTCCCAGAAAACGTATGTGTGTTCAGGAAAACGTTTGTGTCTTCATGTTAACCAGCAAGGGAGGGTTCTGAGGGCTTGATTTGGTTAAAGACTGAGTGATTCTTGGGGGGAAGGGATTAACTGGGAAGACATTAAAATAATTTTATTGGTGAAGACATAAAAAATGACTGGCTCCTCTTTGAATGTGTGGGAATTACTTGTTTTCCTCCTGTTGATTTGGAGGATTTAGTGAAGCACAGTGACCTCACCACACCATGGAGACTGATAACTGATCTCTCTTGCTTCTGCTTTGCTTTCAGGTCCTCAGCCAGATGAAGCAGCCCAAATCTTCCACGACAGCCCCTGGGAGCTCCCAGGAGGTGCCCCTGGAGCCAGCCCCTCCTCGCCTTTCTCCAGAGCCAGAAGTCACCAGCCGTGGTAGGAGCCAGTGATTTTGCCACAATGTTGTGTGTTTTTACTACCCTAACCCAAAATGGGTGTTTTCATTTTGTTTTCCAGATAATTTCTGCTGAAGTTTTGTTCCTTTGAGCATCCAATGACCTATTCTCGGTTATTTTATAAGGTGTTTGTATTTTTCTCTCCTGTCATGATTTTTGAGAGCTTGGAGGTGTCTTCACTTGTTTTTCTTGACTTTTACATACCAAGATGATCTTGTTTTTGATTGAAATAGAAGGAAAGGCAGTTTGGGACATGCTGTTCATTCCATGGTGCTGGAATATGGCTTTACCTGGCCTGAAAGGAATACCCCTTTCCACCATGATCTGAATTGCAGAGGTGAAAACTAAATTAGGTGTCCCCCCAGGCTTTTACTGGCAGCATTTATTCCCAGAACTCAAGTCACTCTGGTTTAGAGACTTCAGAAGTGACTCAGGGGTGGCCCTCTAGTTCAATTTTATGAAGGTGAAGAGCAAAAAAAAAGCTAAATTAGCTGTTGTCACACCATTCCTTTGGTGGTTCCCATTTTCTTACTGTCTTGTGTGACTGAATTCTTGCCCTTGTGATGTTCCCAGGTGTCTTCCCACCTCCACTGCCTGTGGATCCAGCCACTTGTCCTATAGTTCCAGGGCAGGAGATGACCATAGAGATCTCCAAGGGTCGCTCAGGCCTCGGGCTCAGCATCGTCGGGGGCAAAGACACTCCCCTGGTGAGTTTCTGTTAAAATAATGTTTGCAGCAGACAGAGACAGAGAAAACATGGAAAATAATAATGCCCTTCATAGGTAATTGCTCTAATAAATTGTGGAAAACAGGGAGGACAAGCCAACCATAACCTCCAATAAAAAATAGGTGATTTTGCCTTGTGTCAGATCTGGTGATGCTCCTGTTTAAGTTGTTTGTGTTTCAGTAGTTTTTCTGCTGTTGTCAGAGGTTGCAAATGTGTTTTCTTTTATTTAACCATTGTGAATCAGAAGTTGGAATGGCTGGACTAGAAATTAATGTTGCAGAGGTAGAGCTGTCTCAGCAAGGATAACACCTCTGTCTTGAGAGCAGAAATGCTCAGTAGCTGTTTAAACAAACTGTGATTTATCTGCCTGCCAGCAAAAGCCCTTGCAGAACAGAGGTAAACCAAAGGTAATCTTTTATTGCTTTCTGTGTCTTTTGGCTTAATCTGCCTCCTTGATATGCTGGTTTTAAAAAAAATTATCTTCAGATGAATTAAAATGTATCAGTTCAAGCATGAGCTCAGCAAATTAGTGATGCTAAACCCCATAAACCCCTCTCTGCCTCTGCTCTTGCTGTCTCCTCTCCACTTCCCATTTGAGAGAAGCTTTGCTGCAGTGTAAGAGAAGCCAGATTGGGTTTTTTTAAATGTCAAATTCAGTTCTTTCAGTCAACGAGTCTCTGTTGCAGAGGTGTCTTTGCTGGGTTCTCCTGAATTCCCTGACACTGAGACTCTTCAGGCAGTGGAACTACTCTGGTACATGCAGTTTTTGCCCAAAATATCACAGTAGTGCATCATTAAGCATCAAAGTGTCAGCAGGTACAGACAGTTGCAATGTAGCAGTTTTCTTCTAGGGTAAAGAAAAGAAAAAAAAAAAAGTAAAAAAATTGAAAGGAAAGAAGAAAGGAAATCAAAAGGAAAAATAAAGTTTTCTTTTGCAGAGTGTGGGCTGGATCTTTTACAGCATTAAAGCTGAAATTGGAAAAAATTCAGGTTTTGGCCCCATTTATCCCAGTCTCCAGTTATGTGGAGCTGGGATGAATTCCTTTGTTTCCCATGGAGATGGAGCTGGGTTAGTTTTCACTCTTTCCAGCCATGCACAGCTTTGCCCCCAGTCCCCTTTTTTTTTGTCAAGCTCCTCAGTGTTGAGTAAATTCAAATACGTTGCTCGGTGTTAGTCATCTCCCTGCTTTTTCATTTAACTGGAATTTGGAAATAATACATGGCAGTCTGTCAGATGCAATATTCTGTGTGTCTTTAATGAGATTTTAATATAAATAAATGAAAATTGTAAATAACTGCTTTACAGAGCAGATGAGAAAAATGCAAAGGGTTTTAGTCTTTAAATTGAGTAAATGGTTTTGGTTAAGTATTATGCTTTCATTAGTTTATTCATTAAAGTGTCCTCCCAGGAGTTGATTTTAAAAGTCTGTGCAGTAACAAACCATGAAGGGAAGGAGGTCCAACTCCCCAATTTTCAGATCCTCAACTTACAGGACTTACCCAAAATGAGTCCCTGTTTCTTCTCATAATTCTGAATCTGCTCATTGAAAGGCAAGAAATGGTGTTTCATAGGAAACAAGGTGCTTTTGGGAAACCACAGCCTAACCTGATCATTTGCCATGTGCACAGAGCCTCTCTGGGATTCTCCATAACTCCCTGCTCCAAAACAGCCCCTTCTCCTCAAGGCAGGAGCTCAGAGCTGTGGCCACAGCTGGTGGGATCCCAGAATCCTGGAAGAGTTTGGGTTGGAAACCTTGAAGATCCTCCACTTGCACCCCCCTGCCACAGGCAGGGAACCTCCCATTTTTCTGTCTTCTGATCTTCTCCAAATTACTTTGATGCCTTTTTTTGGGTTTTTTTTTTTTGTTGCCCTGGAGTCAGAAAACCTTTTGTAAAGAGTTGAAATGAAGTTCACGTGACATAATGAGGAGTAAAAGCAAATACTGCTCAGGGCTGTTGGAAAGTTTCTGTCTTTCTGAGTTTCATGGCTTAGAGAGAAAATAGAACAAAACAGCTCCGTGGGGCTGAGTGATGGACGTGTCTTGCTCTCTGTCGTTTGGTTTTAACTCAGTTACACACGTGGACATCTTCTGTATTTTAAAAAAGGCAAGACCAAAGGAGCTCATCACTCCTGGAGGTCTCGCGTGGCAGAAATGTTGTGTCCAAGATTCACTGGTGCAGTGCAGAGAAATGAGGATGATCTGTAATTGGCTTCAGCAGAAGTGCCCACAAACCCCTGAAGGACATGAACCCCAGCTCCTGGCATCTCAGAAGGAATTTATCAGCTTGGGGGAAGCCAGGAATGCTGCTCAGAGCATGGCAAGCCTGTAAGGGCCTCACCCATGTTGTACTAAAATTTTCTTGATCTGAAAATGCTGAGCTGAGGGTGCTCCACAGCAGCTCACATGGGATGGGAAAGCTCTCTCAGAATATTTTATATCTTCCTTGAGCACAAGATGTACAGGCCCAGCTTTTAGAATAATAAATCTGGCAGCCAGGGACAGGCTGCTTCGAAATGAAATATAGAGTGCAACTTTTAAGTCATAACCTCAGGAATCTCATCAGGAATCACCAAGTAGAGACTTGAAAAATACAGCCGGTGAGCAGGGAGGTTAATTTGTTCAGGAGGTTGAAGAGTGATGTCTTAACCCCTGTGAAATGTTTTTTGGTGAGGAGATGTCCATCCCCTTAAACTGCAAACCCTTTCCAGTGATGTATTATAGACCAGAGCTGGGGCTCTGTGCTTGGGGAGCTGGAAGGATGTGCTTGCAGGAAAGGCATGCCCAAGGAAGGGTTGTCCTTGGGAGTTGTCTTCATGCTGTTGATCTTCAGACTGCTCTGGAGCAGCTCTATTTCATTTCCCTCTAAGTGCTGATTTTTTATAAGGTATTTTTTTTCTTCACTCACTTTCATTTCACCTTCCCATGTACCCCTGAGAGAACACAACACATGGCCTCTGCTTTAAAGCAATTAAAGTGCAGAGTGGAGCTGGCTGAAGAACAGGGCTCTCAGTTTTTGATTTTTTTTTCTTTTTTTTTGTTTTTGGTTGTAGTCCAATCAAACTTGTAAAAGTAACCTCAGAGTGGGAATTTAAAACAGGGACAAAAAAAAAAAAAAAGAAGTGTTTTCAGAAACATCCCTAAAATGAGGTTTGAGGCTCCCCAGGACACCCGTGAGATTTTCATCCTAAATCCTCAGAGAGCAGGGCATCAAGGAATTGTTTTGAATTGTACTCATCCAGATGGGATGAGGGCTTTGTCCAGAGAGGCTGTGGGTGTTGAGCAGAGCTTAGATCAGCCTGGCCTAGTGGAAGGTGTCCCACGGCAGGAGATGGGATGAGATTGGCTCTGAGGTGCCTCCCAACCCAAACCATCCCACCATCCTCTGAAATCCCAGCCCGTTATCACCCCAGAGTGGGTGAACGCTGCCCACTTAACAACTTGCAATGATTTTCTGTAATCCAGGACAGTGAATTTTCAGGGATTTGATTCCTGGCAGCACATGGAAGAGGCACTGCTCTAAGATACAAACATTTTCTCTGCAGGGTGGGGGCACAGCTCTGCTGCCAGCTGAATAATTTAGTGATGGTCGAGTTGATTAGTGGTGGTTATTGACTCTGGCTTTGCTTTCTGGGTGAGTGAGACACTCAGACATGCCAGAGGGCATTCTGCAGTTTCAAGGCTGGTTTGGGGATGTTCCTCCAGGCAAGGTTAGAGAGCCTGGGAGGGAGGAGGGCTCAGAGGCTCAGCTGGGGCTGGAAATCACTTCAAGTAATTGCTGAAGAGGTATAAAAGATTATTGCAGGGTCTGTAACTTAGGGCTCTCTGGAGGTGGAGTAGGGGGTGGTCATTATCTCAGCCTCACACAGAAAGGAAGAAAAATATACTTTATGCTGTGTGGTTTTTGTTGTAAACAACATCAAACCTCTTATGCAGGATTTTTTTATATTGGGTTGTCTGCTTTGGATGTGGTAAATTTTCTTTTTGTACTTTTGCTTTCAGCTGACTTTAATAAAAAGCATTTTTAAGGCAATTAACAAACTTTAAGGTACTCCATCTGTAAAATAAAGTGATCCACAAAGCCAGGGGACTGGAACATGAAAAATACCAGAATATTCCTGAGCTCAGCTAACAGGAGTTGGTGAGAGCTGGGGAGCAAAAATCTTCCCTGATCACCTGGGTTAGCCCAGAGGCTTTTCTGGGAGCTTCGTGAGGGTGGGATGCAGTTTGACAGAAGAATATTTAGACTCATTCTGTCAGTCCAGGTGAGTCATCCCTTGAATAAACCCCATCTGTTGAGGAAGGGCAAGGGAATAATCAGGAAAACTGTGACTTGAAGCTGCAGCTGTTCAAGCCCCGGTGTTTGCCCCTGGAGCTGCGAGGGATAATTACCCTGTGAGGGCTAATTACCCTGTGAGGGCTCCGTGCTGCCAAAACCAGGCTGTTCCTGCTCCAAAGCCGAGCCTAGAGCTCAGCTTTGTGCCCTGCTGCAGTCTGGCAGCAGTGGGGACCTACCTGAGCACGAGGGCTTTGGGACTCCTGTGTCACTGAGAAGGCTCTCCCTCAGCTGAGCTTTCATCCCACCCTCCCCACTTAGTTATGTTTAAATCCAGGCAAAAATATCTTTATCAGGTATAGAACAGACAGCATCTGAGTGATTGCTCAGACGTGCAGTGCAGCCAGGACTGAGAGTGCTCTGGTGAAATGTGCTCACCTTGTAACTACAAATGAGAAGGGGGATATTGGCCTCTGGGGAGGCTCCAGCAATATGTGGGCTGTAAGATGCTGCTGCTGCTGTTAAATCCTCCACACAACGAATGGAACAATGGGATGAGAAAGGGGAATGGCAGCCCTGAGTGTTTAATCGTGGCTCAGGTATCCAGAGGGGGAGCCTGCGGTTGGGAGAGGCAAAAATGCAATCCCTCCTAAACCCCTAAACCCTTGGCCACGTTCATAAACCAGAAGGCAGCTTAATGACAAGGGTGGTAAATGCAGTTAGCTTGAGATTGTGAGGCATGGCTTTGACTCCTGCTTGGATAATGCAGGAGTGGAGTTGGTGGATTCATCATCATTCCAGGAGGACGCTGGCTCGCAGGAGCATGACAAACCCAAGCTGCTTTGTACAGGAGTTGTCACAAAAGGGAATTAGGGCAGTAAGTTTTGCAAATCATGCCTTTGATGGGTCTTTGGCAAGGGTTTAGCTGATGGTAGGGCTCGCTTGCGTAGCAGGGCCTTGCTTGAAGGAGCTGCTGTCTTCCAGGAATGTAAATCAACCATAAAATTGAGGCTAACAATATACAAAAGCAGCAGGACCTGTCAGGATGGGCTTCAGGAGGATCCTGGCTGCTGCTGGCTGGAACCCCTGGCTTTTGGCTTCCTGTGTCACACACCCCCAGCACCTCATGCATTCTTTATAACCTGTGCTATGCTCTGTACACTGCAAACTCTCCTTTTTTTGGTAACTTAATAAAATAATGAGAGTGAGAGAGTTAAGGTTTTAATATGTCATTCTGTGTTTTATTATTCCCTCTAAAATGAGCATGTATACTTTTTGAAAAACTTCGGTTTGCTTTGGCATGTGATTCACAGGAACATAGCTCTTTCTATCATTCTGACTTAAGTCATATATTTTTACACTAAACATCTTATTACCTTAGTTTTATTATTTCAGAATCAAAGGAGAGCTTGCAAATGTGTATGACTGCAGAGCGAAGGAATGTTAATGAATAGTGCCATTGAATTTTCAGGTTTTAGCTTTTCTGATCTTAGAGAATATAACTGTAAGCAAAAATATTATGCAAGCTGAATAAAATTTAAATAAATAAGGACCAGATGTAACTATAGGGGCCTATAAAATATAATACAAATACTATCCACTTCCTTAAAATAAATCTGTATTTTAGTATGAAAAATTATATTCATATTGATATTGTGGATTAATCTTTTTTATGAAAGTTGGCAAGTGAGCACCACCTCTTGCAAGGGCTTGTTCTTAAATGGGAAACAGACCCTTTGTTTTGACCTTGAGCAGGGCAGTCTCTGGGTCTCGTGCAACGTGAAGCATTTCTGCATTAACACAGTAATACCTTTTTACATTCTGCAGCCTGTTTTACTGCAGTAGTGTTTGCCTTAGGATTTGGGGTGCCTGCTAATGGTTTGTGCACGCCAGCAGTGGCAAAACCCTGCGGTGCCAGGAGGAGGCATTTGCATGGGATAAACCCCTCTGAGATGTCAAGTGATTTGCTTGGGCTTGACCTTCACCCTCCCTTGCTGGAAAGTTATCTTGGAGATTCCATTTGGGTCTGCAAATGGAAGATCAGAGATCATAACGTAACTGCTGTCATTTCCTCTGCCTGCAAGTAACCAGCAGCTGAGTTTATTTTAACTACTGAGAGGTTCCTGCGTGGGGTTAATTCTCCAGTGAAACTCACTGTGCAACCAGTTGATTTCTGCTTTTATCTGGGAACCAGCCTGTAAAAAATGAAATTTTACAATTTTACTGCTCTGGACAAAGCATTGAAGAAGTTGAAAAGGAAATAACTGACAGTGTTGTGCTTGCCCTGGGAAAGAGATAAATATAAATCCCTGATCCTGCACTCAGCAAAACCCCTTGCAGTGTTATTACCCTTAATAATGCTAATTTAGTGTAACATTTGTAGCTCTGTAGGAAATCAATTGGAAATGTGTAATGTTAGCTTGGGAAAACACAACTTGTCAACTAAATCGGAAAAACATCTTTTCCAGAGCGTGGTTTTATATGCAGTTTACTTTCTGTCTTCCTCAGGAAAAGTGCAGAAAGCTCCATTCCCTGCACCAAATACGTGGTTATGGTTGGTGGTAGGGTTCATTCCCAGTTGTTCTGTGCTGGTTGTTGCAGTCCTCAGTGGGTTCAGGTGCCTTTGATCCTGCCCAGGTCATGGCTGGAGCTCATGGGCTGAAACAGCTCAACAAAGACAAGCCCAAAGTTCAGCTCAGTTCAAGCAGCAGGACTTGCAGATGTTCAGGGCTGTGCAGGTCTCTCTTTACCACAATCTGGATCTGCTTCCTTGTCAAATCCAGCCAACACCAGGAATATGGAGATTTCTCTGCTCCGCTTCTTTTGAAATCACCCCTTTTGCACCCTGATCCGCTTTTATCACAGGATGCAACTTCATCAAAATACCCTTGGCACTTCATATTTGTGCCTCCTGCATGTCTGGTGTCCTGTTCCTCCCTCACACTGTATTCCCAGCATTCCCAGTGACAGCCTGGGGGCTGTTTTTCAGTGGCTCTTCAGCTGAAAGCTGCTTCTTGTCCTGCTGAAGAGCAGCTGCACAGCAGAAAAGAAATGCTGGAGAGACTGGCTGAGGAGCTGCAAACTTACAGGAAACGTGTGAGCAGCCCAAGCCTAAAGCCAGCAGCTTGTGAGGCTTTCTCACCATGGTTTATCCTCCTGCAGGCTTTTGAGGATCACTTGGTCAGTGATTTTCCTGAATGGGATGCTGACTTCACCACCTTCCTCCCAAAAGGCTCGGTCAGGGCAGTGCTCTGTGGTCCTTGCCTGGGGTCTCTGCCATGCCAGTTCTTGACATTTAAGATGCAGAGATTAAGCTGTCAGTCTGGCTGAATTTAATGCTCAGAGTTAACATGTCTGTTTGTGCCCTTTGCTGAGGGCTGAGTGTGATATTCTTCCCCTCACGGGTCTCTGCATCGTTACAAATCAAGCAGAAAAATATCCACAGCCTGGGGGAGGTGTTGAGGTCCAGCTCCCTGGGAGTTCAGGGTTCTTCCCCTCCTCAGATGAAGGGCAGTGCAGTGCAGACCATGCTGTGCACGTGGTACCAGCTTTATTTTCCAGAGGTGGGTGCTAATTTCTGTCAGGCACCTTGCCCTCACTGTTTATTGTTCACTCTACACCAACTTTGCCCTTGGAGGTGTTGACCAAGAGGCTCCATGAGCTTCTCCTGCTTCTCTGCCTTTACTTCCACAGCCAAACCCTCATTTTTCTCCCTGCTGTGCCTTCCCTTTGCTCCCCAGCTGTGCAGGCACAGTGATGTTCTCAGTCACAGCAGTACCCTGCTGGTCAGGGGTGTGTGAGCCCCCTTCTCTTTGTGGCAGGTCTGGTGACCATTTCTGCTTCTTTCCAGGTTTGGGACACATCATATCCCAACCAGCTGTGCTTTTGCCATGTTTGGGATCCATTCTGGCTTGCAGGGATTTTGGTGGCCGTGCAGGGCTGTGTCAGTGCATTCAGTTCATTTCCTTGGGCTGCAGGCCCTTCAGCACCAACGTTTTTGAGCCCAGGGTGGTAATTGCAGCAGTAGCAGGGAAATTCCCTTCACATCTGTCCTTTTCTCAGTGTTTTCATGGTTGGGCAGTCTCAGTTTACACCTGCCAGCGTGGACTTTGTTTAGCATGGAGAAGCACAGTTTGCACGGCCCAGCTCCGCATCCTTCCGTCCCGGGCAAGAACTGCTCAGCTCTGCATTAATTCCCCATTTCTGTAATGCTCCCAGACTGTTCTCTGTCAAAATATACAAAGATTAAAGCCCCAGTTTGTTGAATGGATTTGTAAACTTTATGAAGTATGTGCTTTCAGCAGCTGGGTATCTTTTTTTAAACAAGTGTGTTCTTGATAGGGGAGTGTTTTTATTTCCCCTCCTGCACGAACAGTTTTTGTGACTCTGCCAAGCTCCACCACGGAGAGCCATAATCTGTATGAAACTGGTGGTGAAAGGAGGTGGGGAGGGCTGGGAAAATCTGTCCAGAGCCACCATGAATTCACAACCTCTAGCTGAACGTTGACACCACTTTCTCTTCATCCCTCTTGATTGATTGATTTTGAACTACGTAGGCTTTGGTATCAAGCACACATTTAATCTGAACAGGAGCTGCAGATGTCCAGAAACCAAAAGCTATCCTTTAAATAAATGTATTGTTTCAGTCATAAAAAATTCTGGTTTTTTTCTGAGGGACTGAGAGGGGTGTTCCAGCTTCAATCCATGCCTGTTGATATACTCATTAGAGTTTGGGGTTTGGTTAGGTGGCTGGAGTACGACATCTCATCACTGCACAAACTCTTTTTAAATATTGATATGATTAAAAATGTTCACTAGCATCAGTAGTTTGGTTTTTAGCGATTTGTCATGGATGATCAAAACTAACAGAGTCTTACCCAGATCCCACTAGATCCAGTGGGAAAAAAATTACTTCTGGGTTAAGTAGTTTGAGCTGATCCCAGGAGTATCAGAGGAAAGAGATATTTGCCATGCTTCATAAGCTAAGGAAAACTAAAACTGACATTTATGCTTATGGACTATTTGGAAATCTTTACAGTGCATCATGGACACGTTGCTCTGTTCTGTTTTTAATCGATTTGATAAGCCTGGTTCAGCTACACTACTTAAAAAAAAAAAAAACCCTGCTTAAGAAAAACAGTGTTTTGGCAGATAAACGAGATGTTTCCTTCTGCAGAGTAGGCACAGAGCGAGCAGGAATGTACCTTTTCATGCCATGTGTATTTTTAGTCTTGGGTCTGGCTTCTCACACATGCAGGAACCACAGTATAGCACTGAAGTGTTGCCTTTTCAAATAGATGATGCAGATTATCCAAACTGATAACACTCAGTGGTTCCTGGGTCTGAGCCTTTGGTATGTGCAGTTTTACATTTAATAAAGCAGTGCTGGGAAAAGCTGCTAACTCCAGGTTGGTGGATGTTTTAAAAGCAACCACAGATGGAAAACAAACTTAGAGAAATGTGATTGAAAGGTCCTTGCTCAGAGGTTAGGAAATGTGAGATTAAATCCGGTCTGAAAAGGTTTAATTTGACCATCCTGTGTACGTGCCCGGTGTGCTATTCCATGGTCACACTGCCTGTTTTCTACCAAACTCCTGCTCATCCACGGCCCTGGTGTGTCCCAGGTGAAAGATGTCCCTTAACAAGCTGGTCAGTATTTTGTGTTCTCTCATTGACCACTTCTCCCAGGCTAAAGTCTCTTGCATTGCTTTGGAGTAACACCATCATTTGTAAAACAAAGGTGAAAAATACCTCAACCCCAAACCAACCAACCACAACCCCACAACAACCCAAACCCCACAACAGGGAGAAGATGGATGTGCCTGTGTTGCTCTATTCTGTTAGTATTTGTTGCTTCAGTTATTGCAAAAAAACCCTGCAGTGCCAGGGGTGTGTATATATATATATATTTTATTTTATTTTTTTAATCAAACCACTCTTTTGATTTTCTTAATTACTTGGTACACAAATCATAGTGTTTCCCCTTCATTTATGCAGATGGAAATCTCTTTTTCCCCCATCTAGAACTCTTGTATCAGCTGTAATCCATTTGTGGTTGCAATCCCCCAGGCTTTTATCAGGGACTGGTGCCCATGGATCAGAGGGGACCTGTGGCAGTGGTGCTGTGCTCCAGCAAGTCCCCATCATTAAATAAGCTGTCATGGGAATGAAAGGGAATCATGCTCAGTGTCATGATCTGAGCCTTACCTGAAGGGCATTGGAGTTTTGTTTTGTGTTTTGTTTCTCTGCTGGGAAAGGATCATGGGGCAGCACGGGCAGGGGGTGAACTGGTGATGAGAGATGTACCCAAGAGTGTTCTCCAAACTTGGAGAACTCCAAGCTTTTCCCACCCAGCAGCAATTCCCTGCCCCTGCTCCATCCCACAGCAGGGTTTCCATGCTCCAACCTCACCAGCCTTTCTTGGGAGCTCTGTGGGAAAGCTCCTCTTTGGCTTGTTCCTGTTGGTGAGGGGCTCCACAACAGCAGGGGGTATTTGAGAATGGCTTATCCAGGACCTACGTGTGGAATTAAATAAAAATCACCACGTGTTTGCCCAGAGCCAGCGCTGGAGGCTCAGCTCTGAGGCTGAGGGTTTGCTGGTGCTGCTGAGGAGAGGAGCAGGTTTGGCACACAAAAAGGAGCATCCCATCCTGCAAGATGAAGCACTGTAAAAAGGATGCTCACCTGTATTTTTTTTAAGAAAAAAGAAAAAAATAAATAAAAGAAACAAACCAGAACAATGCAAAGGGAAAGCACCAGCAAGAGAACAGTATGTTCTTTGTAATGCTTTTTCTTTGGGGACATCTATTGCTGGCAGTAAGATTAAATCACTGAAACCTTCCCTGAAGCTACATCTGCCACTGCCTACATTTTCCAACCTCAGTAATAAACTAACATTTGCCATTGTTCCTTTCTTCTGGATTTCATTTCTTACAGATTTAACCAGTGCTATTTACCACAAGGCATTCAGCTCTTGCTTAAAGCTGAGGTCTATGCCAAGTCCCTAAAAATATTCATAGCTCCAAAGAATCTGGTTTTAAATAATATCATTAAAAGTAGACTATATTAATACTGCAGTTCACACTGAGTTCACGTGCTGCTGATGCCAATGCATAAAAATTATGGAAGAAGCTCTAGACAAGACTACCCTGAAGTGGGGAACAAAATCCTTTGTACCTTTATACCAGCTTTTGATTACAGGAGTCACTTTCTTATCCCAAAATACTGAAAATTTGAAAAATCTGTGTTACAGTCGTGCTTCTCCTGACTTGGAGGGCTGTGTTTTTGGCTGTGGAGCTGGTGGGGAGTGTGGGGTGGGTCATGGTGGCCAGTTTGGGGGTGTTTGGGAAGGAGGGTTCATGCCTCTCCCTTCTTCCCACAGGACGCCATAGTGATCCATGAAGTTTATGAAGAAGGGGCAGCAGCCCGAGATGGCAGACTTTGGGCTGGTGATCAGATTCTAGAGGTAAATTATGTTCTCTGTGTCTGTGTTTGGTTGTGGAGACTTGTTTTCAGTTCAGCAGAGGTCCCTTGGAAGCTGAATAGGATCCATTCTCGAGGCTTCCCTTCTGTCACTAAGAACATCCTGAAAAATTCATATTTCCTTATATATTCATATAAACTGAAGGTACAAATTGAGAATACATTAAATTTAATTGAGCAAGGCAGTTCTTGAATTACATAGTTCAGCTGTCATGTCCAATAGCTTGGTATTATTCATCTCTTTAATCTTTCATTCGGAGGCCTGCGCTTCCAGCACCACTCCCGTATCTCTGCTCTGCCTGAAATCCAAATACTGAGCTGGGATAAGGTGGGGTGAGCAGGAGAAGGTGGCTGTAGCATCCCTGCCAGTATCCCTGTTAGCATCACCCCACAGCATCCCTGTGAGCATCTCTCCCAGCATCCCTGCATCCCTCCCAGCATCCCTGTGAGCATCTCTCCCTGCATCCCTCCCAGCATCCCTGTGAGCATCTCTCCCTGCATCCCTCCCAGCTCCCCCAGGCCACACCTCACGCAGCTGGGGAATGGCTGCTGTGAGTAAATGTGGTGTTTTTCCCCCAGACAAGCAGGGAAAAGGTGGAGGGAAAGGGTTAAGAGAGAAGTGTTGGTCTGCAAATGAAACTTGTGTCAGGCAGGGGTTCAGTGCAGCTGCTTTGCAGCTCTGCTGTCAGCTCAGGACAAATTCCCAGCATGGCCATTAAGGCCTCGGTGTGTAGGGTTAGGAAAATAGCAAGAGGTACTTGGGGAGTTGTCTTTACAGCTCTTGCACTGCAAATATTTTTGTTATAGTTGAGGCCGAATGTTGTTTTGGTTTTATAAATAGCGGGGTATTAACAGAGCACAATAATTAGGGGGTAAGAATGGAGCGGGTTAATTAATTCTTCTCTGGCCAAACAGGAAAGTGCTAATGTTTGCGAGCCATAATATTGTTATTATTTCAGCTTTTAAAAGCTGTATTAATCAAAAAGATGACTGAATTGGTTTCAGATTAGTCTGATAAAGCACACATAGATGCCTGTGTCAAGGAAAATACACACTTATAAACAAATGTGTGCAGAGTTGGTACAAAAGAATATAGAGAATAAAGATTAGCCTTAATTATCTTAATGTAAAATTATATATGATTGTAGTTTTGCATATCTAGAAATTCTGAGAAATATTTTCATAGCCTTAAAACTCATGGAAGTAGATTAACATTTGTGGTTATTCTGTTGCAGTTCATGCTGCTTCCTAAAGAGACTTCAAAAATGTCTAAGTATTGATATGTTTTGGTATGAAGAAATAAAAGATGATTTAGTTGACAGAATATTGGCAAACACCTTAAAGGACACTTGTGGATCAGGCTTGGCAAAATTAGATGAAGTTTCACGTTCCAATAGGGTTTTTTTAAAGGGACATTTAAGCAGAACTTCTTGTTCTGTCTGACATTACTAAAATGCTGAAACCTCCTCGGGTTTTGGTAAGAGAAGTGCAGCTGGCTGCTCCAGCAGCGGTCTGGTGTGCCATCTATTGGGAAAAAAGGAAAATCACCATTGAATACACCCTGCCTGGGATTCTCTGAGGCCATTTATTTGCTGGGATTCTCTGTGACCATTTATTTGCTGGTGTTTCTGATTCCGTGTTTTCATCTTGATGATGTCACGGAGCTGGGGCAGAAGGGATCTGAGTACTGAGATACACAGGGAGCTCAAAGGAGCACGTCCCACTTTGTGTAGCTGGAGAAAGAAGCATTGCTTGAGGTTCCAAAGGTTTGAGATTAAAAATAAGAGAAGAACACCCAAAACTTCCAAGCCCAAATGTTCTGATTGTTGGGATTTACTGCAGGCAGTGGCACAAAGCTCCGAGCTCACACTCCATAGGAAACCCAGGATCTCCCTCTGGGAATGGGAACCCTCAATTAGAGCACCAGGGGGTGTCAAATAGACAAATGTGTGCTGTCACCCAGGGGCAGGGTGTGATGAAAAGATCATTTGTCCGTGCCATTTGGAGAGCAAACACTGATTATTCCAGGTGAACGGGATCGATCTGCGCAGCGCCAGCCACGAGGAAGCCATCACTGCGCTCCGGCAGACGCCCCAGAAGGTGCAGCTGGTGGTCTACAGGAATGAGGCACACTACAAGGATGAGGAAAACTTGGAGATTTTCTCTGTAGATATCCAAAAGAAAACGGGCAGGGGACTGGGGCTCAGCATAGCTGGGAAACGGTAAGAGTGTCTCTGATCTGACAGCACTTCCAATGGGAAATATTTGGGATTTTGGTGTGTGAACAACTGTGGCCAATAAAAGGAATGTGAAATAAAGGGGGAAAACTCCATAAGGAGCTGAATTTTATATGTAAATATCTTCCAGGATGGAATGGGGCCGTGGTTCTGGCTCCTGTGTCAGAACAGAGCTGAGAAGTGGAGGCTGTTGCTGCCCAGGGATGCTCCGGGCACAGAGAGGGAATCCCATGCAGAACTGGGGGCTCACTCTTCTGTGGTGTCAGGGTACCTGTGTCTCAGGGCTTTGGAGGCCCTAACCATGGCTCTTCTGGTTTCTAAATTGGGGGATAAACCTACCCTACCTCTTTGCAGAAGGGTCTGTGAGTTAGATTGAGCTCATGCTCGGTTCAAAGGGACCAAGGCCAGTGGAGGGTGAGGGGCTGACTTAGACCCAGACCCTGAGCAGTTCAGGGGACTGTGCCACGCTGCAGAGAGCAGTCTGCAGAGCACAGCCTGAGGTACAGAGCCACTGAGACTGGAAAAGCTCTCCAAGGTCATCGAGTCCAACCTTTGACTAATGTCATTCACCCAGAGCTCTGAGTGCCACCTCCAGTCCTTCCCTGGACACCTGCAGGGATGGGGACTCCAAACCTCCCTGGGCAGCCCCTGCCAATGTCTGACCACCCTTTGCATTAATTCTTCCTGATGTCCAGCCCAAACCTCCCCTGGGGCCGTTTCCTCTTGTCCTGTCCTGGCTCCACCCTTGTGCCAGGGAGTTGTGGAGAGGAATACAGTGGGAAGTAGCAGCAGCCTAATAAAATGTGACTTTTTCTTGATACATCTCTAAACCACTGCTATTAGATCACTCAAACCAGAGCACTGATAGTTTTAATCTTCCTTTGCTAAAAGAGATTTATGGCATGACACTTGCTCAGTGTTGGAGTTGCCATCCTGCATTGCCAAAAATAATTTACTTTTGCCATTACAAAGCACCGTGTCATTATCCTGACTGCCTATGGTCAGCAGAGTAGCTGCAGCAGTTTTTGGGTGGCAGTGTCTAACCCAGGTGTTGTGAGCAGATTGTGGGGTGGGTAATTAATTTAGATTATGTAAATTATCCTGCAGATGGTAATCACAGTCTCCAGCCCTCTTCCCTTTGCCTCTGTGCTGAACTTATGTGCTACTCCTGAATCCTTCAGAGTGGGGATCCCCTCCTTAGAAGGAGCCCAATTGCTGAAGTTTGTTAAATGATACCCAGGTATAATTCAGGGTGGGAAGTGGTGTGTCCTTCAGGTGAAGGATAAAAAAATGCCAGATCTTGGCATTGCAGCTGGCACCAGCTCACACCAGAAATCACAGAATCATTTAGGGTGGAAAAGCCCACCAAGACCATTGAGTCCAACCTTTAACCTCACCCTGCCAGGTCCACCACTAACCCACATCCCATCAGGAGATAGTTTAACTCCACTATAGACCAAACCTCAGACTTCTATTCATATAAATGGTGTTTTTCATAAATCTTTATGTATTCTACAGTCTGAACTAGCAGTTCAAGGGGAAAGACAGCATTAAATATTAGCAAAACATGCTGTGGTTTTAAAACTCATTGATTTTTTACACAGCTGAATGAGGTATAAAACTGGTTCTTCCTCTGCTCGCAGGTTTCTTTTAATGTCTCTTAAATGCAAGTAATCTAAATTGGTCTCCCAAAGAATATTGGATTGTGTAATTAGCCATATGCTTCTTGCATTGTTAGAAATGGAAGTGGAGTGTTTATCTCTGACATTGTTAAAGGAGGAGCTGCAGACCTAGATGGAAGATTAATTCAAGGAGATCAGATTTTGTCTGTAAATGGGGAGGATATGAGAAATGCCTCACAAGAGACTGTTGCCACTATACTTAAGGTGAGTACAGAATGCATTCTGAGATATTGAATTGCAGTTACTGACACTGTGCAAGGTAATTATCCTGAAGTGCTATTTACCATACACAGGACAGCTCCAGCTGATTACCCAGACAAGAATTTCATTGGAAATAACTGGGAGGTTCATTTAAAGTCACTTCTCTGTGTATTTCTAGGAGTTGGATGATACGAAGCAGGAACACAAAGGCACATTTAGTGTTTAGGCATTTATTTGAAAATGCAACTGTGTATCTCATGTGTTAGAAAAACACTTGGAAACAGAGGCAGCACACACCAGAGCTGAAATAAATCTTTGGCTTTGCTGTACTGATCTGCAGGGATAAAATGACAGCTTAAATCTGTTCCTGCACAGCTTCCCATCCTCCAGGAGTGATTTTACCCTGAAATTCTGGGACAAGTTGCCTTTTTCCATTCCTTTTTCCATGGTCTGGGGGAGAGGGCAGGAGTGGGATGGCCACGAGTGCCATCAGTGGATGCTGAAGACCCATTTCTATGCCAAGCTGCATCTGCTCCCAGGGCTTTCCCCCTGCCATCCCCACCACTGTTTCTGCACATGATTTCTTTCATTCTTCAGGGGAAAGGCTAATTATTTCCTTGCTTTTTCCATTCAGGGTTGGTGCCTTGCCAAAAGTTTACCTATTTAAGAATTGGGAACCGGTGGTGCGAGGGTATTTTGTTAAGTTGGATCCATATGGGATAAATTCACCCTTTTCTGCAGCATTTTGCCTCTGAAGGGTTTTTCAAATGTCTGCTAAAGAGTTTGGGGCTTTTTGTTTCTTTTTCCTGAGTAAATTGGCCATCAGTTTGCAAGAGGGACATTCATACTAAATTCAGCAATCAGGAGGAACCTTCAGGACAAGCCTAAATCCACTTTTTGTATAGTCTAAATACAAGTGTTCATGTTTTGAACATTCCTTGTGGCTTTCTTCACGGACTTGTGGTGCTGAATATAAACATAATTCTCTCCAGGAGAGCATGAAATATTGTATGTCTACTTAAATTGTACATTGTGGGTTGTTTTTGTTTTTGTTTTTTTTCTCCAAGTGTGCCCAAGGCCTGGTGCATCTTGAGCTTGGGAGATTGCGAGCTGGGTCATGGCTGTCATCACGGAAAACATCCCAAAACAGTCAGGTTAGTGACAAATTCCTCTGTTTAAGCTGGAGCTGTGAAGGGCAGAGCACGGGGATGGTGCACAGATGTGCACATGGAGCTCATCCTTCCACAGACACTGCTGAGGGTGGGGAACAAAATATTTTATCCCCATAATTTTCCGTGCTGAACCGCAGCTGAAATGCTGATTGAGCAGAAGAGCTGGTTCATGTATTTATTGCTGAAGGAGTGTCTTCCCAAGACACACCAAAAATCTGTAATATTTTTCTCAAGTGATGATGCCCAGAAATGTTTGGTTTGAAGACTTGCAAACACTGCTTGAATGTATTTTCTGCAGCTGTTTTGTCTATCAAAAGGAGCTAATGAAACCAAACTGTATCTCTGCCTATCTTCCAGCAGAGCCACAGGAGAGCTGCTTTCCTCTCCAAGAAAACACAGAGCAATTTCCTGCTTCACTTGCTTTTTACCTGAAGCGAGGACAACAATTCATTTTTCAATCAGAGCAGGGCCTTTCCCCTCTCCCTGTGCCCCCCAGTCTGCTCAGACACCAATTCCTGGTGTTAAACCTGGAGGATTGCAGGGGAGAGAAACAAGGCACAATGACTTAGAAAACTCCTTCTTAATGGGTTTTCCTTCTCAAAGTTGACAGCTTTGCCACTCAATTTAAGGTGCCAGTGTCACTGAAAGAGGGGATCACAGCAGGCTGAAGCTGTGGGGGGCTTTGGCCCCTTTCTCATGTGGGGAAGCTGCCCGTGAGGGGATCCAGCACTGCTAAAAGAAGGGTTTGTTCTTTGGAAGCAGAGAGGAGGAGCCATAGGAGGCTGAGGGGAGATGTGAGTTAAAGCAGGAATGTTTTTAAGGAGGTCTGTAAGGAGTCTGTCCATGAACAGCCCCAAAAAAGGTGCCAAAATTATCACAGCATGGTGTGATTTCTTCACTTCCTGAAGGGCAGCAGTGGCCCTGGCTGGAGGTGGTGAGGTACCAGGAGGGGCTAAAGCCAGGTGGGAACAGCTGGGCTAAGCCCAGCTTTAAAAATACTGGCTTTGGAGAAACATCTGCAGTGCATGGAGCAGGCAAGGAGAGGTGAAGTAGCAGAGGGAAATTGCACGGATTGCATTAAGTCAGCAGTCAGGTATTAGATTTTGTTTTGGCCATCGTATCAACATGAAGCCTTAGCAAGAGCAAAGTAATCAAAAAGTGACAGCTAAAAATCACCCACCTGGTTTTACATGTAAAGCTCAAACTGAAAGGGAAACAAAATGCTGTAATATTTAACGTGGGTCTAGGTAAAAATTCAGATCCAATGACTTCATCTCCATTTTTTTTTGTAGCATAAGAGGCTTTTGCAGGAACCTGGTAAATCCTGCCTTTCTTTTAACACAAGAAATCCTAATCTCCTTGATGCAGAATCGTTTGAGAGCCTTCATCTCCCTGCTCCAAAGTGACTTGGTGATTTTGAGAGATGAATAAATGTTTCTCACCAAAACCCTTCCAAGAGTTATAAAAATCTTGGCAGATGATGCAGCAAACCAGCTTGAGTGATTTGCACAACTGCAAGCGCTGCTTTAGAAGGTGCTGGCCAAGAGCATCCAGACCTTTTGTCCTCACTTGGCTTTTTTCTGGGTCCACTGAATCCCTTGAGCAGTGGAAATCGAAACAGGGGTTTCTTTCACATGCATTGCAAATGTTGTTAACTGGGCCATGAATTGGCACCCAGGGGTGGAAACTGTGCTGTGCCTGGTGTTTGTCACTGACAGCTGCACACTGGCCAGTGGGATAAATGTGTCAGGGCTTTTGAGTCACCAACTGATGAATTTTTCGGGAGAAATCTCTGCTGTGCGTGGACAAGGATGGAGCAGATCTTTGTTTTGGACAAGGCAGCCCAGGTGGAAAGGTCTGGCCCTTGGTGGAACCTGTTCAGATGTACTTCCTAAATTGATGGTTGGGTTTCCTCAAGGGGCAGAGCCTGAAGATGATGCCTCAGTTTTTGGCTTCTATATTTTCAGACTCTGAGCTGCTTTAGTGTGTGGGTCTGGGTTCACATGAGGGGATGGTGAGCTCTGTGCACAGAGCAGGGAGACAAAACAATTCCTGCTCCAGCTGGGCACCAAGGACAAATGATCCAAATCTCAGCCCAGGAGCACAAACCCCGTGGGCTGGAGAGAGAAAAACAAGCAGGATGGGAGTGCAGGGGCTGAGCTGGAATTGGACAATGAACTGCAATGTGCACATGGAGCAGAGCTGATCCCAGGGAGAGACCCCGGGAGCGCTCGTGCATTTTGGGACCATTTGGGTTCATCCTGGGTGCAGCCCTGGCTGGGCTCTTGTGCTGCCCAAGGTGCATCCATGGAGGAGATCCTTGGAATCAATCCCTGCTTTATTCTGGAGCTCTGCCCAGCCTCTGCTCCAGGGCAGCCTGCACAGGGCACCAAAGATAAAAGCCAGAAAAGGGGAGAGGGAAAATGAGGGAAATGGAAAGGGCAGCAGGAGAGAGTTTCTCCCTTTGGAGACTCTCCTGTGTCAGCTCCCATGTTCTTCTGGAAATGAGAGGAGGTTCCTGGGCAGACAGAAGGAGCAGGGGCAATTGCAGTGTATTCAGCTAAAACAGCAAAGATTCCTGCCAGGTGAAGAGAGCAGCTGTTTGTCCTCCTGGGTGCTCGTGCATGCAGGGGCACCACAGGGAAGGTGCCCATCATTTCCCCTTCTCCTGAGGTGTGGAGACACCCTGGGAGCAGCTGAGAGGGGGGAACACTGTCCAAAGCTGACCTGAGCAACACATAAGTGTGGAATAAGAATCTGTAGTACTGTGAGCAGCACCACAGGATCACAGAGGTTAGAAAACCCCTCTGAGACCATTAAATCCAACCATTCCCCAGCACTGCCAAGCCCAGCACTAACCCCTGTCCTTAGTGCCACGTCCACACATCTGTTAAATCCCCCCAGGGGTGGTGACTTCACCTCCATGGGGAGATTTTGGTTGGTTTCCCCTCCCAGAGGGGTTTGCACTTGCGTGGCCAATGTGGCATTTCCAGTGTGGCTGGCACAGAGCACAGCTGCACCCATCTGTCACAAGGTCTGGTTTAAAGTTCACTTTTGGGTTTTACTCATGGGTTTTTTTCTTTATTTTTGCCAGGCAAACCAGCAGAGTGTCCACAGCCACTTCCACCCCGCGCTCGCTCCCGTGCTCTCCACCTTGCAGAGCTTTGTCAGCACAAAAAGATCCTCAGCAGACACATCCCAGAGAAGCTCAGGTACAAGCTGGGCAGCTGTCAGAACAGCTGAGTGTGATTTGCTTTGTACCCTGCTGCTTTGAAAGCCAAACTGAACACTCAAATCTGGCTTTCCTGCCCAGCCTCCCTGAAGACGCCCCACGGATGTTTTTAAGAACCAAACACTTCCCAGAAAATGACATTATTTTTATGTCTGCTGGAGCAGGAGTGGCCCCTCTATTTTAAGTGCAGAATTCCTGTGCCCTACTATTCCCCTTGTCAGAGGCTTAGCACAGGCATGGTTCTCGCATTAGGAATGCTTTTCTCAGGGAATAAAGCTGCCACCACTTCATTTATATCTTTGTTGCTCTTGAGTGCATAAAGGGGTGTTTTGTAATGAGAAAGTCACAATGCCCAGTTTGCAGTTTGCAGGTTTAGAGAGCTTTAAAAATCCACGACCTGCAGCAGCCTGGGGAGAGTGGCTCTGGGATTTGGGAATCTCTGCTCACATCTGACCGTGGGCAGGAGGAGAAGACATTTCTTCTGCTGGTTTGCAGGCACTGCAGGAGCCTGGTGCCTTTTGGGCATCCTTCCTTGTGCTGTCTGGGCAGGCCCTGCAGCACTGGGCACTTCCTGACCCTGATTTGGGGTCCCCAGGGCTGGGTTTCCCAGTGCCACAGACCTCAGCTGTCCTGGTCCTCCTGCCCAGGCACACCTGTATGGGTGTGGGGAGTGCTGGTTTAGGGGGTAGGAATCATGGAATTTTGGAAGAGATTTACTCTGCCAGCCTTCTACAGCTGGTACAGTTAGGGGTGGGTGTAGCAGAGCTCAGGACCTGACTACACCATCAGCTTGTTGGGCTGAAAAAGTTACAGTTTGAACTGAACTCTGAAGTCTCTTTGTCCTTTATTTTCCATTCTCCTTTCCTCTCTTACCTTTCCCACTTTCCCTCTTGTCTTTTCCCAGTTCCTTTTTTCCATTTCCCCTTTTCCTTTCTTCTTCCCCCTTTCCTTTCCCTCTCACTTTTATTCCCTTCCCCTTTTCTTTCCCCTTTTCCTTCCCCTTTTCTTTCCCTTTCCCTCCCCTTTTCTAGCATTTTGAGTACTTTTCCACACCCTCTCACTGGGTGCACGCCATCCTGACTTCCTGCCTGCCCATTATTCACCCACACAGCACCAAGAGGAAGAGGAGATCCCTGGAACTGCACCATTCCCAGAGCCCTTTGTGCAAGGGCGCTGTGATTTAGGAATAATAATCCAGTCTTTAATTGAGTGAAGGCACAATAGGGCTGTTCTCCAGGCTGGCAGAGTGCTGCAGTTCCACAGATTGTGGCTAGGCTACAGTGGGAGTCACGGTGACACCGGGAGCCGGAGGGATGGCACCGCATCCATCCTTCCTCCTCCTCCTCCTCCTCCTCACGTGGGCAGCACTGCCTGCCTTGGCACAGGAAGGCTCCACTCCTGCCTGGTGATAACTCTGCCTAGACAGCAAGGGACCGTTGTCACCTGACAGTGTTATCTCTTAATTATATTATCTCTTAATTACAGGAGCTAATTGTTTGTTTCTTTATTAGTAGGAGCCGATATGGGCCCGAGGACTGTGGAGATAACAAGGGTCAGTGAGTTGTTTTCTACCCATTCATAAAGCCAGCTCCTTCCGCTGAAGTTGTTCATTTTTGCAGCATTTCTCTCGAGTCCAGCTGCGCGATTTGTGTTTGCACTGGGGGTTGGATGTGTGCCTGTGCTCTGGGTGAGGAGATGTGTGTGTCAAACCCATTTTCTGCTGTTCCACCAACCAAAGCAGTCAGCTGTTGCCATACCCTGCACTCTGCCAGTTGCCCCCTCTGCAGATGTTTGGTTTTGCTGTGTTCCAGGGCCCGTATGATGCCCTGGGTGTCAGCATAGCAGGAGGGAAGGGCAGTCCCCTGGGAGACATTCCCATCTTCATCGCCATGATCCAGGCCAGCGGAGTGGCTGCTCGGACACAAAGGCTCAGAGTGAGTACAGGGGCCCTCAATGTTCCTGTTTCATCTCCCACCTGTCCCTTGAAGCCTCAAAAACTTCTGCATCTGCTGTCACTGATGGTCTCTCACAGACTGCTCTGCCTCTATTTATATAAAAGCAAAACAACAAAAAAAAACCACCCCAGAAAACAAATCTGCCCTTCTCTTCCCATCTTGGAAATTGCTGCCTATATTGGAAAAGTGGCATTAAGAGAAAGAGCTTAAATGCATTTCTAGTGGTCATGGGATGTCTGTGTTCATCCAGACCCAGGCAGGCAGCAAGAGACCCTCTGGAAACCTCAGGTATTTTGGGAACTCCAGACTGGGCATCACTTAGAGCTCAAACTAGGCAGAAACCAGATCAGAAATGAGTTGTTTGCTGTTAAGGCCCCTATAAATAAACAGCAAAATAAGGCACTTGTGTCAGACCCACAGCATGTGTGGGTTTCCAGGCATGGCCATGGTGAACACTTCCAGTTTTGGAGAGAGTTTCAAGGAATCATGAGGATTGAAAAGAATTTATTATGCAGATCCACGTGCTTTGGCCCATGAGATTCATTAGGACATGCTGCTACACTCATGCCTTGTCTCTGATGGAATTAAACAGTGGCAGGGTTGAGATCATTTTTGTGTGTAGGAAGAAGAAATCATCCAGGTTAATTGGATTAATATCAGAAGTTCCTTCTCTCCCATACAACATGTGCTTACATGGTCTGGAAGAATATGAACTTGTCTGCATGTTCAGGCACAAATGAATCCTTTCTGGATGGGAGGGCAGCAGTGAAAATCTCCCTCCCTCTCTGCTTGCAAATAGAAAGAGCAAAATACAACCCATCTTTGTTTTCTCTGATCATATTGTTAGTGTTAAAAAAAGAATGGGAAACGATCACTGGCAGTGCAGAATCCTCACAAAAGGGATCCTGCAAAAGAGAAGCATGACTGTGCAGTGCCAAGTTCACAAGGAATTTTAAGCATTCTTAATTTTAATTTTCCCTAATGCTGGTAATTTTCCATTACTGTTGTACTTTCAGGTTGGAGATCGGATTGTCAGCATTAATGGGCAACCTTTGGATGGGCTGTCTCATGCAGATGCAGTTAATCTACTAAAGAATGCTTATGGGAGCATTATCCTGCAGGTATGGTGATAAATTGAACATGCAGCTGCAGCAGGGTAGATAAATGGCATTCAGGAAGAAAAAAAAAAAAAAACACACAAAAAAACCCTGAGCATCCCTGGCATAAAGCATCACAGAATTGCATGGTGCTTTGCTGGTGGGAATTACACAGGAGGAGAGCAAGAAATCATTTCCATTCAAAAATTCTTTATTGCCATTCACGCAGGCTGTGAGCGTGGTTCTATAAAAGCATAACAAAGGGAACAAAATAACTTGTTGCCACATGTGATAAATCAACAAGCTTCCAAGTTGTGGTTGTTTTTTTATTTAATTGGAAGTTAACTAGCAACAAGAAAATGTGTGTATGTGCTTGTGATGTAATGAGACAGGGACCCACAGGGTGGTTTCCTTGTCCTTGAAAGAAATTCTATCAGAATTTAGGAAAAATGATGGCATCATCACCAAGAGAGAGCTGCCTGGAACTGATTATTCATCAGGTAAAGGATAAAAACAGTGAAGAGAGAAAACAGTGCTGTCACTGCTGTGTTTCTCTGGTAGCTAAAAGGGGCATCTTCTGCCACATTGCTCCTGATTGCTGCCTGCCACTGTGTTGATCCATAATTTATTTTTATGTTTACACAAAGAAATGGGGAAAATACTTGCCAGTTAGAATTCAAAATTCCGCTCGTTTGCAGAATTATTGTAACAATTGGAAAACAAGCTGAAGGCACCACTAAAATCTACTCTTAACTCCCTTTATCATCACAGCATTTTGGATTGGAACTCATCCTCAGGGACTTCTGCAAGCTTCTTGCTTGTATTATGACACAAATGTGACTATAAAAAACGGGGGAGGGGAAGAAAAAAGAGGCAATGAAATGATAATAAACTTAGTTTGAGACTTGCTCATTCTTTGTTTTGTCTGTCCATGAACTGCTGACCCAGTAAGTGATGAGCCAGTTCCAGAGCAGATGGTGTTTTGTGTAGTTCCATTGAAGTCAGAGGAAACACACAGATTCACACCAGCTGAGGATTCTCTGTTAAATTATAGTTATCATATTGTTACTAACGTTGAGTAATTTCACTTTTCATGTCAACAGTGTTCCCTGAATAGAAAATGAAAGCTTGCTGCAGAACCCAAAATTGCTCATCTTGAAAGCTGTAATACAGCTCAATATTGCACCTCATGATGGATTTAAAAATATTCCTGATGGGGCACTCTGGCACTGGGTGGCTCACACAAAGAAAGAGCTTCTTCTGGAAATGCCACTGGGTTAAAGAGCTTCTTCTGGAAGTGCCTTTGGGTCTGTCAGTTGGCTGTTTTTCTTCTTCTGAGCATTCTGTCTCATTAAAATGAGCTTGATGCTGTTCACAGATGATAGAGGTTTATTGGGACAGAATAGAGGCAGTTTGCCTCTGTTAAAAATCTGCTCCAGGAGGGTGGGCTGTTGTGTTTTAACACCTGGAGTGGTGTCAAAGCGTGGTGGTGGTTCCCTTCCCCACCAAGCACGGGTACCTCTCCCCCACCAAACTGCTCTCTTTTATTTTTACCAAAACACTCCAAAAGGAACAATCCTATCGCTGTGATCATCATGAGTGATGTGCCACTGAGTAATTCTGTTTATTATCAGGGTGGACCACTTTGTGGCAGACTGCTCTGAAAGGTCAGATAATTGTGTTCAGTGGGGTGGAAAGGCTTATTATGGGAACGTCCTGGGAAGGAGTTTGCAAATGCTGTTTGCAAATGGGAGATTAAGGTCTCAGGGGAACAATCATCCCTCTCAGCTGTTTTGATGCCTTGGTTTAATTTAATTTCTTTTCTGCAGGTGTAGTAATGAGATAAGGGGGAGCTTTTTTTGCAAGGTTGTTGAACTCTGATGTGTTCTTGCTGCCAGCTGAAGATTTTTGAATGTAGATTTGTTTTTACCCTCGTTTTATCGAACTACAACAAAAAAACATGACAAATCCTGGCTGGAATTCCTTACTGTGATGCCACAGGAAGGGAGCTTTGGTGGGGTCTCTGCTGGCTGAGCCAGGTGCTGTTCTCACCTGCTGGACCCCCTTCCTTTGGCATCCTGGAACCCGAGTCCTGGGATGCAGAATTTGCATGGAAACCTCCTGGCTCCATCACCCTCTTGGCTCCAGATGGTTGGGAAAGAGGGAAATATTGCCATGGAAGAACTGAGAGCACTCCTTTAAAACAGATTTATAGAACAAATTTCTTACTTTGAAAAGGGAAGTTTTCCTTAAAGCGAAGTTCACAGCAATGAGTGGAAGAAGTACCTGCTCACTTTGATAAAATAAGGCCATAGCTAGAGGAAATATTGCATTTGTGCTTCCTGGCTGTTCTTCACTGTGTCTGAGCTGAACTCCTGTGCTGCAGTAAATGTCAGGCAGAGAAGAATATCTCCTCAGAGGGAGATGGAGTTAGGGGATAACCACAGCATGGACTTGTTGGGAAATTGATGTCCTTTCAGCTGTAAATACTTCAAATCCAAACCACTTTGTGGTGGTTTCTTGAAAATTTTCCATTAAAAAAAAAAAAAAAGTAAATCAGCATAAATGAATTAAAAATAAAGTTAATGCCAGGGTCCTCAATACTCTCACAGAAGGAATTCCTTCCCAATATCCCATGTATCCCTGCCCTCTGGCAGTGGAAACCATTCCCTGTGTCCTGTCCCTCCATGCCTTGTCCCCAGTCCCTCTCCAGCTTTCCTGGAGCCCCTCTGGGCACTGGAAGGGCTCTGAGCTCTCCCTGGAGCCTTCTCCAGGTGAACCCTCCCAGCTCCCCCAGCCTAGAGAAAGAAACCTTTCCATAGAAACCTTTCCATAGAAACCTTTTCCACAGAAAGGTGCTCCAACCCTCAGAACATCATTCAGGATGTTTTCAGAATAATAGAGGACCCAGAATTGGGAAGATTAACAATCCAGTTTGTTTTCAGGCTAAAAATTCAGAGAAGTCAAAACCCCCCAGTCCCTCTCCAGCTTTCCTGGAGCCCCTCTGGGCACTGGAAGGGCTCTGAGCTCTCCCTGGAGCCTTCTCCAGGTGAACCCTCCCAGCTCCCCCAGCCTAGAGAAAGAAACCTTTCCATAGAAACCTTTCCATAGAAACCTTTTCCACAGAAAGGTGCTCCAACCCTCAGAACATCATTCAGGATGTTTTCAGAATAATAGAGGACCCAGAATTGGGAAGATTAACAATCCAGTTTGTTTTCAGGCTAAAAATTCAGAGAAGTCAAAAGGATTAATTTGTTCCCTGCTCATTAGACAAACCAGTCTGAGGCATTTCAGGGTTTTTGCCCAATAGTCTTGGATCTTGGGGTTTTTTAGAGGTTGTGGTGGTTTCTTTCAAGACCAATCCTGGACCCCTTGTGTTAACTCTCTTTCCTTGGAAAAGCAGCCTTTTTGTCTGGATTACCCAGAAAGACTCTTCCCCTTTGCTCAGAGCCCGAGTGATGATCTTGTGAGGGCCAGAGAAAGCTTCAGAGCAAAATTTGCATTGAACCCCAGAAGAGTGGCTGCTCTTACCTGGAAGTGTGGAACCAGTGGAGATTTAAGACAGCAGGACTTGGTTTTAAAGCTTGCTTGGGGAAAAAAGCCAACAGCTGATTTCCCAGTCTGTATTTCCTTGCATCCCTCTTGCCCAGGTGGTGGCTGACACCAACATCAGTGCCATTGCCAGCCAGCTGGAGAGCATGTCCACGGGCTGCAGCCTGAACCTGCCCTCTGAGCATCCCAGCGAGGACCCTGAGTGAGTTCCTGCTCTCCTGCAGAGCTGGGGTGGATTCCTGGGCTAGGGAAGGGGTGCAAGGAGGTCTCTCCCACTGCTTCTCTCTACTTTTCCATCACCTTTAAAATGAAAGCTCTGTGACCTTCCCCAAGCTGATGGTGGGCTCGTGTCTGTCTTCACTTGCTGACAGAAATTGCTTGAGTAAATAAGCAGAAAATGGGTTTCCAAGCACCATTTCTGGGTGTTTTTCAAGGAAACAGTATCCCTTTTCTTCCTTAATGTTGTGCTGACATGATATTTCTGCCCTTGTTATTGGCTTCCTCATCTGGAAGGAGTTCTGATCATAGCAATTTGAAATAATTTGGTATTGGCAGACTAATGCCAGAGGTGTTAAAAACACTTTACAAAACATGTCCCAGGACTTTGTCTTTTCAATCTTTATAGGTTTGTGAGCCAAAAAAGTCCAATTAAACTCATTCCTGCTTGCAGCACTTGTGTGTGGTGATGGAAGTTGGAAGTCCAGCCCTGCCATGCATCATTCTCCATCCTGTGCTTTTCTCACTGTAGCATCCCAGTTACCATTTTGAAATTCATTTATTCTCCATTTCAGCTCATAATTTTCATTATGTTCTCCATTTTTCATTCTGTGGTTCATTTTATTTATTTTAAGAAGTTGCTGCCCTGCCTCAGGAGGGTTGAGTGTAAAAGTTGAGCTCTTTGTGCTGCATTCTGTGGTCTTAAAATGTGAGATGCTGGTTTTGTTGCTGCTCCCAAAGGAGAACTGCTTGCTTTACAAAAGGATTTGTAATCTTTTTTCATATCAAAGCAGCAGGGAAATGTGGAGGTGAAAATACGAAGCAGAATTAGGTATGTCCTAAAAAATGCATAGATATTACTCAGCCTGGGCTGCACCTTTAGAGAGGTGGAAGATGCCAAATGGATTCCATGGAATCATGGAACGGTTTAGGTTGGAAAAGCCCTCTCAGATCATGGAGTCCACAACTGCTAAAGCCATCACTGACCCATGTCCCCAAGTGCCACATCCACACAGGGCTGGGCACTCCCACTGTGCCAATGCCTGGCCACTTTCTGTCCACAGCAGCTCTTTCTACACGGGTAGAAATTGCTAATTTCAAATTTGAGATGGATAAATTCATATGAGTGGTCTAAATTCCACCAAAAAAAATCTTCCTTTGCTCAGTGTAGGCAGCGAAAACCCCTGAGGAGTTCAGGCTCCAGCTAATGAGCTCTGGAGTTATGAGCACAGGCATGTGGGTATAATACAAAACTTAAAAATAATTTTTTCCAAGTGGGGAGCTGGAGCACAAGGAGCAGCCTTTGAACTCTGGGCTTTGCAGGAATGTTCCAGTGCAAGGGTCATGGTTTGTGACTGTGTGAAGAAAACCTCGTGGTAGATAAATGTCTGTGTAAGTGTTCCTTCTGCATAAAGTCCCCAGAGACAGACACTGCTTATCTAAGTGATATTTATTGTGTTTTCAGAGCACCTCAGCCTAAGATTATTACTTTGGAGAAAGGCTCTGATGGACTGGGATTTAGTATTGTAGGGGGGTATGGAAGTCCCCATGGAGACCTGCCCATTTATGTCAAGACTATATTTGCCAAGGTATCTTTTATTTTTTGCTTTCTCCCCTTTTTTTTCTGTATTATCTTTAAAAATAAACCTAAGATTGGGCTTGGATAATATATTATGTAGCAGAAAGCAAAATGTACTGTCTGAGTAGGTTGCTGTGAGTTAGTGGACCCAGAACTCATAGCTGGCTTCTCAGTTTATATTTCATATTACTGATGGCTGAAACAAGACACTTTGTCTCAGCAAAATTGCTCTGTGTACTTGGGAAACTTGAGTTCGTACATTAAAATATTTATAAGGCAGCTTTCTATCTGTAAATCTCCAAGAGATTTCCAGGAGGTATTGAAGGCTTCTTTTATCCCCACTGTGCAGGAGTGAGGAGATTGCAGAGATGCTGTATCCTGATGAAAAACCAGGAATTAGCCCATCTCTGATCCCAGCCCTGAGTGTCTGGGAGGATTGGGGTCCCTGCCAGGTACAGAGAGCTCCAGCCTCTGAGGCTGGGGAAGAATCAAAATACAGTATATTATAGGAGGGAGATTTGCCCCTTTTCCCACCCATCCCCTGCTAAAAATGACCCAGCAAGACTTTGTCAGGCATGGCCACACGAGGGGAGTTCTGGAAATGGAAGGGGAGGGAAGAAAACCAGTGGGAATTAGGGATACTTGCCATAAAATAATTGTGAAGTCTGTCACATGCAGCTGCTTGCCCTGTGCCTGCTTGGTGTCACTTGTGCCAGGGTGATGTAGTTGAGAAAACTTTGTCTGAAGGTAAAGTAGGAGCCAAATCTCCTGCTGTTTTGGGGTTCAAACCACAAATATCTGGTATTTTTACAGTTTGAAATTATTAAAATATTGTTCCTTTTAACTGGTGCTTAGGGCTACAAGTTTCTAGATGTGAGCATGACTGAGAAATCCTAAATGGAGCCTGAAGTTCTTGCAGGTGGGGCAGAGACACTGTGAGCCAGCCTCTGGGAAGGCAGGGCTTGGGATTTAGGTAAAAGAACTTCCCTGAGATGTCTGGAGGAGAAGAGCCATTTCTAAAGCTCTGTGGAAGCTTTTAGGACTGTCACAGAACTTTTCAGGCTGGAAAAACCCTCTGAGATCACTGAGTCCAGCCATTCCCCCAGCACTGCCAACCAATGTCCCCAAGTGCCACATCCACATGGCTTTTCAATCCCTCCAAGGATGGGGACTCCACTGGGCAGTCTGCTCCAAAGCTTGGCACCTTTTGGTGAACAAAATTATCCTGATGCTCAGCCTAAACAACCCAAGGCCATTTCTTCATCTCTGCTGGGGCTGGGGGCAGTGCCCAGCTTGGTTCCTTTTCCCTCCCCACTTTTTTAGGAGTTTCTCAGCCGTGAGGCATGGAGTACATTTAAATGCTGCTTTAACAAGCCTCTCCATGATCATAAAATCCACAACCAGTCTCTACCCAGGCCTTTTCTCAGGGCAGAGCCACCTCTGTCTCCTGGGCGCGTCCCCTGGCAGGGTGGGGAGCGGCGGCGCTCAGGGGGAGCTCAGCGCTGCCATTTCTCCCGGCCAGGAGGCATTCCCAGAGCTCCATCCCCCATTCCAGGCAGCATTCCAGGCTCCAGGAGCCCGGGGGTGCCACGCTGAGCCCCGCTTTGCCGTTGCAGGGCGCGGCGGCCGACGACGGACGGCTGAAGCGCGGGGACCAGATCGTGGCCGTCAACGGGGAGGCCCTGGAAGGCGTCACCCACGACCAGGCCGTGGCCATCCTGAAGCGCCAGAGGGGGACAGTGACCCTGACAGTGCTGTCCTGAGACAAACTTGAGTTATTTTAGGCCATATTTTTGTCTGACTGCCCAGCCCCCAGCAGAGCCTGGGTCGGCGTTGGCGCATTCCCGCTTCATTCAGCCATTCCCGCTTCATTCAGCCTCCCGCGTTTCTTCAGCCTTTCTCCCCGCCCTCCACGACTCCTGGTGGCTTCGGAGGTTTCTCTGGACAAGTTTTAATTAAGGAACTTCAAAGGACAAGACTCGTTGTGCTTTATTTAACGCGCCAGTTTGTCCCCGCTGCTCTGAGCCCCGGTTGCGACTGCTGAACCTGGAATCAATTCGCACACAAAAGAGAATTCAGATCATCAGCCGATCTCATCTGAGGGGCAGGAATAAATGCAGAGTGACTTGTCATCTCACTCATGATTTACTTATGCTAATTGTTCTTTCAAGTATGCCAGAAAACATTAGCAATGTAATTAAATTACCACTGTTCCAAATGATGAAATATCAAATTCTCCTCTGGGAAATTGTTTGTGCTCGGCACAGTAAGTCTGATAGTCAAATGTGAACTTCTCATGTTTATCTCTTTGGGTAGGTCTGTGGAAGTTAGTCAGAGGTAATTACTGTGATGTGTCAATTTGCAGCCTTTAGCATGAAAAATAAACGAGGGGAGAGGGAAATTTATTTTTTTAGGCTTTTAAAATGTTTGAGCCTTTTCAGATATTTAGGCAGCATGAACAACAACAGCGTAGCTCATTCTATTCTAATTCTATTTTTTAAGAAGAAATGTGCTGATATATGCTAGGCGTGTCGCATACAAAGGCAGTTGTTGTCGTGCCAAGCTGCAGCATAATTGTTCATCCTGAAACTTTAATGAAGACAAAAACTTTGCTTTGGGAACGTGATCCTGTAATTCTAGGAACGATAGTGAGCAGACCCTCCAGATCTGTGGAGTTCATCCCAACCACCAAACTGATGTACATTTCCAAGAATCCCTCAGGATCTGGCAGTGCAGGAAGAGGCTTTCTTGGATCCTGGAGGATGCTCCTCTCCTGGGGCTGCCAGAGTCAATTTTGGGTAACACCAGGCACTACCAGGCAGGGCTGGGATGATCTCCCACAGCCAGGTGCAGCAGCTGGGATGAGTTCCTCAATTCCCTCCGGCTCAGTTGAATCTCCCAGCCAGTTTTTTGGGGTCTGAAGCCCACGAGGAGCCTTCCCAAGGCTGGTTCCCCTCTGGAGGTGGGTGCAGGAACGTTCAGCCAGAAGTTCCCAACTTCATTCCATGTCCCAGCCGTCGAGCAGTGATGATGTGAGTGTGGCCTTGGTGATTTAGCAGATGGATTTGGCAGGCAGATTCCTGGCAGTGCAAGGCATTGTGGGTTAATCTTCCTATCCAGAGGAGCAGGAGGGGGTTTGGAGGAAGCAGCCCAGTCTGATTTGGAGCTATTTGGCATAATTTGTAATGGTGATGTAGCCGGGAGAAATGAAATCGGGGGGTGGGGTCAGAATTGGCTGCTCATTTTGTGTGAAAAATTCCAGGAATTAAATGGAAAGAAGGTTGAAAATCTGCAGTATGATAACTGAGCAGTGCAGGGAGGTATTAAAGGTACAACTGTTCTGTGGAATTTAGTGGAATTTTCCCCATTTTACATACAGGAACCAGTCCTGAAGCGAAGTGAACAACATTGAGACAGGAATGCTGTGATAAGTTTTCATGGAAAAGGGTTTTCCTTTTTGCTTGGGAAGTTTTCCATAACTTTAGGCAATCACAAAGTGCATTTAGCCTGCTGGAACCATTGGTGGGTATTCCCTTAATAGTGCCTGGAAGAGACTTCTCATTTTCAGTGGATTCCCAGTGTCCTGTTGGATTTGCCAGGTGAGGTGTGAGTGGAATGCTGATTGCAGACGCACAGGAATGTCTCCAGATGTGGAAATCTGGAGAATTCTTAACAAACTGCTCTGGTTGCACAAGTACCCGAGGCGTGCAGGAGTTCAGGGTGAGCTGTGAGGAGGTGCCCTCAGCAGCAGTGTGTGGAATTTATCAACCAAAGGGAATGATTCTCCTGTCCTGTGTTTTTGTACCCACCCTGAGGCGTTGCCACATGTAATCAATGAAGTTGTACACGGCTATTTCTTAGCCTGTGATGCACATGCAGTTCACAGACATAAATAATAGAATTTGTGGGCTGAGACATTTTGCACTTCTCCTTGCACAGAAGGAGAGAGAACATTTTCTGCTTCTTGTAATTTGCACTTTGTGTGTTCGAATATATTACTGCCAAAAAAAAAAAAATTATATTGCAACTAATTGATAAGCCAGTGACCATGCTCCACGTGCAGGCCAAGGCAGAGAATTCAGTTTGCACCACGCTTGTCTGGGTGGGGGTGTTCTGGTTTGTTTAAAACTTCATTTCTGCGCAAGGGAAAAAGCAATTAAACCTCCTGATTGTATGTTTACGTAGATCAGTAAAATGAGACGTTTTATGACTTCAAAGGTTCTAAATAAAGCTCGGTTGCATAAGTAGTTGTGCATTTGTTTTATTCTGTATTTTAATTTAAGTCAGTGTTCAAAGCTGTTGCCTGCCCTGATATCCAGTTTAAACCTCCTCTGGCAAAACTTTTCCTCTGTTTCCTCTTGTCCTAAGGGTTCTCCTGCCCTGGTTTGAGGACTTGGGGGGCACAGCCTTCACTTTAGAAGGGCCATGTGCTGTTCACCGTCCTTCCATCAGCTTCCTCACCTGAGAAGAGACCTGGAACAACCTGCTCTGGGCAGTGACAGCACCAGGAGCCAGCTCAGGGCTCTGGGCATTTCTTGGCCAATTCATACCCAGGTTATGATGTGCTGGTGGTGGGGCTGGTGGGGCCAGCAGGTCAGCCTGGAGGGGTGAGGAACTCCACCTCATTATCCTGCAATGAGGAATCACTGTAATGCCCCTAAATTCCCTGTAATTAATCCCATGGCAATTACCACCCTGGAAATGTGACATCCATAGGGCCTGTGGAGGTAAAGTGATTATGCCAGGGTGGAGCAGTTAATATCCCTCTGCCTGAAAGCACTGGAGTGAATTAATTTAGTGTCACACGTGTATAAAACATCAGTTTTTACAGTTGTGCTGAGCGTGGATGCATAATTCCATTATTGTCTTTCTCCACATGTCTGCATATCTGGTTTGATGTCCTGGTTAAACACTGCCATGGTCATTGTCACCCCTCTTAGTGGGGTTTGTTCCCCAAAATGCACATTCCTGTGATAGCTGCACCTCCTAGGATGGCAGCAAATGAGAGAGATCTGTGTTCTGCAGCATCCCAAATGGAAAAGGAACAAGGGTCACCCTGACTTTGCTTTTAGCCTTTTCCAGGTGGGCTCTGAGGGCTCTGCTGCCTTCCCAAGTCTGGTGGGGGTGAAGCAGAGTTTACTCCCAATTCCTGTGCAAAAAGGGAAAAAATGCAGTGGTAGCATAAACTCTTTATTCCCTCTTTATTTAGGATCACAGAATCCCAGAATGGCTTGGGTTGGGACTGACCTTAAAGCTCATCCCATTCCACCCCAGACAGGGACACTTTCCACCACCCCAGGTTGCTCCAAGCCTGATCCAGCCTGAGGGATTCCTGAGCAGTTAAAGAGCTCATGATAAATGTTATGTTTTCCAGGGCAGATATTTCCACATATGGGTTTACAGTCCCCTTTTGAGAAGGATGAGAAAATCAAGGTAAAGATTCCTGGTTCTGGGTCTGCAAGGTGGGCACAGGAGCAGGGCTGGCTGCTGGCACATCCTCATGGACCCACTCCAGAGCCCCGGCAGGGAAAGCTGCCCAGGCCCCAGCACGGCTCTGAGCGTTGTGCTCTGGATGCTTTTTCTGCTGAAATGGCACTAGATGGAGCAGTTGACAAAATCTTGCATTTCTGCAGCCTTCTTGCAGGGCTGGAGGCCCAGCCAGAGGAGCTGCCCCCAGGGATGTCTGAGCATCTTCTCAGCCCAGCCCAGCAAAGACAAACTCCCAAACTGTGAGCTGGCTCTCTCCCTGTGACCAGGGGGTGCTGCAAAGAGGACACACCTGGGCACAGTGACAGGAGGCTTCTAGAAAAGGAAATCACGGCCTGTCTCGCTCCTGCTGATAAATGCATTCCATCCTGGCAAAACCAGGGCAAGTTGGCCCTTCCACACCGAGCTGTGGGTTCAGGACAGGGCCCAGCTTGGCCCCACAGACCCCAGAGCAGAGCAGCAGTCAATAATCTGCCCCTGCAGAAAGAAATCTGCCTCTGCAGCTGAGAGTTTTGTTTCTTCTAAGAACATTAAATTCTGCTGAGAGCTGCTGCACTGGCACTGCCCATGCTGCTCATGGGGCAGGTTCTGGCTGATAACCACCTCAAGAGGAGATGTTTCTCTTTGGATGGATCCTGGAATGGTTTGGGCTGGAAGAGACCTTAAAAGATCATCCAGTTCCATCCCCCTGCCATGGCAGGGACACTTTCCACTGTCCCAGGTTGTTCCAGCCTGGCCTGGGACACTTCCAGGGCAGCCACAGCTGCTCTGGGCACCCTGTGCCAGGGCCTGCCCACCCTCCCAGAGAATTTATCCCTGATCTCTGATCCATCCCTGCCCTCTGGCAGTGGGAAGCCATTCCCTGTGTCCTGTCCCTTGTCCCCAGTCCCTCTCCAGCTCTCCTGGAGCCCCTTTAGGCACTGGAAGGAGCTCTGAGGTCTCTCTGAAGCCTTCTCCATGCTCAGCCCTCTCACCCTGTCAAGGCTGAGCAAAGTGGTTTTGCCTGAGCTCTGAGGTGCTCCAGATGAGACCCTCAGAGTCCCCTCTCCTCTCCTTCCAGCAAAAGAAAGGGACACACTGGAAATGCCCATAAGGAGAGTGGAAAAATCGTGTTCAGCCGAGCTCCTCATCATTCTTTCCCCTCAGAGCTGATGGGCTGCTGGATGCTGAGCCTGTGAAGATCATTAGATTAATTCCTTTCCTTGCTGTGACTTAATTGTCTCCATTTGTCCTGCGCAGTGCTCGCACTGGGGGTGTGTTTCTCCTTGCCTATATTTAGTTTGATCTCTACAGTGATATTGGAATATATAAATTAAGGCTGGCTCTGGCTCTTTGTGGCACTGAGATCCCACAGATGGTTTTCTGTGCAGTCTGGTGCTTTGACAGCAGGAATTTTGGGCTCTGGGAGATGCCCATCAATCAATCGTTGATCCCTCAGGGTCCACATGAGCAGAGGAGCTGCTCCAGGGGCTCATCCTGGGGGAGCTGCTCCTCCCTGGGGAGATGATTTGAAGGGCAGAGAGGAATTATGAGGCACAGGAATGAAAATCAACATCCTGGGGATGCATTAAGCAGCCTGGGCTGCAGGGATGGGAACAGGAGGGAAAGGGGCATTGGAGGGGCCAGGGGGAGGCAGCCAACTCTGTGGTGCCTCCCTGCAGAGCTGCAGCACGCCCCAAAAAGAACCTCCCTGGCCCCAAATCGAGGAGGAGGAGGCACTTCCCAAAGCCACCCTGATGATTAGCAGAAAATCTCTCACATTCTGCTGAAGCTGGAACTTCCACCTTCCTCAGGGAAGCAGCAGGAAAATTCCTCTCTGCAAGTGTGGGTCCAGAGCTGTCAGGGAAAAAAACTCAGTGCAAACTGTCAAAAAATTGTGTTATGGCTCTTTGTGTTTGCAGCTGGGCCCGTGCTGGCTTTTGTAAACAAACTGGGGGAATTCCTGCAAAAAATATCCTACCTTGTCATATCCGTGCAGGGAGCCCTCTGGGGATGTGGGGGGTGTCACTGATCTGAAGAAAAACCTCAAAAATGGCTGGTTTGGTGCTGTGCAGGTGTGGGAAGTCACCCCAGAAAAGCCACAGCCATGGGGACAGGAACACACACAGGGAAAGGTTTAATTCATTTTATTTGTACATAAAGGAGGCATTTTGGGTTACAGATTTAAAAAAAAAAAAAAAAAAAAAGGCAGATAGGAGTTTGAGATAGTGAATGCTCTGGACTGAAAATATGAAGAAAGGAAAGAAAATTGAGCAGATGGCAGATTTCCATGGAAAACAGAGGTCAGGGCTGTTCTCCCCTCCCTGCAAGGATGGGGGCACAAGGCAGCTCAAGAAACATTTTGTCAGGATGTGAACTGACTGAACAACAACCAGAGTGGTCCAGAATTTACTTCTGCTTACAAAAAAAAAAAAGAATAATTAGCTAATCAGGGAGATCTGGGTGTGCTCCACCAAAGCCAAGGGAGAGCACCCACTGGGTCCTGATGCAGCAGAACAAGGATGCTGGGGCCTCTGTCAGCAGAGGGATTTAAGAAAAAACCCAGATTTGAGGTGATGCTGGACCCTGTGGGTGCTCCATGGTGGGGGAGACCCAGTTCCAGCTCCTAAATCATGGCTTGGCTTTACAGGAGGAGTTTGGGAATATTAAAATTGAGCAGAGGCAAAGCAAGGAGCAAACACTGCTCCTCCAAAAGGCAAAGCCACTCCACAGAGCTCTTGGACAACATCACCACACCCTGGGATGGGAATCTGCTGGGATCTCCCCGTGCTTGGAATGCCCTGCCCCACCCCACCACGATGCAGAGCCTGTCAATGGGCTGCACTTCCCCGTTAGCTCAAACTTAATTAGGGAAAAATAACAGCCATATGGTAATTCCAAGCCCAGGCAAAACAATGTCTGCGTGTTTGGGTCTGGCACACTCAAATATTTTCCTAGAGCATTAATTTTTAATTCTTACATCAGACCCGCATAAGCAAACATAAATAGGATTTTATGCTTTCCATAATCCATCCAGCTTGTGTTTGTTGTTACATACACTGAGCAATCGCTGCCTGCCACTACTTACAGAAGAGCTGATAATAAATATTAGGACACAAACTTACAAGTTAAATGAGATACAGTTAAGTAGTCGATTAAAAGGACACCCATAACCTCAGGTTACAAAACACTAAGTATTGCTGCTCTAATGTGCTTCTCTCAGTTATTTCGGGTGCTCACCTGCCAAATCCACCCCGGGAGGAGCAGAGAGGAGAGTCTGGAGTTGTTTGTGGCACAGATCAGGGCTGGGAGTGGGACGAGTGAGGAGAATTAGGCACAGGGATGCTCCTGCCCTGTGAGCCCGCTGCAGGGCCCTGCCCCAGCGGCGCTGCCAGGCAGGAATGTTGGCTCCAGCTGCCCGGGGCAGGTCACACCGGGAGGGACGGGCTGAGCTCGATGTGGGCTCGCAGGAGCGCCGCGATGTCCCCGTGGGCCAGCGACAGCGCCGAGTTGCCGCCCTGCAGGACACAGAGGTGTCAGAGTGAATCCCTGCCCCGTCCCCAAAGCTTCCCTCCCTCCCTCCATTCCTCCCTGCCTTACAGTGAGTCACCATCCCAAACCCCATCTGGGCCTCAACCACGCCAAACTCGGCCCAGCTGTGCCTCTGCCCGGCCCCGGTGCCCTCCTGCACGCCTCAGATAAAATTACAGTTTAATTAGAAAATAGTCCTGTAATTCCAAGCGCAGCCCTGTGGCCCGGCAGGAGGAATTTCCACCCGCTCCCATCCCCATGGAGAGGCTCCATTCTCAGGAGTTAATTGCTGCTCATTTCTTGGAGCTGAAGCTCCGCTAACTCCACGTGCCCAGGATTTCACCTGGGATTTTTTAGGATGACACCAATGCTCCTGCCCGGCCTATGGCTGTCACAGCCACCCCATCCAGCACCAAACCCAGGGGGTTTGGTTCAGAAAACGCACTGAAATCAGCACTTCTTCCCTCCAAGCCCAGCCCCGGGGGATTGCTGCCGGGCACACGGGATCCCGGCGGAGCGTGCCGCTGCCCCAGCCCAGCGGTGCTGCGAGCCCCACCTTGTCCGTCAGTGTCACCAGGCAGCCGGGCTGCGCCAGCAGCAGCCGGACGATGTCGGCGTTGCCCTGGCGACAGGCCACCATCAGCGCCGTGCTGCCCTCCTCGTCCTGCAGGTTGACATCGGCCTGGCAGGCCAGCAGGGCCCGCACCATGTCGTCCCTGTCGTGGCTGACCCCCAGCATCAGCGCGGTCTGGCCGCCCTGCAGGGGCACAGCTCGGGCTGAGCATCCCCTGCCCAGCGCCGCCCCCTGCCCTGCCCGCCCGCACTGCCGGGGGGAGCAGTAGGAATAATAGTAATAGTAATAGTAATAGTAATATATAATATATAATAATATATACTATATTATATAACATATATTATATATCATATGTTATATGTTATATACTATATATGTTATATGTTATATATTAATGATCTGATAATATTTTCAGTAATATAATAATAGTATAATATATAATAATTATTATTTTTATATAATGGTGTGTGTATATAATAATATATAATATTATTGTATATATAATAGTATAATATTATAATATAATAATATAATTATACTAATAGTTGTATAATGTGTAATTACCATTATTAATATATTATTATTATTATCATTACTACATACATAGAATAATTGAATCATTTAGATTGGCAAAGCTAAGACCACCAATTCCAACCATTAACCCAGCACTGCCAAGCCCACCACTAACCCACATCCCATAACCACAAACACAACATTGCCTATTATTATTGCATGGTTCATATATGATAATAAATCACATTAATACTGCATCCTGTTGCATGTTATTATCAAATCACCCTGGGGCTCCTCAGCGGGTGTTGTGAGAGGCACCTGTTCACTTGTGGAAGGTCCTTGCACCAGCATGGCCAAACTGCCCAGCTGCCCCCAAATGTGGGTTCCCCAAATCCTCCTGGGCAGTTTATTCACATCTGGACTAACTTTCACAGCAGTTTGGGAGCAGAGATGGGTGAGGGCACTCTCATCCCCAAACCAAAATGTGTGACTCTGATGAAGCCCACCAGCAAACCTGGCGCTCCCACGCCCTGGGGTTCAGCCCTCGCCGCTCCTTCCTGGCAGCACTTCTGATTTTTACCTCAGAAAAACCTGTTTGCAAAATTTCCAGCCTTTTTTTAGTTTCTCCATTTGCCCCAGCTGTCACACCCCTTCCCAGGGAGCTGCTGGCTGGCCACACTGCAACTCAGCTGAGGTTTCTTTGGGAACGTTTGGGAAGCAGCAGCTCCAACCCCGTACCTGCTGCCAAGCCCCAGCCTGGCGCTGCCACAGAAGACAAAGAACCCAAATTACTGCCCCAGCTGACTCCTGTCACACACCTGGGCAGCTCTCAGGTTGACATCCCCCTCCTTCAGCAGCCTCATCACCACCTCCATGTCCTGGCGGGTTTCGGGGGCCGCCAGCGGCGTCAGCATCACGGCCGTGTAGCCAGCACGGTTCTGCAGGTCCAGGCAGCACTTGCCTGCAGGGGATGGATCCAGCCCGTGGTGGATCACCCAGAGGGAACAGAAAGGAAAGAGGGAGTCATACAACGTGTGGCATCTTATATTTCCAGGAAAAGGAGTGATTCCATAATGATACAGGACGGGGATTTATCTGTTTTGAATATCCGGGCTCACAGCATTAAACAGCCCCTGGTGCTACAGTTAATTACAACTGTTGAGGTCAACTCAATTAACTTTGAAGACCACAACACATAGAAATTAAAGGGGGATAATTAATGCCTCAAGCACATGCTGGTTGGAGCTGTGGGCTGTTTGCTTTGGCTCCCGTGGCAAGGGAGCAGCAGAGAGACACCCATCACCCAACGGGTTTGGAAAACATCCTGGCCCGGTTTCACTCATTTTTCACTTCAAAGAGCCCATTTCCAGCTCCTCCACGAGGAATGAGTGTCTGAGGGTGAGGGCTCGGGTCCAGCCTCGCCCTGAGGAAGCAGCTGGCTCAAACCCTTCCCTCCCCGCGCCTCTGCGGCAACAATCGGGTTATAGATGTGTATGATAATCTGCCATTTCCCAAACATTTCATGGATTGTCCAGCCCATGAGAAAAGGCCAAAGTGCCTCTGTTCTCTCGGAGCACGAGCACATTTTTGCCCTGTACAAGCTCAGCTGAGATTTTTGTTCTTTCATTGCAACACAAGCTGAAAGTTCAATAGTTTAACATGGGAGTTTTTCTGCAGTGCTGGGCGTTTCTTACGCTCTCAGGGATCTGATCCTCCTGCCCCAAGCCATGATGTGGCTTTGGCTGCTGCAAGAAGCTGGGGAGCCAACGCATGGGGCCATGAGGGACATCCCTTTGGATCCAGCAACCCTGAGCCATCCCAAAGTCAGGCTGCAAAGGCCCCAAGATGTGTGAGGGCACTAATGAGCCTTCATGTCCCTGAGGAGCCCCAGCTGGGACCCCCAACTACATCCATGGGCCCAGAGCCGAGCTATGGGGGAGGATGTTGGTCTTGAGGTCAGCCAGGTCTCCTGGATGGACCTCAGCCCTATCCTGGTACTTTGGATGGATCTTGGAGCCCTTTTTTCCCCCTGGATGGACCTTGCCTTCATGTGTGTCTCCTGAAGGGGGCCCTTGCAGGTAGGTGGCTCTTGCAGGTAGGTGGCCCCACCTCTGTCCCACCTCCTTTAGCTCCTGGGAGGACCCTGCACCTCCTTCAGGGTTTGCCATGTCCCCCCATTCCCTGTGCAGCCACCCCTCATGGGACCACAACCCCATGGCAAGAGCCACTGCCACCCCCTGCCCAGCAGGAGCCCTGGCTGAGCAGAGTGGCCGTTCCTACCCGTGTCCAGCAGGAGCTTTGCAACCTGGAAGTTGGAGTGGGACACGCTGTAGTGGAGAGCTGTGTTGCCATTCCTGTCAGGCAGGTTCACCACGGTCTCCAGGAGCTGGGGCTGGATGTCCCCCAGCGCCTCCAGGTACGCTGCCACCACCTCCGGCCTGGAAGCCTTGTGGCTGGACACCTGGAACCACTCCTGGGAGACGGAGCCGAGGACGTGCTGCTGCAAACACCAACGGGTCACTGTCACTGTCACTGTCCCTGCAGAGGAGTGGCTGCCCCAGCTCCTGGCCCCACCCAGCCAGCACTCAGCTTGTGGGTTTGTGATTGCTGCTACAGCTTGAGGGGGAAAGGAATTTCCTGTGGTAACTTGGATGAGTAACCAGACAAAGCCTTCATCTTCCTTTCCCCCCCCTCCCACCCCCTTCCTTTCTTTTTGGCTGCTGTAGAACTGACTCAGATGTCACCTCACCCCCCCTCCTCACAAAGCTGTCCAGAGCACAGCCTGCAATGTGCCACAGGGATAATCTCATCCATTAAAGTGAACAGAGAGCATGAACCGTGTCTGAAACGGGACTGGGAAATATCTGTACCAGATGCTTGTTGCTTCTGCTCCTGATTTCTGGGAGGTGTTCACTGAGGAGCTGGCAGGCAGCAAGGAAATCTTCAGAGGGTTTGCATCTAAAGGGAAAAGACTTTTGTAAATCCACCATGGACTTGCAGGAGATACTGAACCAAGCAGGAGAACACAGTCAGATTAGGTTGGAATATGTTCAACACATTTAAGTGTTTAAATTATTGGACACAAGTTGTCCCATTGACTTGACACAAATGTTAGGTACAAAGCTAAGCACTTCAGCAGAGTTTTAAGCCCAGAGCCACAGATTTATGTGGTTGATTTCACCTATTACAAAAATCCTTACGGTGGGGGAAAAAAAAATCTTATTCCTGAACCTGCAAAGAACTTTACCAAAAAACTTTCCATGAGAGGGGAGAAATGAGCTAACTCACCAGACATGACTCAGTGTAGGGCTTGAATCAATCCCCATTAGATTCTGTAGTAACTCAGAAAATATGTAGCTCTTTAAAGCCTTTTCCCTTTCCTGCAGAGGTCACCACTGCTGTTCCACCAGAAGAAGCCCCGAGCCAGCCCTGCAGTGCCACATCCTGTGGCCACCACAGCTCGGCCACCACCCGTGTCCTGGTTACCTGTGAGCCTGGTGCTGAGAGCAGGGTGCTGCTCCTGCTGATGCCTCCTGCTCATCATCATCATCATCCTCACGCCTCTCCCCTGAGGAAGCCCCTCTGCTTTCCCTTCCAGCCTGCTCGGGCTCCGCGTCCCCGGCTCTGCCCTCGGCCTCGGTCTCGGTGTCGCCGTCCGACGCGCTGTCCTCACAGCTGGTGTCTTCTTCACTTGACGTTGTCTCGTAGCTATTTGAGGACACCAGAGGTTACTCCCTCCTTCCCCAGGCGCAGCCACGGGGCCTGACCAAGGCTCATTGCCCCCAATGGGCCTTGGGTGAAGCCCAGAGTGACAAGCAGCAAGTTAAAAGGTCTGAGCCACAGCCGAAGTCGGGGTTAGTCTTTGTTTGGCTCCTTAAGCAGCAGGAGTGTGACAGAAGCAGTTAATGAGCAGCAGGCAAGGTTACTTCAGGGTTTTGGAGGGATGTCCATCACACACAGCCTGGGCAGGAGCTGCCTCCCTGCTGGGAGCTGCTGGCACGGTGGCAGGGTGACAGCAGCACGGCCCCCGTGGCAAGGAGGGACTGGTGGCATCGGCAGCCTCGAGGAGCACGAGACAAAAGCTGTGTCTGCACGGCTTTTGGGCTGAAGTCTTTTGGGCTGAATCCACCATTCCAGCAGCCCTGATGGAGATCTCTCCTCTGGTTGTCTAAAAGCATTAATATTAATAATGTCTTCCACAAAACAGAACGTTCGCTCTGATGGACCCCAGAACTTTCCTCAAAGTAACCAAGACTCCTCCAGTCCCTACAAGTTGTACCCACTTGGCAGAACCCAGCAAGTGGGAAGTCAGGGGAGCAGGATGTGAGCAGAAAGCAGCACCCAGGCTGGCACACACAGCTGTCTGCCCAGCCCAGGGACAGTGACACGTGTCCTGCACTCTTCATGCCAGCACACATTCACCCCAGCAGGAGGTGCTGCCTCTGCCCAGCTCACAGGCCGAGGAGTGTTGGACACTGGACACACCTGGAAAGGGGAGCACAACCCAAAGTTTCCTTCACCCCAAGGTAATTCCTCATCTACCAAAAAAGTCTTTTCCCAGGCCCTGAACCAAGTGCTGCTGGCTTTGCTGGAGCGTGGGGGCAGGTTAGTGGCAGCGTGCTCACCCAGGCAGTGCTGGCCTCCTCCAAAATCCACCAAGGTCAGTGGGAATCTTCCCAGGGAATCTTCCCATGGGATATCCCCAGCTGGGTTTTGGATGAAGCCCCAGGAGAAGGGTGTGCAGGGTGTCAGTCCCCAGCGTGTCCCCGCTGCTCTGAGCACACCACGGCCCTTCCTTAACGGGGTTACTCACGGGTTATCAGTGCTGGGTTAAAGAAGGGAGAAAAGAGGCTCTACTTCAACTGGCCTTTTAATCAGGAGGGGAAAAGAGGGGGAGAAAGAATGACTTCTCCAGCCATACAGAGGACATTCCACGTTAAAAGGCAGTTTTTGTCTTCTGAATGGATGCTTACCCACCATTTACCCCAACAAACTGGAGATTCTTTTTGGTCCCATTGCCTCCTGCATGGAAACCATAACCTTTCTTTTTCATGATGGATTTAAGACTTGTGGTTGGAGAGTTTTCTACCAAAATACAAAATAATAGATTAATTAAGCAGATGTGCCATAATTAGCAATAATTATTCCCAACCTCTACCTCTAGCAATCATAATTGTAAGCATCTTATTTCATAAATACAAAATAATAGATTAATTAAGCAGATGTGCCATAATTAGCAATAATTATTCCCAACCTCTAGCAACAAGCTACAAATCATAATTGTAAGCATCTTACTTCACCTTATGAGAGTCTTTTGATGTCTTGCAAAATTACAGATGCAGCTGGCCACAACCTGAACCTGCCCTGCCACCTTTAATAAGGTCTCAAACATCTCCAGGTGACTGGGAATATAAAGGAAGTGACTGGGAATTATGTATTTGTCCTATGAATATAAGTAGATGTTACTTTTGTAATACTGTTTTGGTTTTTGGGGTTTTTTTTCCCCACTAGCAATGTACTGGAAAATTCCTACATAAATCTGCTATAATACTACATGGATGAGTTTTTCCATTGGAATTTGAATAGTGTATATATATTAAGGAATAAGTCACTTATCTATTTGCAAGTCCCCTCCCTCCCCCAGAGAACAGGCATTGGATTCCCATCTTCATATAAACTAAAATTATTTTAGATGAAGGTCTGTGAGTGGGGACAGGTCTTTTCCCAGCCTGGTCGCTCAGTTAGTTTGACTGGTTTGGGTTCTGGAGAACTCCAAACTTCATTTACCCCAGATGAGCACCAGCCTCATATTCTTGCAAACTGAGATGTCCAATCCAAATAAAAAGAATGTTTATTTGATGGAACAGCCACCAGTGTGGCAGCTTTTGGAAGCTGATCCTGCATATAAATGAGCCACTGCTTTACGAGCTCCTACATCATTTTGTTTGATGTCAGATCCATAACTTGTGCCGTGCAGACATTTGCCTTTCTCATCATGCTTTGTCGAGACCATTCCTGATCTGACTGACAACAACTGTTCCACCACATCCCCCCCTGCTCCACGCTGGAATAAATGGGAAAAGATTTGGCCCGGACACATCGAAGCCTATGCCAATATTATTTACCCAACTGTTGATAGTGCGTGTTGGAATTCTCCTTATCCACGGGCCCTTGCGAGGAGTAGGCAGAGAGCAGGGAGTTTAGGGAATTAACTAACTGGTTCTGGATGGAGCTGAGCTTGGAGGCCGGCTGTTTGATAGCGCTGGCCAGCTCGGGGTACCCGTGCTCCAAGCACAGCCACTGCTCCTGCAGGAGCTCCTGGATCTTTTTTACATATTGGCCAATGGGGTCAACAGCCGGCAGGTCCTCGTGGCCAGGGGCACCTTCTTCTTGCAGCCCTTCCCGAGGGTTATCTTCTCCAAAGCCCGCCTTGCTTTGGGCTGCGTTTGGGCCGAGGGAGTCCTGGTGGTTCTGGTTGTCGTCGCCGGGGTGCTCGTGGATCTGCAGCCGGGTGAAGCCCGGAGCAGCAGGCCCAGCCTCCATGCTGGCCTCACCAGAACGTCCCCGTGCTCGAGCAGCTGCCGGCCCCGGCTCCCTGCACGCCCCCACGGCCTGCGCGCTGCTGTTCTCTTCCCGGTGGGAGCCGCAGCCGATGGATCTGGTGGAGAGTGGGATGTTGACGTTGATGCCTTTGTCCTGGGCCTGCCTGAGCGCTGTCACCTGGGAGAGCTCGGTGTTCACCGCAGCGTCCAGGCGCTGCAAGGCCCCGCTGCCCCGCCGCCTCCGCAGCTCAGCCTCTCTGCACTTCTCCTGCCACAGCTGCTCTTCCAGCTGAGCTCTGGAGCTGGCCAGCAGCTTAATGCTTTTCTCCTTCTCCTGGATCTCATGATCCTGCTGCTCCAGCACTGCCCTGACCTGCTCGAGCTCCTCTTTCTTCTTGGCCAGCTGCTCCTCCAGGTCAGCGACCTGCTGCTTCAGCGCCGTGACCCCGCCGGGCTCTCCGTGGTCAGGAGCCTGCGGAACACCGCTCTCCTCGTCCCCTCCAGCGCGGACGTTCCTCTCCTCACCTTCCTTCAGCACCTTCAGATCCACCTCACTCACACTTAGCCCCCTTTCCGCAGGGTTCCCGTTCTCCTCTGCCAGCCGGAGGGCAGCCGGCGCCGCTGCCTCACCCCTGGCCACGTCGGAGCCATCGGCGGCATCGCCCTCCTCACCGCGGCTCTCCATCACCACCTGCAGCTGCTGGCTCTGCCAGGGGGCCTGCAGGGGCACAGCCCCGCGGGGCTCCATCTCCCGCGGCGGGGTTAGGCCGCTGCTGTCCGAGCCGGGAAGGGAGGCGCTTTCGGAGCCGTGGCCGTGCTGCGGAGGGCTCCGGAGCGGCGGGGGTCCCGCCGGGGGGCTGTGGCCGGGGGGCAGCGCCTCGGGCATGCTGGAGGCCCGCAGCAGCTGCGGCCGCGCCCTCAGCGCGTCCTGCGGCCGGCCCAGCTCCGCCTGCCGCCGCGTCTCCGCCAGCAGCGCCTTCCTCCGGTAGCTCGGCTCCTCGGGAGCTGCCTCGGCCGGCAGCAGGGCCCGGGGGGGCTCTTCCCCCAGGGATGCCTTTCGCTGCGGGAAGGAGCAGGTGGAGGTCCAGCTCTTGCTGGGAGCGGCGCTGGAGCAGCCGCGGGAGCCGCTCTCGGGCAGGCTGAAGTTTCGGGGCAGGGTGCTGAATTTGGGCTGCTTGGCTCTGCGGTGGATGTGGACCCTCCTGATGGTGTTGCCTTTCTCGATGTCGTCCACGTACTTCAGGAAGTCCAGGTCCAAGTGGAAGCCGTAGGGTGTCTCCAGGGAGTAGGGGAGGCTGCGGGGCTGCTCCCTGTCCCCGTCGGGTTTGGGTGGCTGGCCATCTGCTGGAACATCCCCCCAAAAAAAGAAGAAATTATCGAATTTTGAAAAAAAAATTGTGTAGAGCAGGGGGGAGATGTTTTTTCTCTTTTCATCTCAGTTTTGGGCAGGCAGGGGCTGCAGCTCATTATCGTGGTGAAGCTGTGCAGACACACAGTGACACGCACCAAGCTCTGATCTGGTGCATCAGGTAATTGTTGCACTGAGGAAGCCAAAAATTTCCTGAAATCATGGCTCTAATTGGCAATTAAGCAAACAGCAGGTTTTGCAGGCAGAGCTGCGTGTCTGTGTAGGTACAGAGAGCTGCCTGGTGGATAATAAATCCAGCTCAATAACAGAATGTGGGATCAGTCTGTGACAATGACATTCTTCAAGGCTTTGGTTTTTTTTGGTTTGGTTCGAACTTTTCAGTGGCATAAGCAGTGCACACCGAGCAGGAAAATCATTGCCTCGCTTCACCTGCAACCACCAGGTCACAAATTATTCCTTGAAAATGACAGATCTGGGCAGAGGCTGCTGCTCAGAGCCGCAGCCATGCAGAACACACATCCCAAGGTGACCGGCTCAGCTCCCAGCACAGCTCCTAATTGAGGCAAATCACCACTAAATGGGTGTCACTGTGTTTGCCCACCCAGCCAGCACAGGCAAACAACAGCTCTCCGCCAGTCTCCCACTTTAACACAGCCTGCAAACAAATTCACAGCCCCCAGATTTCCACCTTGAGGGGTAACAGTTAAATTTCTGCACTTTCCTTTCTGCAGGAAGTCCCTGGAACCACAGTGGTTTGGGCTGCTCTGCAGCTCTGAGCAAATGAGTTGCTGAGGTGCTGCCTGGGTGGGAAGCAGCAGGTGGAAGTCAGAGGAAGGACAGAGGGAAGACACCTCTGGGGTCATCCCAGGGCACAGGAGCACAGCTGGAGGGTGGGAGCAGGGATCTGTCACAGAGCATGGGAGGACAAATATGTGCTGATCTAGAGCTGGGACCTGCTTTGCTGTGGTTTTTAAGAAATCAGCATGATAATGAACGATGGATTATTCACCTCTTGGCCCCACATCTACAGAACAGGTTATTTACAGCATTTCTGGTAAGGAAATTACTCCAGGGCTTGGTTGGGTTTTTTTTTTTCAAGGAATAAATGAACAAAAAAACATTCTGTAGGCTCCATACCTTCTGTCTTCTCCATGGTGGGGTCTAACTGGGCTGTCACTTAAGCATCTTCTGACAAGGGCTGAGGAGTCGCTTCACCCTTGAAAAAAGAAATGGATACTTCTAATTTCATAAAATAACACACTCAGCCATGTGAACTTCTCTCTTCATCTCTCCTTAAAACCTTACAAGCCTTCAAAGGCCACCCCCCTCCCACTTCCCATCTTCTGCAGCCCAGTGGTGTCCAAGGGCTTTGAAGCTGCTAAAACCAATAGCTCCTTTTCCAGAGGCAACAACTTGTGCTTGACAGACACATCCCAGGGAGCTGGTCCTTGTCAAACACCCCCTGCATCACAGAGGGTTTGACTGCCAGCGAGGACAGACAGACATTTGGGATGACTTGGGATCGATGGCACAGGGACTCTCCACTGACTCCTGTGAGCTGAGATATCCAACGTGATAAAAGCTCCCTGACAACAGGGATACAAACTACACACAGAAATGACTGGTTTGCCTTTTTTTTTAAACCCATAACAAGCAAAGATTCAAAATTTATGTTGACTCTCATTCTAATGACAGCCATTACTTCAGAGCACGTCCCTACTGTTAAAAAGAACCTTCACCAAATTGCACTGAACCACAGACAAATTGCTTTTGGCTCGGGGAACAACTTCAGGTGGAGATCTACCACAGCCAAAACTGAGATCTTCACATCATTTCTGGGCTGTGTTGCCAGAAATGGTAACACATTTCCAGCTCCTTCCCATCACGTGGGCACGGACGAGACCCTCCTGGAGCATGAGAAATGAAGGCTGGGAACGACCAAGAAAGGTCCTGGGTGAAACTTCTCAGCTCCAGATCCTTCAGGAAGGCACAGGGAGGAGCAGGGAAGGGTGAAGGAGGTTGGGGCAGCTGGACATCACAGTAGGAGGCTCCCTGGCTTGTGTGAGAGGGACAACAACGCTCCAAGAGAGAAGGTCTGGTTTTGATTTCTGCTGCAGAGGATGACGTGGGAGTTTCCTGAACAGTAGGTTGTTTGTTTATGACTCTCCTTACAGTATCTAGTTTGGTTCCTGGCCAGAGGCGGCCCCACAGCTGCTTGGAAGTCCATCCCTGCTCCTCCAGTGCATCCCTGAGCTATGCAATATTCTCAGGGCAGGACCAAGCGGAGCAAAGCCTGTGCTGAGCCAGCCCCAGCTCACACCCATCTCATGGACCAAAACACCAGAGTCTGAACTCATTTTCTGCGTGCAGAGCTTTGCCTCAGCGAGGGCTTTAGCTCCTGACCACAGCTCCAGAGCTCCCCAGGAAGGGGCTCCAGCTGACCTTTACCAAAGACCAGCTAAAAAATGGAGTCGAATCCTGCTGTATTGTTACCAGAGGACATTGCCACATCCCTGGAAGCATCCAAGGCCAGCTTGGACAGGGCTCTGAGCAGCCTGGGATGGTGGAAGGTGTCCCTGCCCATGGAATGAGATGATCTTCAAGTTCCCTTCCAACCCAAGCCATTCTGTGATTCTATAACAAATACTTTGGAAGATCAAAACCTTTTATAGAAACAATCACTTGTCAATCACATGGGCATGTTTATGGTCAATGCAGAGCCTTGATGGGAAGTCAGGAAGGTCCCAGCCCACGGAGAACATCAAAGCTCTCCAAAGCTCCAGCAGGGTCACCTGGTTGATGCCCACCCAGCACCCTGTGAGCTCCTGGAAAGCTCCTCAAGTGCTCTCCAATCAACCACACTCCTTCTACAGAGGACAACTCCTTCTGTCTCCTCCTGCCAGTGAACAGCACGTGCCAAAACAAACACCCACCTCTTTCTCAAATGTTGTTTCTTTCCCTTAATTTTCCAACTGCAGCCAATTCCAGCCTGACCAGCTACACTCCACTCTTCTAGGTCATTTATTCAGAAAGTTGCGGGGGGGGGAAGCCAGTGAAGAGGATGGTTTTTAATATCTAGATAATTACATTTGGATCATTTATGAGCTGGCTGGGTCCCAACTCTGCAGCCCAAATTGATACTACGACTACTCTCCTTTGACCAATCTACTTCAAAATCGCCTCGTAAAAGGATGCTGAATGTTCCCAACCAGCTTGCTGATGCTCTCCTGTCCCCTCCGGGGCAGCTCAGGCATGGAGAAGATGGCTTAGAGCCAAAAATGTGCCTCTTTGGACCCCACAGCTGCTCTCCCATGCCTGTCCCTAAGAAAAATGAGATTAAAATATGAAGTCATCTGCCAGAAGTAGCAGACCCCTACACCCAGAGTCCATAATTTGAGGCAGGGTAACAGTTTTAGGTGCCTCTGCATCCTGCTAAAACCTGTTAGCCTGACCCTCTGCCAGGTTCTATACTTGCTGAGTTTTCTCTATTAAATGAAATTGAAGAACATTTCTTTTTCTCCCCATGCATCGCTGATTCTTACCTTTGCTGCACAGGGAGGATTAATCCAGATTGGAATTAGAAAGTTTTTCTCAAGGCAGGAATAAATACATAGAGAAATGGAAACGGAGAAGCCAAATATGTGAGAAGGCAACAGAGCGAAGTGGTTTTATTCCCGGGGGCAGCCCGTTTGCAGGGACAATGTACTGTCTTTTTAACCAGCCTGGACTCAAGCACTGGCTCTTTACACTCACATTTAACCCCTCTTTCACTCCATCTTGCCAGGCAATGTGAGCAGCTCCCCCATCCACCCCAGCCAGCAGAAGGGAGAGCACCATGACATCCCCAAACATTTAAATAACAAATTAACTCAACCACGTACCACAAATACCCACAAAATCCATTCTCACAGAGTGTCTTGCTAGTAATTTTAACTGGGAAACAGTTAACCCTGAGCCTACAAATAACACGATAACCCACCAGCATTTAGCACAGTCTTGTCAGCTGTAACACAACATGATCTGAGCTCTGCCTGTCTGCCCTCCTGCACTGCAGCAGCGGCTCCAGCACTTCGTGATGGAAGGAAAAACTGGTTAGCAAAGCATTTTGTCAGGTTACCTGCTCAGGCTGGCACCCACAAACCCCCCGGGCAGCAGCAGCTCTTGCCTCCCTCCAAAGCATCTTCTCCCAGGGAAGGGCTCGGAGCAGCGACCGCGGCGTGGCTGGAGCCCAGCCTGCTCCAGCAGTCACAAACTTGGTCAGCTGAGCTGTGACCTTGCTCAGAAAGCAAATACAAGTTTAAACCAAGAAGCACAAAAGAGGGATTGATTTTCCAACAGAGCAGCCCACGGCTCTCGGATGACCTTTGCGAGGACAGTTCAATCCCGGTGCATAAAACGAGTTACTTTTCCACGGAATAGTTCTTTTTCCCAGAAAACACAGAGCACCAAGCGTTGCCCGGGCTGTCGAGGGGGGTGCTGCCTTATCAGGGCTGATAATTGAAGAGAGAGTCAATAATTAACGGCGGCGTTGCTGCTGTACCTGATGCTGCAGCTGCAGCCCTCCGCATGCTGCACCTCCGGGCTGGAGCATTAGCAATTCCACCAGCGCTCTCCCGAGGAAACGCAGCCGGCTGCCGCGGCTCGGGAAGCTGCGGAAGGGCTCAGTGTCCCCAAATCCTCCGGCAGAGCCGCGTTCCCACGTGTGGAGCAGGCACAGCCCCTTGTCCCGTGCCCATCCATCCGCAGCCCGCCGGGAGATGCCGGACGGGACGGGCGGCACGGGCAGGGGGTGTCCCGGTGTCCCGGGATTCCCGGGGGGGACAGTGGCACTCTCCGTAACAAATCTCCAGCCCTCGGCTCTGGGGTTATCCATCCGAACTTCCAGCTGGCAGCGGGCGAGGCAGGGGTCAGCTGGCAGAGCAGACACTGGAACAGGCTGCCCGGAGAAGCTGGGGCTGCCCCTGGATCCCTGGAAGTGTCCCAGGCCAGGTTGGATGGGGCTTGGAGCAACCTGGGACAGTGGGAAGTGTCCCTGCCAATGGCAGGGGTGGGACTGAAGGAGCCTGAAGGTCCCTCCCAACCCAAACCAGTCTGGGATTCTGTGATTTTGGGCAGGGCGGCTCAGAGATGGGCAGAGTGCCTGTCCCAAGCCCGTCCTGAACTCCTGCATTGGCATTCCCCTCGGGCATCCTGGATTGCTGCCCCTCCAGGCTGGCAGCAGGGACAAATCCCTCTCTCTCTGCACTGAACTTGCAACAGCCTCACGCTTGCAGAGGCGTTCAGGGCTGCAAAACTCTTCCAGGGCTGGGAAAGAAAATCCTGGGAAGCGAAGGCATCCCCTGGGAGCTGGGGGCTCTGCTGGGGGCTCTCACCAGGCAGTGCCAGCAGCTTTCCCATGGCCCAAGGAGCAGCACGACCCGAGTCTCATGCTAGGGAGGAAAAGCACATCTTGCCTCTGTGTGAGAGCAGAGCTGCTGGCGCTGCTCCAGCTCCCCGCAACCCCAAACGGGACTTTAACACATGAGCTTTGAAGAAAAGCAGACAAGCTCTGCCTTCGCAGGAAGCACAGTATCTGGACGCACAGAGAACCAGCAGCGTTTGTCCCTCTGCCAGCGGCACGGATGGGTTAAACTTCCTACCCGAGGAATGAAAAATCATCTCAACGCCGCCTTTCCCAAAGGCTGCCTTTCCCAAAGGCCCTTTCCCACGCGGCTCCATCCCACACCACGCTCGGCAGCCGTGGCTTTCTGCTTTCACAAGCAACTGCTGAGCCTGAGGTTCAAAACCAACTCCAGAGCACGCTGGCTCGCTTTCTGCTGAATTCCTCTGCTTTAGCTACGCTCGTGTGTCTTTTCTGAGCACACTCTGCCGCTTGTGTTCTCCAGGCAAAGCAGCACCACGGGAAAAATGCACATATTTCTATACATATATTTCTATACGTGTATATATCTCTGATTTTAAAGTCGTTCTGAAAGAACTGTTCGGTTTTTCCACTGGACAGACCTAGCAGGAAGCTTTAATTTGGAGCATTTCCTCACTGCAATTACCCACATATGACCTACAGTTGTTCCCACATTTAATCCCTCTGGAACTGAAGAAGTCTGTGACCCCTTAAATAAGCTTTTAATCGGGAGCTACGAAGGGAAAGAGTCAAAACACGCAAATTAATTAATTATGGGCTGGCGCTTGATGGATTTACATCCAGCCTCTGATAGCTTTGCCCCAAGGGGGGTGTGCAGGGTGGGAAGTGGGGAAGGGGCTCACCAAGACTGTCCCCAAGCAGGAGAGCTGAGGTCATGGCCTGGAACTGCTGCTGCTCCACATCAGGGGCATCACCGCAGCTGCCGGGGGGTTTGCTCTGCTGAGAGGAACCAGACGGCTCTGAAGTGGCTCAGGAGCCATCCCTTCCACCCCCCCGGGCACCACTGCTGCCTCCCTGGCTGCTGGCAGGGCTGCTGCCCTCCCCTCCCCACAGAGAATCCCTGTGGGATGGCAGCTTTGGGCTTCACTTCCCCACCACGGGTCCGTTCAGGTGGGACGGGACAACTGAGATCATCCAGGGACACCTCCCTGCTCCAGCAGGGTCACCCCAGAGCATCCTACTCAGGAATATGTCCAGACAGGTCTGGAATATCCCCAGTGAGGGAGACTCCACAGCCTCTCTGGACAATCTGCCCAAGGCTCGGTCACTGCCCAGGGAAGAAGTTCTGCCCCACGTCCAGGTGGAAATTCCCAGGCATCATTTTCTGCCCATTCCTCCTGTGCCATTGCTGGGCACCACTGAGCAGGGCCTGGCTTGTCCATCTGACAACTCCCTCTGGATACCCATGGATGGGGTCCCTTCTCAGTCATCTCTTTTTGAGACTGAGCAGGGCCAACTCTCTGTGCCTCCAGGCCCTTCCTCATCTCCACAGCCTCCACTCCAGGAGCTCCATGTCCCTCTCGTCCCGAGGAGCCCAGAGCTGGACACAGCACTCCAGATGTGCCTCTCAGAGCCGAGCAGAGAGGCAGGATCACCTCAGGGTGACCCACAGACAGAGCTGGCCCTCGGCACCCAAAGGGTTACACCCAAACCTGCTCCATCCGGGCGGTCTGGATTGCACAACAACCCGGCTGCAAATGGACATACCAGGAATAAAAATGGCCTCTCGGGGAATATTTGTTGTAGGGATTTTTTAATTCTGTTTTCACTGCAAAGGAAGAAAAATAACCCACTTCCAGTCTGCTGGGGACATGCACACGGGTGGGATCTCTGCTGTGATCCTCTGCCCGCTGGCACAGCCGCGGGAAGGAGTTTCCCTCCAGGAGGAAAAAAAAAAGAGGTTTGAAAACTTTGTGGGATTAAACAAATACCTAGCTAAATAAAAGCAGTTTAAAGTCCTGGTTTGCACTGCAAGGAGCTGTCATGAGGTTTCCCAAGGTGAGAGCAAACAGGGTTGCTGCTGGATGAGGTCTGAATCCTGGGAGCCACCAGCCACCTTCCCACGTGTGTCTGGCATCACAAAGTCACCACTGCCAGTGGTCCTGTGCCCCAGAGCATCCCTTGGAACGGCAGCTTGAGGGGGCAGAAGGCAGCTGAGCAGACCCAGAATCAAAGTGGGGAGACCAGACAATGCCTGAGCCACTGCTACAAAGCCAACAGCACCCAGGAGGGAACGTTCCCAAGCTGGATCCATCCCAGCCTGCAGGCACACCACACGTGCTGGGCAGGCTTCCCTCTGCGCTGAGGCAGAGCAGGACTGGATTTAGGATGCAAAATCTGTTACTTATGGGAAGAGCCTTCATCCTGAGACCAGTGGATGGTTTCAGCACATGGCTGATGACAACAGCACCTTACTGCACCCCAGGAGGAACCTCCCTTGGCTGCTGCCTGCCCAGGGCATCTCCAGAGCAGAGCCGGGAGCTGGAAGCAATTTGGGAATGCTGGAGAGGGACGAGCTCTCTCTGCAACCCATCAGCTCGTGGCTGATGATGGAGAGGTCCAGGCTGGCCTCCCACCCTCTCTGCACAAAAAGCAGCAGAGGAGGAGCGGCTGGGGCTGGAGCTGGGGGCTGTGCACATGGAAAACATCCTGGAGGCGTCTGGGGCCTCCCCGGGGTTTGAACCAGAGGCTTCACAAGGAAGCTGAATAATGATCCCGGCACCGCTCCATAAAGGAGAGGATCTCTTTCAGCAACCCCCGGGTGTGCAACCCTGGGTACTTAAACAGCCATTTCAGGCCCCTTTCCTTCCCAGTGTCTGTAATAAAGCTGTGTGGATTCTGATTTTATTAAAGCTGCTCGTTGCTGTCTAATAAATGTTATGAGCTTCCTGCCAGCATTTCCATTAGAGACGGGTCAGACCTGGAGGTATCAGATATCCAAACTCTCTCCCTCTTTTCTGGCTTACCAGGAGGGGAAAATGATCACATTCACCCCCTCCTCTGATAACCTCTTTTCTGACTGACCTTCAGCTCATTCCAGCCACAGACTCACAAAAGCCTTGGTCGATTCTTGTGATTTTATCCCGTGCCTTGAAAACTGTGGTGTTTTCCCTAAAGTCTTCTCTCCCAGAGCCAGGTGAGCACAAAAAAGCACCCAAAGCCCTGAAACAAAAGTGCTCCATAGTCAGAAGGCAGACAGAAATCTGGGGTGCCTCGTTTCTAATGTTTACTCTCTTTGCCTCAATCCCACAAGTTTTGAGGGAAAACAATGAGGTCCTGCTATGGCTTTTGGTCTCTTCCAAGCTGCTGGTTTCTTCCTCCCTGACCTTGGACAAGCCAAGCTTTGCTGCCACTGATACTGAATAACTCCCACGTGGTCAAAGTGGGAAATTTTCGGTGCTTTTAGGAAAACCCTACTGTCTGCATTTCTCTGCTCCTCCCTGGGCAGCCACCGCAATCCCCCACGGAGACACGGAGCCATTTCCCATCGATTTCTGACCCCAGCCAACGAGAGTCGCATTGATCACACTCCTGACAAGTTCAAAAACCTCTTCACACAGGAACATTTCTTTTTCAGGACACCTGAAACCACTCTCCCCATTGACTGGGGCTGCAGAGAGGGAGGATGTGCCGCCTTCCTCCTCTGCTGGTGATTTCTGTGTGGATAACGGGAGCTGGGAGCCCTGGAGCAGCACTTCCCACCTCTCACCCATTTAGGAAATGGGGATTTTCCTCCAGGTTTTTGACCAAGCCTCAGCCCTTCACCACATATTGCTGGTGCAGTTTCTGCTTTCTCACTTACACCACATTCAACCCTGATGGGCAGAGGAACCGGCTGCAAAGATGAATTTGGGATATTCTCACTTTGAAGATGGAGACCTCTGTGTCTGGGTAGGTTTTTCACCATATTTCACATTTCTGACGCCATCAAATTGTCCACTTGGGTGGACATTTGGTATTTTCTTAATAATGACACCACCTTCTTTTTCATGTGCTGTTTAAACCCTGGGATGGGCAGGACTCGAGGCTTCCCAAAACATGAATTCCCCTGAGGTTTAAAAGAAGCAGGAGCTCCCTGCAGCCAGTTACTCCCCACTGCTCTCCCCTGGCATTGTCACTGAGGATTTCTGCCCCGAGCCATGGGCTCCTTCACACCCCTGGAGTTGGGCTCAGGGTTTTATTGACCAAAATCTGCATCCCACTGCTCTGGAGCCAGGCAGAGTCACAGAACCCCTGTCAAGTGGGCCACCAAAAGGAAAATACAGTAACTTTCCATATTGGTTTTTTTTCCCTCATCAATGGGGCCACGCTCATGTGGCTGCTCCCAAAACTTCCTTAAAAAGACCCAAGATTTGATGAGTTAGGCTGCAACGCACAGCGATGAAAATGCGACTTTTAAAATATTTGGCAGCTGTAAAACCACCAAGGGAGGGACCTGAATTGGCACCGAGCTGGTGAATGAGCCTGTGTTCATCCAGCAGCCATGTCCCAGGATCTCAACACCGCTCCTGATTCAAGGAATGCTTTGAGAGCAAACCTCTCCCTCCCAAAAGGTTCCCATGCCAGAGGCTCTCTGATGGGAAGCGATGTCATATTCCTGCCTGATGGCAAAGAAATATGTGGGAATGGGACAGACCCAGCACTGCATGGGGGATGATACCTGGGAGGCAAAGCCTGCCTCACAATAGGACTTTCTGGAGAGAAGCAGGATGTGACCAGGGTTTTCCTGCTCCCAGGAAACTGCACCAGGAGTCTGACAGAGCCCACAGCAGCAACAGGCTCCCTGACACCTCATCTTCCAGCTCCAGGGCTGTTTTAATGAATCCATTCACTGATCCCTCCTCAACCACAGATTCCCCAGCCAGGTCCCTGCTCATCAGGTTGTCATTTCAGCAGATATATTTATATTTTAAATATTACAACCAAAGCGACAAATAACCAGTGATTAACATGAGGTTACAGGTTTCCCCTCCTCCTTTGCCATCTCAGGTATCATTCAAGAGATCAGCTTTTCCCATTTAGCCCATCCAAAATCAAACACAAACCACCTGGAAGACTGCAAAACACGTCCAAAGGCAAATTCTGATTTTTTTCACATTGCTGTGGGTGCTACCCTTGCCCTACATGAGCAATGTTTTTGGGTGTTCACCAATTTCATTTGGGCAACACAGCTGAAATATTTAATATCTGGGGTGGCTCTGGACAAGGGAAGCCCTTCCTGCTGGTGTCACATCCCAGAGCTGTCAGGAAAATGAGATATCCCTGAAGAGCCCAGACCCACTTCCAGCCCTGCACGGTGAACATCACACCCAGAGCATCCCGACCGCCGCTTCCTCCATCCTGAACTCAGGTGAACTTCCAGCTGACATTATCCAACCCTCGTTCTGCCTGCTCATGGACCACCCAGCCTCCTCTCCAGCGAGCTCAGTGATGTGCAGAGCTCAGCCCCTGCAGCAGCTGGGCGCTCCCTGCTCCTGGTTTCTCCCGGAGCCCATCCCGAGCTCCCAGGCCGGCTGGAATCAGCATCTGCCCACTGGGAGCTGAGGAAAGCCGCTCGGGCAGAGCTGGGCTGCTCGGAAAGGCGATGCTGCCCGTCCCTCCGCTCCTCCGGGACACAGGGAACCCGAGCACAGCCCGGCCAGAGCAGGAATGGGTCACGGTGCCAGGAGCTGCTCCGTCCCGGCGGCTGGAACGCCGGCAAGGAAACGGGGAGAGGCTGCGGGCAGCGGGGGGAGAGCGCGCTCAGCCGGGGGCTGGGCTGGGGCTTGGCTGAGCCCAGGCTAGGCAGGGTTTTATGGATCGGCTTTGAGGCTAAACACAGCTCTGGGGACTTCCACTGCAATGCCCACGGCCTGGGGGCCCTTCCCAGCCCTCACACGGTGACCTCTGGGGCTCCCAGCAGGGCTCGGAGCTTTCCTGCCCTCTCCCAGCTGCCCAGCCACGCTCAGTGCCCCCATCCCGGAGCCAGGCGTGCTCTGGAAACATTCCCGACCCGAGTGAGCCACGGCTGATGCTGCCCCCGGGCAGCCTCGCCAGGGGCCAAGAGCCCTGGGCACCCCCGGAGCATCCTTGGAGCACCCCCGAGCACCCCCGGAACATCCCTGGAGCAGACCCAGGAGCACCCTCGGAGCAGACCCAGGAGCACTCCTGGAGCAGACCCAGGAGCACCCCCTTGGAGCACCCTCCAAAGCGCTCCCACACACTCCTTGAGCACCCTGGAGCATCCCTGAGCACTTCCAAAACATCCCTCTGAGCATCCTCCAGCGCACCCTCCGAGGCACTCCCAGCGCACCCCGAGCATCCCCCAGCGCTCCCCCCGTCCTGGAGCAGACCCAGGAGCACCCCACAGCGCCCCGGGCACCGACCCCGACCCAAAGAACCCCGGGCGCGGAGCTGCCCGCCCGGCGCGGCCGTACCTGCGGGCAGAGCCAGCGCGGCGCTCCCGCTCTCCGCTCCGCGAGGGAGCCGGGGCGGGCCCGGGGCGGGGCGGGACCCGGTGCCCTCCCCCGGGCAGCGGGGCCGGGGGCGGCCCGAAGGGGCTGCGGGCGGGACAGCGGCAGCCGGGGGGAGCGGCGGCTGTGGGAGGCCGGAGCGCTGCTGTTTGGGATGGGTTTTTTAAAGTTTCCCTCGTGCCCGCTGCGTTCGGTTGAACGCTTTATTTATACTTTTGCAGCTCATCCTGTTTGCACAGATGCGGTTCAAGAGCAGTGGGAAGGGAAATCTGCGGGGATGGGCTCGGGATGCAGAAGTTGAAATGTTTTTGCACCAGCTGTTCTCTGGCTCGGCCCTTCAGCCCCGCCCGGTTCACTTCGGGCCCTTGTTCCTCAATGCAATCACATGGAAAGTGCAAAGAAAAGGAAATTTGGGTTTTAGGCTTGGAGCTTCCCCATGTGCCCAATCCCATGTGCTCGTCCAGCTGTGCCAAGTGAGGACAGGCAGAAATCAGTTAAGCGATGCCAAATAATTCCTTCAGCACTAGGTAAAGCTTTTGATTTTCCTTGTCTTTGAGACACAGGGGCAAATCCCAGCCCTGCTCCAGCTGTTCCAGAGCGTGGGAGAGCAGCAGCTCCAGGGATGCTGGGGCAGCACATGGTCTCCATCTGGGCCAGGAACTCAGCATCCAGTGGGGATGGATGTGGCCCACTGGGATCCCCCCTTCCCTCGAGTGGAACCCAAAGACCTTTAAACTCTGACTGGGAACGTCACAGGGGCAGATCTGAGGGCTGGGCTCTGGCTGCTGCCCAACCACCCAGCAATTCCAGAGTCCTCCTGGCAGTGCCCAGGCTCCTGGTAAACAGGGAGGAATAAAATATCCCATTACCCAGTTCAGGAGTGACCGGGGCTCTGCCCTCGTTTCCGTGTGAGGGGCTCAGGTGCTGAGTGAGAGAAACACATTTCCTGAGGAGTCTAACAACAGATCAGAGAACTGAGGGGAAAGAAAGAGTGGGATCCTTCAGGCTTCCCAGGACAGCCCCTGCTCCTGCTGCTCGGGGCATTCTGGCAGTGCCTAAAAGAGAGGGATCACAGTACTGGGATTTTTTTTTTTTTTTTGTTTTTTTTTGCTGGTGGAAGTGATTCTGACATAATTTTCTTCTCTTGATCCTGATCAACAAACCAACTTTGATATGCAGCCATGGCTTCGGAAACACAGCACCTCTGCTGCTGCTCTTGGAACTGTGCACCTTATCCATTACCATCATCCCAAAGCCATGATGATCCCTGAGCCCTAATGACAACAACGAGGTTTTTTGCAGCAGGAACTTTGGGTACCAACAGGAAGCTCTTGTGGTTGCAGATATTCAGCTGAACTTGTTTTTGTTCTTTTTTCCCTGGGGTTAGATTAAAGTGCTCAAAGGTGTGTGTGGGGTAAGAAGCTGTGGTGGCAGCTCACAGCACACATTTCTATAAGTGTGCCTCAGAAAAGCACCAGCTACCAAAAACCCCATTCTTGAGGAAACAGCCAAACCCATTTCCCCTTTTCAGTCACTGAAGTTCTACTTGCTCAATAGCTGCAGGAAAAAGAGTTTTTTCCATGAGCTGTAGGTGCTTGGAAACGTATACAGAGATGTGGAATACTTGTGTCACCCCTCTTTAACTGCAGAGAATAAATGGTGCTTTCAAACAATCCGGGATAAACAAGGAGAACTTTGCTGTCGGCACAAACAAAACCCAGTAATTTGTTTAGAAGCGGATTAGGTGAATTTGGGGAGCGCTCCAATGTGCCTGATTCACACGAATATCCAAGAATCCTCTGAGATGCCGCTTGCCAGGAGCTGGGAGGGGACATGAGGAATGCAGCCACAGCCTCTCCCTGCCCATCATCTCCCACTGTGTCCTCCAGCTCCCCGCTCGGGCAGCGTCGGAGGCCGCGTTCCCCGCGCTGAATTTCCATCTTGCAGAGTTCAGCTATTCTTAGGCGAGGTTGTGAGTCATTAAGCGCTTTCAGATTGTTTATTTGTCAAGCCACAGGCACTTAGATTTACTTCTGAAGCCAGACCAGCCCCTCCAAGGATTTCTGTGTGCCACAGAAATTACTAGGTGAAATTCCACGGCGGGAGGTCAGCCCGGAACGCTGCGTGCCAGATCCGCCCAAGGGCTCCTTTTCAAAGGTCACTATAAGAGGGGAAAAGAACAACAAGAAGAATGTGGTTTCCTACAGCCTCTCACCACCTGATTTAGCTTTTATGTGTGTTTTTTAAGAGAGGCACTGGGCTTTGCTGGCTGGCTGTAGTGCCTCGGAGGGTGGATGGTGGTTTGGATGGGGAAGGGACTCCCTGGGGATGAAGGTTTCCCTACAGGGGTGGGATTAGGCCCTCCTGGACGCCCTGCAGCTGCCAAGAGCAGCCAGACAGGAGCAGGGAGAGGCTCCTGCCCTGTGCAAGGAGGAAAACAGAGTTGGTGTTGTGTCCAGAGCCTGCAGTGCCAGGGCAGGGGCTGATGTGATGGAGCCCCTTTGGAAAGGCAGTACAGAATCACTACTGTCCTATAGAATGTCACGTTTGGGCCAACATCCTTTTTTGTAGATTCTCTGCAAGCTTCTGCTGTGCTCACAGAGCTGCCTTGTATGGTCTGGGAATGCCAGAAGCCTGCCCCATCCACCTGCCAGGCCTGTGGCCTTCCACTTTTGGCTGGCAGCATGAACGGGGCAGAATGCTTCTGCCAGAATCTGGGTGCTGCAGGAATAAAATATCAACCCAACAAAGCAGCTCCATTTGGGAGGGTTTTATGGATCAAGCCATGATTATCATGAAACTTGACTGTGCATCCCCTTTCACACCCCAAACCCAGTGCTTCCCTACACATCCCAGCCAGCTGGATGCAGGCAGGAAAAACTGTGGAGTGTAGATACAACCTCTGTGTCCAGGAGAAGAAACAGCCTCCAGGAACCAATATGCTGCTCATTCAGCCCTGTACCACATCCTGTGATCCCCAAAGAGCTATGGAAAAGACTTCATTTGCTTATGGCACACAGATCACCCTTGTGATATTCACATCAAACCACGTGGGCTTGCCTGGCAAATAAATTTGCTGTAGTTGTGTTCCCCAAAAGAAATTGTTATGTCCTTGCAAGTATTTGGGATGCCTAGAGAAGTTGTGGCTGCCCCTGGATCCCTGGAAGTGTCCAAGGCCAGGCTGGACAGGGCTTGGAGCAACTTGGAATAGTGGGAGGTGTCCCTGCCCATGGCAAGGGGTGCAATGGGATGAGCTTTAAGGTCCCTTCCAACCCAAACCAGTCTGGGATTCTGCAATGAACAAGAAATGCTGTTGCTCATAGCTCAGGTGGCCCTGGCACAGCCACAGCTGGAATTCACACATCCATCGACAGACTCCAAATCTACTCAAAGGGAATTTCTTGGCTCAGTTGTCCCTTGTAAAGTGGTTCTCATTTTTCCATAAATCTCTTGTGGACAGGTGTGTGCTCATGACCCTGGGCTCACTGTGATGCTGCTCCTCTCAGGAGAGGACACCCATTCCCATCACAGAGAGAGGCTCAGCTGTCCTCTGCCTTAGCTGTGGTTTCCTGGACTTTTACTCATGTGTCACTTGTCCCCCTGCTCCACGGTCTGATTCCCACTGAGTCACCACGCTGGAGTTCCTGCCCTCCAGCAGTGGTTTAGTGCCTGATGACTCAGGAGCCAGCTTCTCAGTATCCTGCCCAGGAGCTGCACCTAGAGAAGCCCTCGAGTTCCCTCCAGTTCCATCCTCCAGGCTGAAGGGTCAAATGTGACCTGCTGGCTTCTCAGGGATAAAGATGTTACCTGTTAGAAAACTGCCAATTCTCTTTAAAAGCCAAGCAAGGGCATCTAGTGATGTTCTCAGCGCTGTGAACTCCACAGACTGCAGGAGAAGTTGGTTTTCCTGGACACCTTGCTCCTGTGGCCCATTTACAGCCTCTTCTTGTACCAAGGTGGGGGGCAGAAGGAGGAACTGATCTACCCCTGCACATCTCAACAGCACAAATGCTTTAGTCAGGTTTCGCTTTCACTCGAGCCATTCATTCACTCACATGGTGATGTTTGTGGCTGTAACAAAGGGCTGTTTATTTGTGTATATATCCAGTCTTTGGGATAGACAAGGAATCTTCAGCTGGGATTCCAGCAGGGAGTTCAGAAATTCACAAGGGGATGGCTCTGTGGTGGGGACAAAACCTGGCACAGTTCTGGATGAGGCCAGCACAGGCTCTGCAGTTCCCAGCTTGAGGTGGCTGTGTTGGGGTCACCTTGCTGTGTAATTCCTTTAAAAATGGCAGAAATGGCTCTGCTATGGAGAAAAACAAGTACTCACCTGTTGATTCTTTTGCTTTTTTTTTTCTCCTGCCCAGGTGGGGATTAAATGCACAAGACGGAATTTCTTGTTTGGACTCAGATGTTTGTTAGTTCTTACCTCTGTCACATCTCACAAACCTTGAGTTCCACAGCACTGCTCTCTGACAAACCACAAATGGAGCCCCATCTCCCTCTCACAAGGCCTTTTAAGGATAAACTGTCCAATTGAGAAATGACACCTGAATTATTTTTACTTTTAACCCAATAGCCAACCAGCCGTGCCCACAATGGGGACTTTTTTACCTAATTACACAAAACCACCCAAACCCATGGAGAAGAAGGAGAAGAAAAAGGACCAGCCAGCAAAACCTCCATCTTGCTTTATATATATTACTATATTCTAAACCCTTAAACTCTAAGTTTTTCACCCTGTGATGTGACACACTTCTATTGAAACTGCACACCCACAATCCCAGTTCTGTCATTCCATTTTGGAATCCTTCTCCACAGCCTCAGGTCAATGCAGTGTTCTCCTGGGGGTCAGTGCCTGCCAGCACAGAAAGTCTGAAATTCTCAGCATCCAGGGCTCCAACACTCTCCTGAATCTTAAACCTTTATAATGGTGGCCTCGTGTCCCTAGGTGTGGATGAGGAATTCCAGAATCCCTTCTAGGAATGTCTGTCAGTGGAGATGCTGCCAGCAGATGGTGCAAGCATGTGCAGGTCGGGCTTCCTCCTTCCTCTGCTTCCAGGAGTGAGTAACAGCTCTGTGCGATGTTATTCCGACCTGAGAACAGAGATGGGGAGGGATTTTGTGGGCATTTTTATTTTGGATATGGTTTGCAATGTAGCACCTGCCTTCTGATGGGAACTCCAGCCCCTAGCAGCAAACTGCCTCTGCTACCAGAGAAGCTCTGGATCTGTATTTATATCAAACAGAGGAGCAGGCTGTGAGCTGTGGAAGAAAATATGCACAGCCAGGCAAAAACTGGGGAAAACACCCTCAGGATGCAACAGCACCACATACAGAACATCCCCTTTTTTCTGCAGCTTTGCTTTCAGAGAGATCTGAGGAGGAATGTTCTGTTTCAGACCTGGCCACAGAACCCTCTTGCCCTTGGCAGATTTTCAGAACCACACGTTTATATCATTATGAACTAATTAATCTACTTTATCTCTACATTATGGGTGCAATTATTGCTATTTTCTGAGATATCATACATGCATATGTTGCTCTAGGAAGTTCACAGATCACAACCAACTGTGTTTTCTCCTAGGAGGGAGATAAACCAGAGCCAAGGCTGTGCTATCAGTGGCTAAATACCTTGACCTCCAAACTTATAAACACTCCCACATGGAGGAACTTGTTATGGTTTGTGCTTAGACAAGCTCATGGTTTGTGGCTGAGGACTCCAAGCTGACATTTGCCTTCTGCAGCTGAAATTGAAGTTTACAGAACTGTAGCAATGTCTGATTTATTCTTTCCTGCCTCCCCTAAAATCTGTATCTTTATGGATGCCAGAAAACAGCTGGCCACAGAGGTCAAGGTTTTGGACCAGGTTTTCCTTGGCAGAGGATGAAGCTGCTGTGAGTCCCCAGGTGGGAATGAGTTGCTCTGTGGCCCAAACTAGGATCTCACCCCTGACAGAAGACAGTGGCTCTGCTGCTGCCTCACCCCCTGTCTGACATCAAATTGCCCAAACTCATCCTGTTTGGTTGCCAGAGCCAGGCACAGCCCTGCAGAGGTGCTGCTCCCACAGGGTCTGCAGTTCTGCAGTGGCCAAATTGCTCCCACCGAGGTGAAAGGAAGGGTTATGAAATGATTGGAGATGCTCTGGAAGCAGATGTAGCTCGTCAAGCAGGGATAATTCAGGGTTTGTGACGTTCCCAGGCTGCTTGCTGTGGGAAGAGTCAGATTTCCTTTCCTGTGGAGTAAAGCAAGGCAGACAATTTGTTCCTGTTTCTGGCTGTGAAAGGGCACAGAGTCTGCATGAACCGTGGGGATCACCAAACAATAAAATCCCTAAATATTCACTTCTGTTCCTTGTGCCTGAAGCCAGTCCTGTCCTGACTTTTTATAGCCAGTATTCTTATTAGTTTGAACACTTTCTTACCTTTTCTGTGTGGGGAATTTGACCAACAGTCCTATTCCTCAGGAATGAAATGGGTTTTACCCAGCGTGGGCTGCAGAATTTCCCACCCCGAGGTCCCCGTGTGATCCAAGCCTGCTGAAAGAGCACATTGTCTGCACACAATTTGCACCAAAATTCACAGAATAATTCTAACAATACCAGAGCCCTGACAGATTTATAGACCTATCACTGATATGGCTGCAGGCTCTGGAAATTGATTTATATGATTCAGCAACAGCTAAAGGTTGGGGAGGTTTTCCCCTGCTGGGAATCGTGCTCTGTACTGGAAGCTGCCTCCAGGACTCCAGAAATCCCATCTCTGGGGAATCTGCTCCTTCCAGGCATTTCATGGAGTTATTTTTGGCTGTGCCTGTGAAGATTTCTGGTCTCCCAGCACAGCTATTTTTGTAACACATGGCTGTGAAGTCCATAGTATTGGACATAATCTGATTTTGCACATTGGACTCTACGTAAGGAATCAGTGCCTCCTGCACCTGCTCGTTCTTTGGCCTGTGCCTGAAACACTCCTTTACTGTAGGGAGTGAAGCTTCAGAGCCTTCTAGACAACAGTTCCTTTATGGAGCGTGCTAAGCTGCCATAAATATTTAATTAGGTGTTACTGTGGGTTTGGAGAGATACAGAAAAAAATAATCCCCATTTCCTTACATTTAAACACAACCTTTTCCTGCTGGAAAAATTTCCTCACATTAAGCACTGACATATTTTAAGAGGGGGCATAAAAATCTGAGAGGGTGAGAGGCTGGTGAAGAGGAGATTTGAGGGAGCTGAGGGTTTTTCCTGGGTGGGAGGGAGCTGCAGGATGGCAGCTTTGAGATGGAGCTGTGTGGGTGTCTCTGAGGCAGCACAGCTCCATGTCAGGCTGGTGGGTGAAGCTTCTTCCCAACCAGGGCAGCTCCTGCTTCCCGAAAATAAATCAAGGCTTCAGGGGCATTTTGTAATGAATCAGCAAAGCAGGCTGCCCTGGGCATCCAGGGGCTGGCACTGCCTGGATTCCTCCCTGGGCCCCAAATTTTGGGTACAACAACGACCTGGACTGGGATTACAGCTGATGAACTCAGCAGTGAAAGGTGAGATGGAAGAAAGAGGCAGAAGTGTGACTGTGTTGCCTAATTAAAAAAAATCAATCAAGTGACAGACCTGCAGCTAAGATTTCACCCCAGTTTTCCATCCAGGTGGCAGAGGGGAAGCTTAAATATCACTCAGAATGTCTCACAATTATATTGGCTTTGTTTCTCAAAGCCAAAGAGAGCTAATTTAGAGTGGAAATTAAAAATGACATATGTGTGGTTTGGTCAAAATAACGATGATGGGGAATTAGGGAGCAATTTGTGAGTATATTAAGGGAGAGAAATTATTTAGAGCAGGCTGAGGGTTATCTGTAATCAGATGAAATTACCAGCAGAAAAAGTAAAACAGGAAGTTTTCGTTTTAATTTTAAAAATCCAGGAAGCAGACCAGACCCTGAGCCCTGCTGGGCTGCACAACAGCTCAGCACAGACCCCTTTAAAGGGAGAATTTGGGAATTGTCCCCACGCTGTGGGAAGAGCAGGTAAAGCTGCTCCAAAAGAGTGCTGAGTGAGTATTCCGAGAGGTGTTGGGCTCACCTATGTACTGCTGGCGTGGCAGATGCATTTGTGTATTAAAATGATGATTATACCTATAGAAACTGAGCTGGCTGCTTCATTAGCCAAAAAAAAAAAGTAACACACAGATCAAAGCCCCATCACCACCATGAGGAATGCTGCGTGCACTTCCAGGTCCCCACATTTGCTCTGCAAACATCTCCCTTCCCTCCTTCCCTCATTGCTGTCCCTGAAAAGCCAAACCACGAGCCTGGCAATGTCCCCAAGCCTGACTTTACCCCCAAATCTCAGCCTTCTGACATCACTGATGGCATTCCTAGGCACGAGCACCCTGGAGTTCAGCTGGCACATGAAATGAGGAATTACCTAACGTGGACTTAGACTCAGTCTGTAAACCCTTGGGTATAAATAGCCTTCCCTCCTGTTTGCACAGCAGGCCTGGGCAGGGCAGACCTTGGCTGAGGTGAGCAGCCAGGGTCACGGCACCTTTGTGTCACAGCAGCCTGGAGCGCTGCCCTCCAAGGGTATTCCAGCCTGGAATCCAGCCCCAAACACTCCCAGATTTTCCCTTTACAGCCCTGGGTCTGACTGCCCAGCACCTTCCAGCTGCCACTGAAGCGACTCCTCAGCCAATGCCTCAGACCACTGACGCCTCAGGTTTTGGGTTTTCTATTTTCAGACTCTGAGCTGCTTTAGTGTGTGGGTCTGGGTTCACATGAGGGGATGGTGAGCTCTGTGCACAGAGCAGGGAGACAAAACAATTCCTGCTCCAGCTGGGCACCAAGGACAAATGATCCAAATCTCAGCCCAGGAGCACAAACCCCGTGGGCTGCAGAGAGAAAAACAAGCAGGATGGGAGTGCAGGGGCTGAGCTGGAATTGGACACTGAACTGCAATGTGCACATGGAGCAGAGCTGATCCCAGGGAGAGACCCCGGGAGCGCTCGTGCATTTTGGGACCATTTGGGTTCATCTTGGGGGCAGCCCTGGCTGGGCTCTTGTGCTGCCCAAGGTGGATCCATGGAGGAGATCCTTTGAATCCATCCCTGCTTTATTCTGGAGCTCTGCCCAGCCTCTGCTCCAGGGCAGCCTGCACAAGGCATCACCAGCAGCGTCACACAGGCTTAATTAATCACTTTATTAATCAGCCAAGCACTTCCAGGACCTCTGGGGCACCACCCACCTGGATAAGGCTCTTGTCTCACACAAAAGAGCCTCTGTAGTCCTGAGTGTCCATTAACTGCAGGGACCTCGGGCAGTGTTTGTTGAGCGGAGCTAAAGTTCACAGGCAGAGCTGCGGGGGAAATCCATCCATCCATGCCCTGTGGGAATGCAGGATCCCAACAGCTTCGGAGCTCTGGGCATCCCACAGGGCAAGGAAATAAATCAATATATTCACCTCGGGAATCTGAGCCCTGCGTCTGCAGGCACGCGTGGAAATTTTACCTGCAAGAGAAATCAAAACCTGTGCAGGAGCACGGCCGTGACTGTTGGAATGTACACAATTCCTTCCGGAATGCATAGGAGTATTTAGGGATAGCGACCTGCTGTAATAATTAAATTATGCAGTAGCAAAAAACTACCTGAAAATAATGCAAGACTGCAAAAAAAGTGATTTTGTGGAGTTCAGTTTGCTTTAGTGCTTAACAGGAGGGCCACGCTCAGGGGAGGCAGCAGCAGCTGGTCCTGGGGAGCTTCAGCTTTTGAGTGCTCAAATTTGGGGTAATTCACCCCAAAACCCAGATCTGGGTATTGCCCAGAGTCAATGATGTAATTAAACCTATAAAATATCTTATGTGAATAAACCTTCCTGTTAGAAAACCTTTATGTATAAGCAATGAGGTCCTGGAAGGGGCAGTTTAAAGAGCACAACGCAGAAATTTCCAGCATTTTCTCCCATTCCGGACCCCTAAACAGCTCTAACAGCCTCAGTGATAACTCCAGCTCAGTGCCGGGTGTGCCGGTGTGGCCTTTGGGCCGGGCTGCGGAGACAATTCCCGCTGGAATGTTCGGTTTTTATGGAAAAGCGCGGGAAGGCTGCGCGGGCCGCTCCGGGCGCTGCGGGCCGGGCCCTCAGAGCGGGGAGGGGGGGGAAACGGAGCCGCCGCCTCTGATTGGCCGAGCCGCACAGGGGGCGTGGTCACAGCGGGACCAATCTACCTCCCGCCGGCGGGGGTGGTAGAGGGCTCTCCCCACGCAAATGGTACAACCCGAACCCGAGCCCTTTGGCCGGGCCGTTACCAGCGCCCGCGCGCGCCCAGGCAGGACCCACAGCGGGCTGTCCTCCGCGCTGCCTGATGCGGCGGCGGCCTTGCGGGGCCGGTGGCGGCGTAGCTCCGGCGCCCAGCCTCCGCCGCTCTGTCCGCCGGCTCCCGGCAGACGCCCCGCCGCCGCTCGGCATGGCTTTTACCCCCCGGCCTGCCCCGCCGGGGCGCGCACGGTTTTCCGGCGTTCTCTCTGGGCGGCCGCCGGCGGGGCGGGGGGGGTTGCGGCGCGAGGCGGGGCGCGCGCGGGGCGGGGGGGTCCTCGTCGGCGCGCGGAAAAAAACGCGCCAAGTTGGCTGACGGTGTCCCCGCGGTCTCCATGGCAACGGCGAGCGGGAGCGGGGCCGGCATGTAGCGGTGAGTGAGGGGGAGCGGCCGCACCGCGGCCTCGGGCCCCGCCGGCCGCGGGGAACATGCGGGGGGCGCGGGGGGGCGGCCCGAGCCCGGGGCGGGGGGCGGCGGGTCCGCGCTCGGCCCCCTCGGGGAGTAAATGGCGCCTGGTGTGCGCGTGTGTGTGTGTGTGCGCGCCAGGTGTGAGCGCCCCGGCCGCGCCCCGCAGGAACCATGCCCGGCGTCCTGCCCGGCGACAGCGCCAGGGCCAGCCCCTCCAAGAAGAACCGGCTGTCGCTGAAGCTCTTTCAGAAGAAGGAGGCGAAGCGAGTGCTGGATTTCATCGAGGCGCAGGAAAATGAGCCGAAGGGCGCGGAGTTCCGCGGCGCCGAGATGTGAGTGCCGCGCGGGAGAAGTTCCGAGGCGCTGCTCCATCCTTCCATCCATCCTGCCTTCCATCCTTCCCTTGATCCATCCTGCCTTCCTTCCCCGCTCCTTTCGCTTTCCCTTCTCGCACAAAGAACGCGCTCCATGCAATTAACGTGCGCTTCAATTAAATTAACACGCGCTTACGTTAAATTAACCGCCGGGGCGGCTCCGTGGAACTGAGCGGGCTCGCCGCTCTAACCCGTTTCTGTGTTAAAAACAAAAAGCAGTTTCTGGTTTTGCCGCACCGGCGATGTTTAGTTGGCACAAAGTTCGGGATCCCGCGCTGAAGTTAGTTTTTAAAACCTGTTTAATCACTGTGACCAACTTCTAATAACTTTTTAAAGAAAACAAGTTGGGTTTTTTTTGTTTTGTTTTTTTTTTTTTTTTTTTTTTTTTTTTTGTCCGCGCTCGGCCCCCTCGGGGAGTAAATGGCGCCTGGTGTGCGCGTGTGTGTGTGTGTGCGCGCCAGGTGTGAGCGCCCCGGCCGCGCCCCGCAGGAACCATGCCCGGCGTCCTGCCCGGCGACAGCGCCAGGGCCAGCCCCTCCAAGAAGAACCGGCTGTCGCTGAAGCTCTTTCAGAAGAAGGAGGCGAAGCGAGTGCTGGATTTCATCGAGGCGCAGGAAAATGAGCCGAAGGGCGCGGAGTTCCGCGGCGCCGAGATGTGAGTGCCGCGCGGGAGAAGTTCCGAGGCGCTGCTCCATCCTTCCATCCATCCTGCCTTCCATCCTTCCCTTGATCCATCCTGCCTTCCTTCCCCGCTCCTTTCGCTTTCCCTTCTCGCACAAAGAACGCGCTCCATGCAATTAACGTGCGCTTCAATTAAATTAACACGCGCTTACGTTAAATTAACCGCCGGGGCGGCTCCGTGGAACTGAGCGGGCTCGCCGCTCTAACCCGTTTCTGTGTTAAAAACAAAAACCAGTTTCTGGTTTTGCCGCACCGGCGATGTTTAGTTGGCACAAAGTTCGGGATCCCGCGCTGAAGTTAGTTTTTAAAACCTGTTTAATCACTGTGACCAACTTCTAATAACTTTTTTAAGAAAACAAGTTTTTTTGGGTTTTTTTTTTTTTTTTCTGCTGCAATTTGCTCTTTTGATATTTTGGGGTTTTTCTTCTGGTGTTTAGTTGGCACAAACTTTGGATCAGTCGAAAAAGCTGCTTTGCTTCAAGTTAATATAATTAATTACTGTATCACTGAACTATTTGTATTAAAATTTAATTTTTTGCAAGGTGAGCTTTACTGGAAATACGTAGGACGTTTAGTTGTGGGGTTGCCTGTCGTTCATTGAGGCTTTTCAGGCCCTGAGCAAATCTGTTTCATTGCTGGTGAGGGGATTTAAGTGGGAAAAAGAAAATTGTGGTCAGTTAGAAATAGTTGGAGATATTAAAAATTGGTTCTGTTGTGTCATTACAGTGTATTAATCACTTCTAGCAGTGATTAATAATAATCAGTGCATAGTGTGTCAGGTTTATTGGTTTCTTTTTTAAGATTTTTTTCCTGTTTTTATGCTTTGGCTTTGCATCCAGAAATGAAGTGATGTGACTGGAGCAGGGGACAATGTAAAAATACATTCTAGGCACGTATTTTCTGCCTTATGAATGAAGAAAGAACATACAAAAGTATCTAAATATGAAATTTTTGCTCCATTAAATCAGTCTCCTGCTATTTGATGTGGTGGAACTTAGAGCAGGTTTTTTTCCTGTGTGTTTTTGGGTGGGTTGCTGAGGGGTCAGAGTGAATTCAGACACACTTTTGCTGGGTTTAGATCTGCATTTCTCAGTGCTGAATTCTCTGAGGTGGGGAGAGATGAAGGAGTGGTTTTTCCAGAGTGTGCCTTACCCCATTTTCTGTTTCCCAGTGATCAGGTGGTTCCTGCAGCTCAGCCCCCCTCCCTTGTCAGCTGTGAGAAAAAAGACAACATGCTGCCTTTTGTGGGCTTGAACAACCTGGGCAACACCTGCTACCTGAACAGTGTCCTGCAGGTGAGGCCACGTCCAGGGGGCTCCAGGAGGGAGGTTTTGGTCCAGCACAAATGGGTGAAATCAGTTTATTCTGGCTGTAAAGGGCATCTCAGTACAGCAGGGAAATAAAGATGCTGCTGCAGGAAATGTGTGCCCTGTGGGTGTCCTGATTGGGAAATTCTTCACTTTCCATACTCAGGGCTCCTCCCTGCTGTGAAAAATCCTGGATCTTTGTGTGCCTGGGGAGGTGCAGAGCTGTGTGGGTTATAAATGTGCATTTATGTGTGGAATAACTTCTTACTCCAGTTATTCTTGTGTTTTCAACTGTTGCTTGCAGGTATTATATTTTTGTCCTGGTTTTAAAACTGGAGTAAAACATTTATATAACATTATTTCAAAGAAGAGAGAATCTTCAAAGGATGAAGGAGAGCAAAAGGTAGAAAAGGTAACAAATCCCCACGTGTTCTTTATTTGTAACCTTGCAAGCGAGGCTGTCCTGAATACAGGGAAAATGTAACTGATTTCTGGAGCTTTTCAGCACTGTTTTCTGCACTGTTACTTCAGGTGAAGATGAATTTGAGTTGTTTTGAACTTTAGCACAAGTTTTAAAGTCTAACAGAAGAAATTTGGGGAAGATACCTGACCATGCTTCTGGCACAGAGATAATTATGAAACAGTGCCTGGAGCTGATGGAAATGGGAGTTTGGGCAAGGATGGTTTGGGATTTTAAACCAATGGTTAATTGGACTTTTACATTTGTTTCCTACTTGGAAAAAAACCAAAATATTGTCTGAAACCCACCTGGTCCCATAGCAGACAAAAAATTCAGCCAAATATAGAAAACCAAGGGAGGGGAGGAGAGAAAAATGCTAATTTGTGACCGATGTACCTGTTGCAAGTGTTTTTATTCCCTTTACATTGTCATTGCAGGGAAGCTGTAAAGAAGATCCCCTGGCAAGTTACGAGCTCATCTGCAGTTTGCACTCCTTGATCCTTTCAGTTGAGCAGCTTCAGGCCAGTTTTCTCCTAAACCCAGAGAAGTACACGGATGAATTGGCCACTCAGCCCCGGAGGCTGCTCAACACCCTCAGGTACAAATCCCCTTAAATACTGACAGAATTCTGACTTTGCCAGGCCTTACATTGCCCAGCCTTAGAGGCTGGTGCAAGGTAGATGGCCTTAAAGTTGGGGTGGCCTTACAGGCAGCAAGATTTTTGTGCTTTTTGTTGGCACCATGGTGTTGGAAATTTGGAAATAAATTGTAAGACTGTAATGCAGAAGGGGTTTAGAACAGTGCTTAGGTACAGAAATGTTACTGAATTACAGAGAGGTTTGGCTTGGAAGGGACCTTAAAGCTCATCCAGTTCCACCCCTGTCGTGGGTAGGGACACTTCCCACAATCCCAGGGTGCTCCAAGGCCCTGAACAGCCTGGCCTTGGACACTTCCAGGGAAGGGAAGGATTCCAGCTGAGGAGCTCCACTGCTGGGTGTGTGTAAATCCTTGAGGGAGAACCTAACACCAGCTCTGTGACAGAGAGGACACATGATCCTCCATGACTTGTGAATCCCTGATTTCAGTCTCAAATCACATTCCTCAGTTATCAAAGGCTACCAAACCCTCATTTTCTCTCCTTTCTTTGCACAGAGAGCTGAACCCCATGTACGAAGGGTACCTGCAGCACGATGCCCAGGAGGTCCTGCAGTGTATCCTGGGGAACATCCAGGAAACCTGCCAGCTGCTGAAGAAGGAAGAGCTGAACAAACTGCCTGTGGAAGAGCCTGCAGCTAAACTGGAGGAAAAACCCAACCAAAACTCTGAGAGCAACGGGTCTGTGAGCCCTGCTGAGGACGAGGATCCCAGCCTGGGCAGCCACGGCGGAGACGCGGCCAAGGAGAAGCTGCTCAAGGGAAACGGGAAAAGGAAAAGCGACGCCGAGGGCGGCAACGCCAAGAAAAAATCCAAAGTATCAAAAGAGCAAATTGCAGCAGAAGAAAATCAAAGACAAACCAGGTCCAAGAGGAAAGCCACGGGAGAAAAGATGGAAAACCAAACGGATGCCATTGCCAGGTGTTCCGGGGAGAGCGAGAGCGCCAAGCCCACGCAGAAAAAGTCGCGCCTTAGGTTAAACTGGTTAAAATCTTCCTGCAAACAGCCCAGTATTCTGTCCAAATTTTACAGCCTGGGAAAGTTAACTACAAACTTGGGATCCAAAGAGCCAGGGAAAGAATATGACTGTGAGTTCGAAGAGTCAGCTGTCAAGTGTGAAAATGGTGACAGTAAAGAAGAATATCATGAACCAGCGTCTCCTGTGGAAAGCCATCATGGAAAAGGAACTGAAAAAGAACCAAAAAAGGAAGGTTGGTGCACAAGTGGATGGGCTTAAAATTAGTAGGATTAAGAAAGTACAATGCGTGGGAGGTCAGCCTTCAGACTGCACAGCCTGCAGAGCTCTAAACACAAAATTAGATTTTTCAGGAATTGGAAGATGATTTTTAGGAAAGAGAATTTATTTTTATACGTGTTTGTAATTTTTTTTTTCTTTTAGAACTTGACCTGTTTAGCTTAGATCTTAAGGCATTTCTCTAAACATTCTGTAATCATTGTACAATATGTATAAAAAAGGCTGAATATTACCAAGTTTGTATTTACCACTAATTTTTGTCATCCATAGAAAGAGCAAGTGGATTTGAGATGTAAAGGGATATTTCTGGCAGGAGCAAACAGAACCAAACCCCAGTAGCTATAGTTTTACAAACAGTATCCTCTTTTTCCCTTCCAGTTCCTTAATCTTTCCATATTCCCAACCTTCCCACGAACCAGGAAGGACTCAGGATGTATTAAAGATCTAATCTATTTAGATATAATAGATACCAATTAGAAATGCTAATTGGCTGGCAGGTCTGGATTTTGTTTATGTCAATGAAACAAGCAAGATACATGTTGAGGGAAAGGCCTGAGTATGAATCCAGTACTTACAAATTTGGAACTTTGCATCACCAATTTTTTGTAAAAAATTGAAGGAATGAAGAGTCTTTTGAGTTCTGCATTTCTTCTGCAGATTTGGCCACAACTGGCCAATAAATTCAGGAAGGAGGAGAGGACTGAGAATGAACAGAAACCAGGCAAACCCACAGTGTGGTGCTCCTTGAGGAGGTCAGCAGTCCATGCTAAGGAGTCAGAGCATTGATGACAACCAAATATTCCAGAATGTGACACTGTCACACTTAAGTACAAAACAAGAACCCAATCTTAGAACAGAAATTAAAGTTTGAAGCCCAAGAGGCAGAGGGTCCTTACTTCCTTACAAGCAGATGGTACCATGAAAACTCCACGTGATTTGTTTTGCTTTTTAATTCCTATCTGAGCTCCCTAAAAGGCCGTGGTGTGACAGTGATTTGGTGAGGATAACCAGGGGCTGAAGGGTCTCTGGAATGAAGTGCCCTTGCTCAGGGATGTGCCGTGTGCTCTCTCCAGGTACAGAGCTGGCTGTCTTCGAGCTGGTGGAGAAACTCTTCCAGGGCCAGTTAGTGCTGAGGACGAGGTGCTTGGAGTGCGAGTGCTTCACGGAAAGGAGGGAGGATTTTCAGGACATCAGTGTCCCAGTGCAAGAAGATGAACTTTCTAAAAGTGAAGAGAGTTCTGAAAGTAAGTAATTCCCTCCAAAAAAGGGGTGTGAGGTGTGTCCCTGCCTCGGCCAGCCGTGGGGAAGGACAGTGCTGCAGTTAGGAAGGAACACGGCTCCTGTTTGTACTGGCTAAAATTAGAGGCTGTTATCTCCTGTCCTGATTAACTTTAGACTTTGGAAACACGGTGCTGGTGCTGATAATGTTGGCAGATCCAGATAATATTCAGATTGTTCCAGATCTTAACACATAGCATGGATTGCCTACAATCTGTCACTGAAGCACCTGTTTTCCTGCTTTTGAGTAGGTATTTCCTTTGATTTGAGTCTTCTTTTTTCTTCCTGGATAAGAAATTTTGCTTTTTCTTTTTGTAAGAAATATTTCCATTTTTTCTTAGAAATAAAAGAAACGAGAATCCAGCTTTTTTTTCTTAGTTACTGAAAAAAAAATTTAGTATTTTAGATTGTTGTTATTTTAACAACATTCGTATTATGTTTGTAAATGTTAGTCATGTGGTCTCTTTCACAAATTTTATTGATCTATATGCAGTTTTTGAGCTATTTTCAAAAGGAAGCATGCCAAAAACACATCTTGAAATTGAGAATTTTAAGGGAATTAATTTTAGTTGCCACTGACTTAATTTGGAGCAGCTTTTCCTGCTTTTGCTCCCCATTTTGCTGAAGGATTCAAAGGAAAATGTGTGGGGTGCTGTTCGTATGTGAAGTGCTGCCGACAGCGGGTGATCCTGTCAGCAGTGTGAGGGTGGCAGGGGAGGCAAAATGCAAGAAGTGAGAGGGAACTTTCTGGTTATTTTGGGGGTTTGCCTTAATAAGTGAAATTCTGGTCTCATACAAGCTCTCCATTTCCAGACATGGCAACAAAATTGTGTGATCTGAAAGGAGCTTTGGGAAAATCCTGATTTTGAGCAATGACATCCATGAAGTGGTGTTTTCATCCCTTCCTGAAATGCTCCAAAGACTGGAGTACATCACACATTTCACACATACTGAGTGTTCTTTGCAGTGTTGCAGGTTTGGAGTGGTCTGAGCTTCACATGTTTTGTTCTGTTGCTCTTCTGGCAGGATGCATTGGAAATGTAAATATTGGCATATCCATGAATGCAGTGATTTCTTTTCTAGTTTCTCCAGAGCCAAAAACAGAAATGAAGACTCTGAAATGGGCAATTTCCCAGTTTGCCTCAGTGGAGAGGATTGTGGGAGAGGACAAATACTTCTGTGAGAACTGCCACCACTACACGGAAGCCGAGCGCAGCCTCCTGTTCGATAAAATGCCCGAAGTGATCACGATTCACTTGAAGTGCTTTGCTGCCAGTGGCCTGGAGTGAGTATGCATTGCCTGTCCTACCAAACAGGGTCCTGCAGCCAGGGAAATCTTGTCCCAAGAGCTGGAAATGCTTTGGAGTGTTTCCAAAATATTCCCAGATTGGAATTAAATTGCTGGGGTGAAGCCCTCAATGCCATAAAGGCTTTGTGTTGTTCCAGGTAGTGGCAGAAATTACTTCCAGGAAAATTGACTTTTAGGAGACTCCTTAACAAAATATTTTAGCTGTACTCTTAGAACAACCTGATATTTCTTAAAATTTTATTTACTTTAAATATCCACTTATTTAAGGGGATATTTAAGTTTTAAGTAAATTGAGTTCAGAGGCAGCTTTAAGTGCTTTACCAGAACAAGTAATGAGAACAAATCTGCATTTTATGGTCTGATGTTGTCTCTGCCTGAATGTGAGTACTAAAAAGATGAATGTCAGGGGGGAAAAAAATATAATCAGGAGTTAACACACTTTAAAAAGCCAGCACTTATTACCCCAGAATTGACCAATTCCTTTAAACTGACTTTGGTCTCTACCTGAATGTGAACACTGAAATTTTGGGGAAAAAATAATCAGATAAACATTTTAAAGAGCTAATATTAAAAAAAAAAAAACACACACACAAAAACCAACTAATTACTTTAAAAACACAATAGTATCAGCATTATTGTTATTCAGTTACAGAGTGATCAGTTTGCTACTGTAATTGTAGCAATCCTATTTTGAAAGAAGTTGTGGGAGTGTTTGTTTTTTTTTTTATACTTAAGAATGTAGGGATTTTCTTTGGGATGAGAGGAAACAAAGAAAAATCCATCCCTCTAAAGCACTGTACAGGAATACCCAGGTTTCTGACAAAGCAGAAAGGAAATTTCCTCTGTCTCTGCACTGTGTTTCCATACAAGTCCAGAATCATAACATACAAAATTGTCTTTTCATTGCTCTCCACAATATTTACTTAAATACTGATTTGTGTATACTTAGAGCTGCGCACTTAAAAATAATTGCAGTTGAGTGGGAAACATGAAAATTATCTTCCACTTGCTCCTGTATTTCCTATTATCTTGTTTCCATGAGGAAGGACCTGCAGTTACCCAATCCTGTCCTGCCTCACTCACCTCTTCTGTCCTGGCCAGCTTCAGGTCCTTGCTCCAAAACACTCAGACCAATTTCCAGGTCAGAGTGAATCCAGTCTCTTGTAGTTTTCCTCATCTCTCCTCTCAGTCATTCCATAAATTTTCTGCCAAGGGCTACCAGTCAGAGATGAAGGAAGTCAGAGTGGAAAACCTGACAGAAACCTGTGATGAAGCTGAAGCTCTTCAGAAGAGTGATTTTTGGGTTGGATGTTTTCTCTTGGGGAAAACCCTGCTAAAAGTAGTAACAAACTCTTCTTCTGGCTTTAAAAAAAATTTTTTCAGATAAGAATCTTCAGGCAACTTTTAGCTCCCACAAAAATTTGGGAATCTTGTCTGCTCAGTTGTGCTCTACTGAGTTCTCTGGTGACTGAGTTGTAAATAAATGAGAAATGAAGAGTACTGTAAATATTTGCAGTTAATAGGGATTTTATTCATCTTTTCTAGATGCTGCTTTGCAAAGTGTTTTGTTTTAAAATAAAGCAGCCAGTGTGAAATCTCCTTGTCTGGGGAGGAGTCATTCTCTTTGGCAAGTGTGTGTGGGGAAATATGCCAGGCCATATGTGAGCAGGCTGTGAAGCTGTTTAGGAGGAATTTGTTAACTGGTAGCATGTAATTAAGCATTTCCACTATAGAAATTTAACAATCTGTGAGAAAATCAGCTTTTTGTCTTGTGAAATTCAGTGCAGTGGGTAAAATGTCACTAATTTATGGTCTCAAAAGATGTGGCTGCAGAAATCAGGTTTGATGTGTTTGAAGTGCATCAGTCAGAGCAGGCAGAGTACTTGGCATGCAATTTTTCTGTCTTCAGATTCTTATCATTAAGAAGAACAAAAAGCTAATAGGAAAAGATTTCCTCTCTTATTTCCTCCTCTCCAAATCTTTCTGATGCTGGATGTCATTGAGAAGAAAGGTAGAGCCTGCTTTTTCCTGTTTTCTGTGAATATGATTGTCCCAGTGTGCTTGAGTGGAACTGGATTTGTAATCCAGGGTATCAGCCAGCAGTTCTGTGTTTCTGGACTCTCTCCTGAATATCTCTATTTCTGGCTGCTGATAATAGGGATTTTCAGAAGGTTTAAGTTTTATTTTTTCTGATTCTGTGCTCTTCTGTGTTCCTTTTGCTGGAGTGAAAAGTGTATGGTGAGAGAGGTCTGAAGTGAGGTTTCACTGAACTGGAGTGACTGAAGATCTGTGTGTGTCCCTGTGTTAATTTCTGTGTCTCAGGGTTCATGGCTCTGAACAGGAGTGAAGCACAAGCAAAATTAAATCCAGGAAAACAATAATCATAACTGCAGTTACGCCGTGGCTGCAGTTTCCTTGGATTTAAGTTATTTTTTCCTATGATAAGAGCAGTGAGCTCTTGGAAACCTCAGTTTTACAGGGCTTGTCTGTACTCTCCAGTATTTTTCCCTGCAACACCCTCACAGTTGAGTAAGACTGAGTCATCCCTGGAATTTATTAGGACATCACAACCTATTGTTAAATAAAGGGATTAATTGATCTGGGCTGATGCAATGTGTAAGTCATCAAGAGCAGAATGGTTCAAGGAGGCTGATGCACAATGAAATCCCAACACTGACTCTCTCTTCAAACTCTGTAGAAGATCCTTATAATGAAAGGACTTCTTCCCCTCCTGGTAAATTTGTGTGCTGTGAACAAAATACCGAATATTTATGGAATACTAGAGGTTTTTCCAAAGTGAATTAGCTACAGAATTGTTTAAAAAATTAGAATGCCAAAGGACAGCTAGTGAAGAATCCCAGGTGAGCACCACAGCTACAGTGCACTGAGGGGAGCTGAGGAAAATTAGTCACAATCTGAGTGATATTAAAGCTACTTGAAAGTAAAATAAGTAATGCTTTATTTAGTAAATGACTCTTTCAGAAGGAGAAAAAAACAAACCCAACCCTGCTTGGTTCAGCCTTGGCTGTTGAAGAGGTTTTTGGTTTGTTTTTGAACAGGATGGTGAGAGAGAGAAGGGGGTGTTTGTGCAGAAATAGGAGCAGGAGTGATAACAATCAGCTGAACCTTTATCATCACTATTTAACAATTATCTTTAGCTGATACTTTGGAAAAATGGGATCTCTGAAATAGTTAAAATTTACAGTTTCTGGGCTGTAAGATTCAACATTACACTCATAAAAATGCCTTTCCTGACTGGGGGTGCTTGGGATGCTGGTGCTGGGCCAGGGCAGCAGGGAGCAGTTCCCACCATCCATATCTTTGAAGAAAGGGTATGGATGCACCTCTGGGCCACATGAAGTGGTTTTTGGGAGGTGCTGTGGCACGAGGTGTAAGCTCTGTGTCCCTTGGCAGGTTTGACTGCTACGGGGGCCTGTCCAAGATCAACACGCCGCTGCTGACGCCCCTCAGGCTGTCCCTGGAGGAGTGGAGCACGCGGCCCACCAACGACACCTACGGGCTCTTCGCCGTGGTCATGCACAGCGGCATCACCATCAGCAGCGGCCACTACACGGCCTCGGTGAAGGTCACAGACCTGCAGAGCCTGGAGCTGGACAGGGGCAACTTCCTCCCCGAGCCGGCCTACGCCGCGCTCAAGCCGGAGCCGCTGACCGAGGAGGAGGCGCGGGCCGTGGCCGAGGACTACGACGACGGCGAGGTCTCCTTCAGGCTCAACGGCGCCGCGCCGCCGGGCAAGGTGCTCAGCAAGAAGAACATGGAGGCCGTGGGGCTGCTCGGGGGGCAGAAGAGCAAGGCTGACTGTGAGCTGTGCGCCAGCAAACAGCCCAACCCCGAGAAGCTCCTGAGCGTGGCTCCCGAGCCCCGCAGCGAGCCCAGCGCCGAGCCCAGGGCGGAGCAGGGCGAGCCCCCGGCGCTGGGAGCCAACGGACTGGAGAACAAAGCTCTCTACGTGCTCCAGAGCCTCAAGGAGTACGAGGGGAAGTGGCTGCTCTTCGATGATTCCGAAGTGAAGGTCACAGAGGAAAAGGACTTTCTGAATTCTCTTTCTCCGACATCGTCATCTACATCGACTCCTTACCTACTGTTTTATAAGAAAATTGTAGAGTGATGCTGTACTTGGACTGTAAATATTTGGGATTTGCATACACCTCTGGCTCTGATTTGCATCCAAACTACCTGGAAGCAACGGCTGTTTGTTTTTTGAAGCTACTGATTCTTCATCTTTCTGGTCTTTTTTTTTTTTCCTTTGGTGTCAAGTGGCTCGACTTGAATTAACAAAACATGACATAGGACTTGACTCACACCGTAACTTTTCTGCTGGAGAATAGTGCTCTGACCTTTTAGAAATACCAGTTTGTATAGATTCTAAACGATGCCTACAGCACCCAGTAGTGGTTTTAATGCAGCTCTAGGTCTCAGACATGCCTGTTGTATTATTAGCTTTTTTTTTTCCTTTTTCCCCCTTTTTTTTCCTTATTTTTTTTTTTCTGTTGGTTTTTTTTGTTTGTTTGTTTTGTTTTTTTGGTTTTTTTTTTTAATAAAAGTTATTTGTATTCATACCCTGGAGTAAATGTATATTAACTAGCAAATTTCATCAGAAGTTGTGTATTTTTGTAACTTGGGAAGTAACACTTCATATTTAGTCTTTGGGTAATGGACGTGGTTTATTCTCCTGCTCCTTGCAACTTGAAGCACAAGAAAAAGGGTCTAGGAACCTTGTCCAGGGCATTGGAGGGAACTGAGTTCATGGAAGTGTTTGCCTGGTCTAATTTGCATCTTGGTGCATAGGTGTTAATGAGCAAAGTGTAAATAGGTGTGATTAATACTTCAAACCAGGGGCAGAGTGTAGTGTAATTAAAATAATTTTGTACTTTGAAGAGTGAAGCCCTCAAATCTGCATCTCTGTTTGGGGTGGTTGGGAACTCAGTGGTGACCTTCTAACTGAAGTTAATTTGTACCTGGAGCTCACTGAAACGTGGGGGAAAAGGAGAGCATTTGGCTTTGATGCTTTGTTAAGAATGTACATATGAAATAAAAAAGTTATGATCCACATCTGAGACAAGCAGATCAGCCTGTTGTGTTTGGAGAGGGGAAAGCTGAGAGGGAAAGGGCTTTGGGAACAGTAACAAAAAGGCTGGGAAATTAGCTTACAGAATTAAAGTGCTTTTAGAATTCATTCTGTGGTTTTTAGGGTTCTTGGACAGTACCTCCTAATTTGAAGGTACTTTTTGACTACAGTTGTGAGGTTAAGGGGAAACAATGCAAAACCAAAAACATTTGTACTAAATACTAGAGATGAAAATCCCAGATTGCCTGTCAGAGAATTGAAGGTGACTCCTATAAACTGATAATTAAAATTTTAACAACTATGACTCAGAAAAGGGGGATTGTTCAGTCTGTCCCAGGATGGATGGAATGACATCAAGTATCACTGCAGGCTTTGAGTATGCCCTGGATATATTTCACCTTTTTCCACTACAAATTAATTTATTTACAGGGAAACCCCTAAAAACCTCTGCCTAGTTAATTCTGCAATACTTCATTTTTACTATCTTTTATTATAAATGTTGTATAAACATGGAGGTAAGTCAGGAAAAATCTCCTTTAGTGCATTTTCCATGTTAGGTTTGACCTCTGACTGTTGTACAGGCCTTGATTTCGCAGCATAAAAAATCTGCAATGACAAAATACACTTTCCCTTTTCCAAAGCACAGCACCATAATAAAAAATAATTTTAGAGTCTAAACCAAGAAAAAGCTTCATTACAAAAATATCAGTAATCTTACCTTGCAAGGGCAGCCCAATCCCATTACAGAATGCAATTTTTTAGGCTTTGCTGAATTTCAGCCTGCAAATGAAAGTTTATTTTTCCACACCTGGCGCAAGACTTTATCTTTTTCATTCAACTGCAGCATCAGGAATGTTCCAAGGAAACAAAATACCATTATTTACACCAAAATAGGATGTCAGGAAGACCCAGCTGCCTTCCATCATCCCAGTGCAGCTTGGGAGGAGATTCTTTTGTGGCAGCTGAAGAGAAAACAGCCTCAGCTGGAAGATGCTGAATGAAAACCCCTCCTCTGGCACAGGAGAGGGATTGGGGGTGCATTTTTGGGATATTCACTCAAGCACCACTTGCCACCCCCCTGAGTTGCTTGTAACTCCTGTCCTGGAGCAGCACTGCTGTAAATTAAAGTTTCATCCTTTCACGGCTCCTGGGATTTGTTTGCACTGTGTAAATATTTTTACTGCCTCTTCCTGTAAATCTCTTCCAAAGCCCTTCCCTCCTTCCTTAATATTTTCCATTCTGAGATTCCCTGACTGCTGCAGCACCTCAAAGGCCTTGTCAGCAGCCCTGGGCTCTGCAAGAGCCTTGGAATACCCATGAAAAGGTTGGAATTTTCCTTCTGCAGGGAATTCCACGCAGGTGTGACACAGAACCAATTCAGGATTATTCTGTTCCAGGGAACCTTGCAGAGCCTGGCACACAAAGCACCAACTGTGCAGCTGCTGGGATAACAGAGCATGGGAAAAGTCTCCAATAACCTCAAATAAGTATCAGGAAGGGAAAAAAAAGACCCTCCCCACCCTAAACCTTCAGTGCTGCTGCAGAAGGGGGCACTTCATGTATAAATCCATTTTTCCTTCTATTTTTATATATATATATATATATAAAGAGTATGTTTATCAAATTCAGGTTTTGTGTGTATATCTGGGTTTTTATGCATACTTAGGTATTTATGGAGAGAGAATAAATGTGTTTAATCACACACCACCTCTTCCAGGGGACTTTGTTCACCACAGAGAGGAAAAATATTAAGGACAAGATTTAGGAGTTGTGGACTCAGCTCCGAATCTGATGTTTCCTCAAAGTGCAGTGTTAGACCCCAAAATACCTGCTGTAAAACATCTTTCTTCACATAAACAGCCATGCAAGGAATGCTTTGTACCCTTTTAAGCTGTGATACCATTTTAAGTTCTTCTGCTCTGTGAAATTAGGCTCTAAATTAAAAAATGGACACAAAATGAGTTTAGTTCCATGGACACTGCTAATTGCAGGGGTGAGGAGATGCTGGGACCTGCCTGCTGGTGGAGATGCCCATGAGCACACAGAAGTGAAGCTGAAACCTCCCCTGGTGGACTGAAGGAGGTCAAGGGGTACCAAGCTGTGCCTCCATCTGCTTCTGCCTACAGGTGGAATTTTTTTTTTGTTGTTGTTTGCAGCAAAGGAACAGGGATAATAAACAATCAGCACTCTGTTAATTAATGTTACCAGGACTTACCTTGCTCTGAACCTTTTCCCCAAGGATGCTGAGCCCTGAAGTCCAATGCACAGGGAATTAAAGTGTAAACATTCACATATTTAATAGTACCATCAAAATAACCATCAGCATCATCACTACATTAAAAACTTCCAAAATGCATTTGCGTATGGTCCTAATATAAATTAAATATAGGAACTAAAAGTAAAATAAATTTAACATTAGGTAATGCTATAAATAAAGGTAAATGCTTTTAGTGTACCTTTGAGTCATAAAAATGCCTTAAAAAACAGGTAAGTTTACAGCTCATCACCAATACTCTGGATACCACTGCCATGATGGTTTTTTTTTCTTTTCAAACATTGAGAAGTCTACATTGACAATTCAGAATGATTTTTTTGGCCACTGAACACTTTGATGGAGGAAGAGGTGTGTGGGATGTCCAGGATGAAGTCCAAGTTTTATTTCACAATAAAACTTCTTTGATTCCCAGCGCTGATAACAAGGCTCTTTTTCTTTTCAAAACCTTAATTTTTTAAGTGCTTTTTTTTTTTTATTTTGGTTTTTAACTCGTTTAGATTTCCATTTTGCGAAGGCTCATCCTGCTGAAGGAGTCTCTGAGGGAGAGAAAATACAATGATGAGCTCAGATTTTCCATGGTGAAATAAGAAGCCTCACCAGATGAATGACTCTGAATTGATTTCCAGTATTTTCTAGAGCTGGTTACAACAAAAATTAAGTCCACTGGCATTAAAACTCGTTGCTTTTCCAAGGAATTGGGTTTGGGTTTGTATCTGGGATCATCCAGACACTGACAGAAAGTTTAATTCCTGTGTACACACAGAAGCAGCACAAACACCTGTACAACTGAAACCTTATTTAAATCTTTCAAACACATCTCTAAAGTGGAATTTGCCAGGAATACTTGGACTCAGTGATCCTTGTGGGATCCTTCCAACTCAGGATATTCTATGATTTTCAGGATACTTTATGTCATATCTGTATTAGGCTGATTATCTGATCAGATAATAATTACCACACCAAAAGCATTTGTAGGGTTCCTGGCTGGGTGGGGAGGGAAGCTCTGCTATTCCCACCTTGCCAGCCAGGAAAATTTGCCAGGGAACAGCTGGGACACAGAGCTGGGGAGAGCTCCAGCATTCCAAAGCTGGGCAGGGAGGGAAGGGACCTTCCTGCAGCACTCCCAGCCAGAAACCCCCTGAGTTCAGCTCCAGGAACATCCAGCCTTGCCCTGCTGCCAGGGAACTCCACAGGGGTCACAGATTCCTGCTGGGAACCACTCCTGGCCCTGATCTGGGAGCCACAGCCTGGCTGCAAAGTGGCTGTACCCCAAATCCCCCTGCTCATCCATGACCTGCACATGGAGGTTTTGGTCACCCCAAACCTGGAATTTTTCCAGACCAGGTTGGAGCAGCCTGCTCTGGCAGAAGGTGCCCATGGCAGGGGGTGGGACTGGATGGTGTTTAAGATCTTTCCAGCCCAAACCCTTCTGTGATTCCCACTGGGATTTTTATGTCCTGTCTCACACAAACCCAGTCTCCAGCTTCCTGGTCTTCCAGCACCAACAATTTCCCCCCAGTGGAGCACCTGATCCCATTTTCGTTGGGAATAAAGTCCTGCCAAGCTGAGGGTGGTTTTGCATCTAAAAGGAATGGGATGCAGGATGGAAACAAACAAAAAACCGACTGTCCTAGCTGAGGAACAAAAGAAGTGTTGCAAACACCACCTACCACAGCTGCTGGGAAGGGAATGTGCTCTCAGGAGGGACTGAAGGGAAAAGGGACGGGCTCAGCCAGGAGAGCCAGGATCGAAAACAAACAGATGGCACACGATCCCGGGAAGCTCAGAGCCCTCAGTTTCACACCCTGTGCCCCAAGAGGAACCCCAAATATGCACCTGTGGCACGTGACAGGCAGCACTGCCTTGTAGAGCTGTGGGATCTTCCTGTTGATCAGGGGCTGCAGAGCCTCCTTGAGCCGGTGGTAGTTGCGCTCCAGCTCCCGCTGATATTCCTTCTGGTCCGGCCCGATCAGGCTCTTGTTCTTCCTCAGGGCATCCTCACACCTGCAACACAAACCCTCTGAGAGCTGGGCATGCAGAAGGAGCCCCTTGCCACAGGTGTGTTCATCCAACAGTACAAAAACAGCCACTCTGGCCCTCTGGGATCACAGGGAATACCCTTTGTCTTGCCTTTTGGTCATGAAGGCCCAGCTGAACCACCTGGTGTTCAGGGGGCAAGGAGAGGATATCACATCAAGGCCCAGCTGAACCACCTGGTGTTCAGGGGGCAAGGAGAAGATCTCCCATTTCCAGAGTGACAACTCCTTTTTTTATTGTCATTTACCCTCCAGTTACATTTATCCCCTCTGAAGAGAAATGAAAAGCTAATTTCCACAGAGCCACTTGCAGTCCCAGAGGATTTAAAGATGGATAAATCAGGAGAGATTAATAAATAGCAGCCTGGGATGTTCATCAAGAACTCTTCTGCTTGCAAAGATGTAATTTAAATAAAGGGTAGGAAAACAACTGTATCAGTTGTTTTCAGCAAAGACATTTATTTCATAAGGGAAAACTACGCTTCCACTGGATCTATTTGCTCACAGCTTTTTCATTTCAATTATTTTGGTGGTTTTTTTAATTTCTGGGTGCTGTAAAAGATGCTGGACTGAGTCTGCAGTTTGCATGACTCAAGGAAAGTAGAGCAGCCAGCACATTTCTCCAGGGAATTATGCCAGCATCCCTCCACTCTGCTTGGAGAAATTCACTTCAGAAGGAAATTTCACCTCCTGGCCAGTCCAGCAGCTCCTCCTGACCCTGCCAGGCTGGGAGCTCTGGCCTGTTGTGATTTCTGGGACACTTCACAGCTGAGCTGGGATCAATTCCTCCCTGCTAAACAGCAAGGGCCATGAAGCCAGGGAGCAGCAGCACCAACAGGGAAGGGCTGGGCAGGTGAGGAAGGAGCTGCACGTGGAACCTGGGCAGGTGGAGGGACACCAGGACAGCCCTGGGTCACTGCATGTGGCCCTGCCTGAGGTGGCAGGTGCCCTGGGGACCCTTTCCATACCTTTTGGTGAAGTCCTTGAAGCACAGGCGGAGTTTGTTGTGGTGTCTGAAGAGCTTTGGATCGTTGGGGATTTCAGACAAGAAAACTTGTGCAACTTCTAATGGTCCCTTTAGGAGAAGAAGGGGCACAGTGAGTTTCTGGGAATTGTCTGTCATATCCAACCACTGGAGAAAGTTCAGCCCCACAGAGAACATGCACAGAACACAACATTTCCTTACACAAAGCATCCTGAAGAGCTGCAGCTGGGAAATCTGGTGTAAATCACCAACCTCAGTGACAACTGAGTCGCCTTTAGGCCTTGATTTGTTTTATTTAAAACTCTGCTTTTGGAAAACTGTGTGAGAAACTGCACAGATTCTCCATTTGTTTTCCTTTATAAGGACTCCTGACCAAGTTTGCTCAACTCACAACTGAGGCAAAGTTTAAACAATGCAGATGGAAGCCAGGGAGCATTTGCCAGCACTGCAAACTCAACCCAGCACTCAGAACTCCAGCTGATTTTTTTTCCAGTTTGTGCACTGTGCTTTACTCAGGCTCTTTCAGTTTTCCTCAGTTTTTCTCCACTGCTTTCCATTTTGTTGAAAATCCACAGCAGGACACTATCCTGTAGAGCCTGGCTAACAAAGGGAAAGTTTAGGGAAGAGGAGCAGGCAGAAACAACTGCCAGGAAGCAGCAGTAACTGAGGGAGGGATGTTTTTTCCAGTTTCTTTCCACATTTTCAAGACTCTTACTCAAATAACAAAATCACTGGGAACAGCTGGCCTAGACCTTCCCTAAATGACCTTAAACACATCCCACAGACTGAACAGAGAAACAATTCCAGGGGAATTGAGAAACAAGGCCCAAGGCTGTGCAGTCCCAGAGTGCAGCTGGGACAGTGATCCTCACCTGATTCACTGTGGTACCTACTGATCCCTGCAGCACCATCTGCAGCATCTTGGGGTCTGCAGGGTCTTGGTGGGTGGCAAAAGCCAGTTCCTGGGTTTTCTTCTGCATGTCCTCGATGGCGACCTCGATGGGCGTCAAAATGATCTGGGCAAGGAGCCAGAACAGGATTTTTGTTATGGCTGAGCTTGGCAACCAGGCACAGACCTTGAGGAACACCCAGGTCACAGTGGGGTGGTGTTGGAACCCTGGTTACTGAGAATTTTAGACTTTCTGTGCTGACAGGCACTAACCCCCAAGGGAACACTGCATTTGACCTAAAACCATAAAAAAAGCTTCCAAAATTAAATAATAGAACTAAGATTATAAATATGTAATTTAGATAAAAGGATATAATATCACATAATAAAAACATCTAAATTTTAAAATATAATAATATATAAAAAAACAATATATATATTGAAATTTGTTATATATATATATAAATAATATATATAAAACAAAAACTAATCCTTCATCTTCTTCATAAATTTAGATATTATATAATTAAATAAAAAATCCACATTACAAACCACAAATAATTATTAAATTAAAAATAAAAATAATTTAAATAAAATTTCTAAATTAAACAATTTATCCTTTAAAAACTTCATTAAAAAATACAGCTCCATTTTAAATTTATTAAAATACTATAAAACTCACAATTTATAAAACTATAATTTAAATTACAAACAAATAAACATCTAAATCCAAACAAAAAATACCATCTCACACATTTAATCCCAGCCTCAACAAAAAAAAAAAAAATCCACAGGGTGGCACCACTAAGGGGTGGACAGGAGGACAGGACCTCAGAAATGCATTACCTTGGTTCAGTGACATCAAGAAAAGGTTTGGTTTTCAGATGTGTTTCTGGGCACCCCAGAGCTGTGTGAGATGTTTCTGAGTGGCACTCGTGTCCCTTTGGGTCACTGCTCACAGTGTCCCAGTGATTGTATCTGATCCTGCCCACCCTTGGAAAATTACCAAACCTCCATTACCATAGAATCATGGAATGGCTGCGTGGGAAGGGACCTTAAAGCTCATCCCACTCCACCCCCACCATGGGCAGGACACCTTCCCTAGAGCAGGCTTCTCCAACACCAACCCAGCCCAGCCTGCAGAGCTCTCCAAGCACCCCTACATGTACCAGGTCTGGAGGTGGTGGGGCAAGCACATCCCCAAATCAGTCTGAGCTCAGTTTGGGTTGAATGGCAACAGGGAGAAGTCCCTAGGAGCTCCTAAGGCAAGCTGGAATGGGGCTGAAGGAGCCTCCTGCAGCACCGGGCACCATTTCCCACCCAGCTCCAGCCTCACCTCCTCCTTGTGGATGACGTTGATCCTGGTTTTGATGTAGGGGAAGGCGTGGGAGGTGGTGAGGATGGTCTTGCGCTTGAACTGCTCGTGCAGGTCGCCGTGGGCGCGGCCGTCCAGCGTGAAGGGCGTGCAGTACATGAAGCGCCGCAGGTTGTAGTTCTTGTCGAAGTAGGTGATCCTGTCCTTCATCTCGTACGTGTCGAAGTAGGGCTCCACGTAGGTGATCTGGATGTAGGCCTGCAGCAGGGAACGTGCTCCTCAGCTGTGCTGGCCCAGCTGGAGCTGTGTCCTCCCAGCACCACTGCACAAACTAGGGCTGGGCTTTGCCTTCAAAAATCCCACTCACATCGGAGGGCTGGGTGCCCTCCCAGAGGCGCTGCCGCTGGCTTGTGGGCTGGGTGAAGCACAGCTCGCTGTCCTTCCCTTCTCATGCCTTTCACGTCATGGAATCATGCAATGCTCTGTGTGGGAGGGAGCTTAAAGCCCACCCAGCCCACCCCTACCACAGGCAGGGACACCTTTCCCTAAACCAGGTTGCTCCAACCTGGCCTTGGGCACTTCCAGGGATCCAGGGGCAGCCACAGCTGTTCTGGGCACCCTGAGAAGCCACCACAGCTTCTCTGGGCACTCCACACGAATTTCTCCCCAATATGCAATCTAAACCCTTCCTTGCCCTGCCCTGAGTCACAGTCCTGTTTCCCTACTCTTGAAGGATATGGCACAAAGGTGACAAAATGCTGCAGCGGCACAAAAGCCAGGGAATGGCACAGCCCCTCCTTCCTTGCACCCAGCAGAGCAAGGCCAGCACAGCCTCTGTCCTTTCACCTCCTCCCTTCCCACCCACCACTACCAGGCCAGGGAAGGGAATGGCCAATTCTGCATCCTTTGCTGGAATTATTTTCCCAAACTCTCCTCCCAAGCAGCCACAAGATGTTCAGTACATAGATTTTGTTGCCCATGCGGTGAAATTCAGGGCAGAATTTGTCCCACTGCAATTTCACCCATTCAGGACCTGTTCTATCTCTACACCTGCACTTGTGCCCTTACCTTGTTGGGATCAAGTTTACATTTGTCCACAGGGTTTGAGTCCTTGATCACTTCCAGCACATCTTCCCCAAACCGTTCTCCATAAAATCCCTACAACCAAGGAGAAAGGAAAAAACCATCAAATGCATGATGGGGGCTGGGGGGCAAAGGCACATTCAGGGGAGGTGAAGCTCCACAAGTCTTTGACAGAATGTGATCTGCTGAACCCAGGAGAATTCCAACAGTCACTTTCCAGGGGCAATGGGAAAAAACAAACCCTGGAAAGCAGGAGAGCCTTCCGACAGTGCCTGGTTCTGAAGAAGGCATTTGGGTTTGTTTTGTGTCTGTGTGCAACTAAAACACGTCAGTTTGGAATCCACTGGTGCTGGAAATGATACTGTTTAAATTTTAGTTAATGATTTTAATTAACATTTAAATTAAATGTTTTAATCATAACCTATATATATATATTAATTATAAATACTGTGATATTCCTAAATTACTCCTAGCCAGCATTTAGCAATGTTGTCATAACCTACTTTTGTGGGAGCACAGCCTGGGAAAATTAATGAAGCTGTAGGTTTTGATAAACCAACTCTGCTGTGCTTCAATGAACAAAGCCTGGGAGAGAGAGATGGACTGTTGAGGCTGGATATCTGGAATGGAGAATTTATGGAGCACAAGGACATCTTGGAGAAACCAGAAGATAAAGAAGAGACTAACAAAGACTCGGTCTATGCCTTGGGAAGACCCTACTGGAGGAGAACGATAATGGAAACACCACAAATTTTCAGGGAGAGCCTCTGATCAGGGAATTCCTCTCCTCCCACAGAGGTGGCACCAGCAGGAGGGCAGGGGACACCAGCCCCAGCTCTCAGACACCCAAACTGCTTCTCTGAGGGGCTGATCCTGTGAAACAGCTGATGTCCAGTGAAACCCTCTCACCTCCAGCCGATGGGAGATTTCAGCCAACTTGGTTATTGCAGGCTCCTTGTAAACAAACTCTTGCTCATCCAGGTCTCCAAACTTGGTTCCATAAAAACCAACTCGGAAGTAGGTGCCAAACATCCTCTTTCCATCCTAGGGATGGAGAAACAAGAGGTTATTTCAGGGTGGAGACATGCACACCCTCAAGCACGGCTGCAGGCAGGCTCCTGAATTTATGCAAAAATGAAAAGAAATTAAAAACCAAGAGAAAAAAATTAGAAAGAAAGAAGGGAAAGAAAAAAAAAACACACCTGGAACTCAGCATGGATGCATTTAGCAGCAAACACCACAATGGAATTATAAACTAACATGGAATTCTATGGATCAGTTACGACCATCAGCCCAACCCTGCAATGACTTCTCCCAACCCAGGAGGAGCCTGGAGGTGCCATCATGGAATTATGGAATGGTTTGGGTTGGAAGGGACCTCAAAGCCCATCCAATGCCACCTCTGCCATGGGCAGGGACATCTCCCACTGTCCCAGGGTGCTCCAAGCCCTGCCCAACCTGGCCTGGGACATGTCCAGGGATCCAGGGGCAGCCACAGCTTCTCTGGGAACTTGAGACTCACCACCCTCACAGGGAACAATTCCTTCCCAATATCCCATCTAAATCTATTCTCTTTCAGCTTAAGAAGCATCAGGTATCTCTGAGAGGCAGCCAAAGGCAAATCCCTTTGTTGGGATCATTACCTGAGGCTCTCCAAAGCCTGTGCAGAGACCCTGCAGGGGTCAGACACCCCTGGAATCACCCCAAATCCACCCTCCAGGAATTGCAGGGTTGGGCCCAAGTCAATGTCCAGTTCACTCACACACACACACAAGTGCTCTTGAACCAGCATTCCAGCTGGGAGGTGTTACGCTCTCTAGGAACTGTCTAGGAGAGAGGGCCAAAGTCACTCCTGGTGAAAGCAGATGCAATCCTGTGCCATGTACCTGCTTCCAGGGGAGCCAGTGGTGAATTTGGCCCCGAAACGCAACAAAAGGAGAGAAACAAGAAAGATTTTTTGCTGGAAAGGCAACGGAGAAAATCTGATTAAGAGAGAGAGAGAGAGAGAGAAGAAAAATGCTTTAAAAATTAAACACACCTTGCTTGTGTTAAAGAACTCACGCTGCATGCACAAACCAGGGATGCCTTTCAGCAAGAAACTCCAAAATGTTCACCTTTACTCTCGTGACAAAATGTGATGCAGTAAAGGACACTCAGTGTCCCTGAGCTGGGTTAGGTTTTGGCTTCAAACAGCCCTTACAGGTGTCCTGGCTGCCAGGTTTTATTTTAGTATTTGGCTATGGCAAAACTGATCTCTTGTGGTGATGGTGAACACAATCTATGGAAGGCAAAGAGGATAAATAAGCCAAACTAAAATTAAAAAAAAAACCCTTCAGGCAAACTCCAGACTGCAAAAACCACTGGCATGGCCACTGCCTTCTCCTGGCTGGAGGAAACTCTGGAGCATCCCCCTGGAGGTGCCTGAGGGCCAAAAACTTCCACTTCAGAGCTGAGCTCTGCCCTCCTGGAGACATCTGGGGTGAGCAGCAGAACTCATCCCAAAAAAACAACACCTGGCTGTGCCCAGGCTCCCTGGACCCTGCTCTAGAGCCTGTCCCTCAGGGAATCCTCCTGCAGAGAGGGGCTCTTCTCCAGCCCCACTGAAAGCCCCAGGGCTTTCAGCACAGCACAGGATCCCAGCAGCCCTTCCAGGGTGGGAACTCCAGCTGCAGAGCTGCTGCTGTTTCACTGGATGTTGCCATTTCCCTGGACTCTCTGTCTTTGTCCAGTGCCCATCCCTCTGGATCCATGCAGGATCGAGCTACTGAATCCTTTTTTCCTCATCACTACCTTTTCAAAGCCATAGTTTTGGGTAACATTATCAACACTGAAACCCCTCAACACTCAGCATTTCCAGCTTCCATCTCACTGTCACAGACAGAAGGCTCTGACTCCAGGGCTCCTTTCTCAAAGTCCTTCCCAAGGCAGCACCTGGGGGAAGGTGGGGTTGGAACCTGATCTCTTTAAGGTCCTTTCCAACCCAAAGCATTCCATGACTCCATGTCTGACACATGGATCAGCTCCCCAGAGCCAGCACGAGGCTTGGCCATGCTCCATGGGCAAGTTTGTGGGATCCTGCCCCAACCCTGGCACTGGGTGGTTGAGGACACACTGATTTCTAATTAATGAGTTTTTTCCTTCCTCCTGGGCCAGGGGTTTCCAGGGTGGGAAGCATTTGCAGAACCAGATCCCTACAAGTGAGTTTTTGCCATGGACACCTGCAGCCCCTTGTTACAGGCAGGGTAAAAATGATAAGGGAGGAAGAAAATGCTGTCTGTTGATGAGCAAAAAATCACTGAGGAGTCCTAGCATTTACTAAATGCATAAAATGAAATTTTTGGGGCACTGAGGAGCTCCAGGAGTGGCAGAGCTCCAGGGAAGCCTGCTGAGATTCCCTGTCCCTGTGTGAGGTCAGCTCCCAGCTCATCCCCAGGCTGCTCTGGCTCTCCCTGGTAAATCCAGATGCTGAATCCCAGTTAAAGGGATCCCAGAGGCAGCAGTGAGGAGCACTGCCAGCCCCTGATGTCACTCATGCTGGGAATCTGTGCCTGGAGGAAAGGGAATGGGAGCACATCCCTTTGGGGGAACACTTCCAGACCACTCCAGGTTTCCCAGGGATATTCAGGAGCTGCCACTTCTCTGGAATCAGCTCCATGGCTGGCATTAGGGAGAGGGGATGGCTCTGTACTGGGATCTCAAACTCAGCCAACACCAAACCACTTCCCAGCCACAGCAGGGAAAACTGAACAAATAATTTAATGCTCTGTGGTCTTGTTTCTGGCAAGAGCTAAAAATGCAGATATGAGGGAAGAATTATTAAAAGCATTGTATCTCCTATTATTTTATCAAAAAATAATAGGATTTTGGGAGGAGAAGAGAATGAAGGTGAACACTGAATAGCCATCACACAACTGGCAGAGCAGGTAACAGCCACCATGACTTATGAAGGTTCATGATTTGTTATTATGCATGGTAAATACCTTTCCAAATTGCTGGGAATAAAGTTTTGGGGTTATCTCTTGCACGCACACAAAAAGCTTTGCCAACAAGATTTGGGGGGGAAAAAAAAGATAAATCAGATGCAAGAGGGATCATTGCTTCCTCCACCAGGACAGCAGCAGCTGCCTGAAGGGTGCAGGAACAAAAGAAACTCTGACTTCAAAGTGCAGAATCCAACCCATCTTTACCAAACTCAGCACTGTTATTTTCCTGCTCAATTTTAACCCAAGGTCCTTTGCAGTGTTGCCAACTACTACAAGTCTTCCAATATTGATTTTTTGGGAAAGAATCAGCTCCTGGAGCCTTGTTATCCACTGGCAACCTCCCCATACACAGCTTTAAAAAGTTTTTAAATTCTTGTAGCACAGCATGAAAAGATTTTTACTTAATTTTCCTAACTGGAAAGCAAACAAATAGAATAAATTCAACATTTATTCCATGAATAAGCACACAAAGCCCATCAGCTGGTGTGTTTAAGGAGAGCTCAGGAATGCTCTGGTGCCAGACCCAGGACACTGCAATACTTGTAGTTGGCAACACCACATTCCTTGTGCCATGAGTGGGGTGCTGCTGTTGGCATAGCTCTTTGCTAAAATGAAATTGGGGGTTCCACAGTGTAAAACAAACAAAACAAAAAAAAAAAACCAAAAAAAAAAAAAAAAAAAAAAACCCCAAAAAAAAAAAAACACCAAAACCAAAAAGGGGAGGTGGGGGAAAAGGGGCAGAGAAAGGGAAAAAAAATTCCACAAGTAGGAACTTACCACAACAGACAATAGTAAGAGTGGGGAGGAGGGTCAGCAACCAGGGCGATAGAGGAGAAAACAGAAAGTATTTAATTAGGGAAATTCCATAAAACAAACAAGCAGCAAATTGGCAGCAAATAAATTTTAAAATTAAAAAAAAATGGGAGCAAGCATCCATTAAAATATTTAAAATAAGGGGAGGGAAAAAAAGGGCAAAACATGCAACAAACCTGAAAGCTACAAAGCACAAAGGTCAGAAAAAGTGTGGCAATGAAGGAGCACGATGACAGACGAGAGCTGAACCCATGGTGTCTTTTACCATGCAGTAAAACATGACCAAGTGGTGTTAGAATCATAACCAATGGCAGGAGTCTCTCCAGGGGTCGATTTAGGGGCAGAATAATAAAACAGATGCTCACAGGCCTCGTTGGCTTGAACACATTAACATCATTTCCACACCTAGCACAGGTTCTCTGCTGGGCTGTGTCTGCCTGGACCTTCCATGGGGACAAGGGGATGACTTCCAGGGCCAGCCCTCAAGTGTCAGGGTTTATTTTAAGCTGCTCAATTTCCATTTTTTGCCAGGCTGGAATTGAAACTGACATTCAGACATCACCAGCCTTAATTATGTCCCACAACACCAAAGGTTTTTTTGTCTCAGCCTCGGTTCAGTAAATGTGCGGTGGAAACCTGGAGGGAGGTGGCCCAAAATGAGCTGCCTGATCCATAGAAAAGCAAAAATAAACTGGAAAGATGAAGCCTAAACAAAGAACATCATATTCACAGAGCTTTTTAGTGCTTTCTGAGACTTCTCCATGCTCATGCACCCACTGTGCCAACTGGACCAGGGCTGGAGTCAAAGTGGCCCTGCAGATGAATCAATTTCTTTGTCCATTTTTAACCCAAAAGCGTGGTTCTTGTGGTGTGTGTTGCAGAACTGTGAGCACACAGCCTCCTCAAAAACCCAGGCAGCAAAACCGGCCCCAGTTAACACAGCTGAGCCTTTTACTGCCAGATAAACCCCTACATAAATTGCTTGAGAACAAAAGGAAGCCGTTTCTCCCCTGAGATCAAAGGTGCACCTGCAGCAAACCAGATTTGTGTTTGGTACCTCTGAGCATTGGTGCTTAAATCGACCCCTGTGGGTGGGGTGAAAATATGGTATGGAGGGATGATTTTCTGTGTCAATGCTGATGGAAAGAAATATAAACAAATTATAAAAACAAACTAGTGATGACACAGTGGCTCATTCACCAAAGAACCTCATTAGTGGAACACGTCAGCATCCATGCACTACCTACAGCTGCTTATGAAGAAATTCCTACTACAACCACGGTTTATTGGGATTTCTTTGGTTAATGAATTGTTTTAAACAGCAGACAGCAACAGAAACACCCACAACTAGCACATGTGGGCAAGCGTTGGCGTGAGTCATCTGGAAACTCAATTAGTGTTCTTTGCTAACTAAGATGGAGTTACCTACCTCCCAGCCAGTACTCTGTGTGATAAAAAGTAAAAAGGGCATGTCACAGAAACCAAAAAAAAAGAGTTTCAAAGGCCAAAACATGACCAGCAATAAGCCTGCAATGGTTTCAATGGTTCTAAGTCATCATGCATCCAAAGCAGCCTCCTCTGGCCCAGCACAGCCAGGCCCTCACAGCCCTTAATTAAGCTGGTGGCTTTTGCACCATCCAAGTTTGGAAAGGTTCCTTCAATTCTTTAACCACCACATGAACAAACAAATAAACCCCCCAGCACTTCTGGATGTTACCTACCAGGCTAAAGGCAAGGTACAGTGGTTTTCCCAGCATGCAAAACACAGCTTAAAAGAACATCTGAAAGGGTAACCTGGCATTTTTAAGTCTTGGATAGTTCTGAAGTTACAACAGATCTTGGTTTGTGATGTTCTCTCATATTAAATTCCAGGAAAAAAAAACCTGTTAATGATCCTTGTATTTACTGTGGATCATCATTTAACAATTCTCCTGGAATCTGAGAATAATGGTTTTTCATTTTCCTTGCACTGAGCATTTGAAGTTTCTTCACAATTCACCCTGCAGCTGAAAATTCAAACCATTACCTGGTGAACAATCTTGCTGAATGCTTCCTGCAGTTTACCATGAATAGTAGACAACTTCTTGGCATCTCTGTTGGCTTCATGAATAGGAATAAGGACTTTGTAAACCTCATTAACTGCTTCATACATGCCAGCCTACAAAAATAAGGCCCATCAGATTGCTCCATCAATTCAACAGCCAGAATTACACACACAGCATTTAAATGATAAAACTGCAAAATGAAAAGGTGGCTGAGAAACCACTGTGGGATAACCACATCACTTCTTCAAATGTACCCAGAGATAAATGGAATAAAATCCTCCGTTACCCCTAAAATCAAGAGCCTGGTGCATTACATCATGCTGTCAGTAATTAGGATCATTAACATAACCAATCCTGGGATATTTTGGATGGACACAGGCACAAGAGCAAAACAATCTAAACAGGATCCTAAATATGGAAAAGCTCAAATGCACATTTCAGCTTTTTCTGTTCAGTACATCTTCAGCCTGACTTCTGCATCCACTTCTGGCACCCCAGGAGAGATGGACTTGGGAAGATCCCCAGGATCTCTCTCATGGAGTGGGGCCAGCCCATCGTGGGCAGCCACTGCACAGAGGGGCTGAGCAGGAATTCCAGGTTTTTGCTCTGGATTTATTGCTGCTTGTGCTTAAGCCCACTGAATGACACTTCATATTTGTGTCTTGGGAATTAATTCACTCCTTTTCCTCGGTTTACTCCAGAGGGCAAACCAGGCTGTCTTAAACAATTAAAACTCCAATTGTTCTGTGCAAATTAAGCATTTACAATAGAATTATACACTCAGAGAGAAAACATTTTCCCTCCTACTGCCCAGCAATGTGAGGTTGCTGGAGAAGGGAGGTAAAGAAATGAAAGTCTTCTACCATAGAGAAAGATGCTGCAGCCTGTTCCAGCAATCCCACCAGACCAGCTTCTGTAAAATACTTCCCAGAACAGATTCCTTCTTCATCTGGGGACACAACATCATCAGAAACTGCTGACTCTTCCAAAACATTGGAAGATATGTTCTGGGGAGATACAAGAGATAAAAATACATTTACTCAATTCAAACAACACTCAACACTTTCAATACTTTGAAAGGCAGCTGATTTGCAGTCAAATCCTGGACTTCCTATAGAGGTGGCTTTCTATTTTTGTAGAGTATATATATAAAATACAGCTTTCTATTTTTGTGGAGCATATACGTAAAATATGGCTTTCTATTTTTATAGAGTATATATGTAAAATATTGCCATTTTTGTAGTGCATATATAAAATACATCTATTTTTGTAGAGCATCTGTATAAAATACACATTTCTCTTCTCACAGATCAGCACCTCATTCATGCAACGAACAGTGAGCATGGTTTGAGGATGTAGGCACAGAACTCCCAGCACATGGAAACATTTTGTAGCTCAGCAGCAAAGCCCAGAAACCCCTTAGGGAGGATGATGCCCACCTGGAATGTCACACAGCCCACAGGCAGGTATTTCCTGTCCTCCAGCATGCTCAGGTACTCGGCCACCAGGGCTGCAGAGTGCACCAGGCACTGGGCAGACTCAGCGTGGTTGCTCCTCTCGGAATGCTTCCCTGCCATGTTCTGCAGCCACGTCAGCCGCAGGTCAGGGGAATTCTGGTAGCCCTTGGCAATCCTAAAGGGAGAGAAAACCTCTGTGCTTCCATGCCCTTTCCTTCTGAACCAGCACAGCCCTTCAGCATGGCTTTTTCACACTATATTTAGTCACTTCTGCTTAAACACCAAAGCCCCCTGATGCTGTCTGGAAAGCCCTGAGGCAAGAAGCTGCAGAGATGGGAAATCACCCTGAACTACAGATTTTTGAGCCAGTTAGTGGTGGGTGAGCAGTGGGTGATGCTGAAGCTCCTGACGAAAGCCCATGTTTCACCTGAGACTGGTGGCAATCTAAAGGTGGAGCACAATCAGAGCACACCTGCCTGGCTCCCTGCAACAAAACCTCTGCTGACCACTAAGAAGCCCTCAGGGCTATTTGTGCAGACAGCACCATGAAATTTGGCACTTGGGAGCTTAACTTGGCTCTGGAATATCTTTTGCATATGGACACCATTGTATGTACCACCAAAAAGCCTTTTGGGCAAGCAGGTGCTGGAAGACCCCCAAGCTTTCCCTGAAGCAAGCAGGGAGAGCTCCCTTCTCAGGTGGAAGATGAGATTCCAAGGGATGGCTGGGGAATGAAAACTACTTTTATCCAAGATAAGCTGCCTAAATGCCAAACAAAACCTCTCAGCACCACATTCAAACACAACAAACAGGCATGGATTGGTCTGTGAGCAGTGAGACCCAAAATTGCTCCACAAACCTGTCCTTTAAGTGCCCAAATGTGCAGCATCTGAGACCTAACCCACGTGGAGCACTGACATCTCCTGTCCCTACAGTGCCAACTCTACCTGTACATCAGGTCAATCAGCATTTCTGGATCTTCCTGGTGCTCCTTCATTTTAACTGTGTCTGACAGGATCATATGGAGGTTGAACACTAAATCCTGGACCTGTGAAAAATAAGCTGTTGTAAAGAACTGGCAACTGGAATTGAGCTACACATTGTTATGTGAGGAACACGGTCACCCTGAATCTTTGTGAGTTTGCACCTTGTCAGAACTAATCAAAGACCTGAGTTTTATGTGATTAGATGATTAAAAAAAACAAAACCCAAACCCTTTCCAGGGAGTGCCTGAAAATTCCAGTTCTAGATGAAGGTTTAGGCACAGCCTGTTAATGAATTACATATTGCTTGTCTTGTGGTTTATGTCTTTTACCTGGTCAGGAAATGTTGTCTCCCTAAGTTCCAGATCTTCTTCAGCATATGTCAGAATAGTCTTGAGGGAACGTCGCAGAAACTCTTCATTGAAATTCTGGGATGTTCCCACCAGGGATGAGAGGGACATGGTCACCTGCATCTTCACTCTGGCAAAGTTCTGCAACAGAGATGTTGTTATGGTATTTCAGCTGCCTGGAGACAGTGCTTTGGTCATGGCACCCTCCTCCTGACCTGACAGAAAAAAGAAAACTGAAGTTTTGCAAGAAAGGCTGTCTCAGAGCAGTGATTAGAATAAACCTGGTGCTGCCAAACTTCATCATCTGACGATTATTTAGTTCCCGAAAAAGGTTCTCCTGCAAAAATATTAATGTTGTCTCTTTGCACATGGTCTCCTCTCACACACCCTGAGCAGGATGATGCTCTCATGAAACATCCTTGATCCTGGTTGGTTTTGGTTGGGTCAAGCCTAAAAAACTGGAATCCCATTATCTTTGCTGTCAATCCCCTCACAGCCCCTGGCCCAGAACCAGGGTTTCCCCAGTTCTGTGGGTGACTGCACCCCCAGCCAGCAGCCCCAGCCCCGTTATCTGCAATAACCCAGTTATTCAGCAGACTCACGTTCCCAATCTCGAAGTTCTGCCTCATCAGGAGGTACAGGGAGGCACTGGCGTGGGACCTGATGGTGCCAATGCTGCTGCTGCAGTGCCTCAGGAGCCTCAGGCACAGGTCTGCACACTGCTCTGTCTCCTCCTCAAACAGCAGCTCAGGGAACTGGAAAACAGCAGGGGAGGAATCAGTGCTTGGACAGGCAGGAATGAGCACTCAGACAAACAGGCAGCAGTGAGGGTGCACTGCAATGAGAGGGAGCCCAACCCCTCTCTTTTGAGGGGAATGATGCTCCTTTCAATCACTTTACAGTAAGGCAAAACTGGCAGCACTGGAAGGCAACTTATTTACCTTCCCCTCCAACTTGCTCCTACATCTACACCCTCACACTGATTTACATGACTCCCAAAATCCCAGGCTTAAAACTCTGAGGTTCTCCCCGCACACCTACAGAAACTGGGAAACAAATCCATTTAAAGTGAGATTTGTCCAGCTTAAACCCCACCTGTGCCTTGAGCTCCCCACTGAGCAGGTGCCTCTTCCCACCCAGTGCCAGCCAGCAGGAACTCACATCCCATCCAGGGTGTGTGAGCTGCACTTTTTGGTGCAGCCAAGCCCAAAATGCAGAAATGCAGGTACTGCCCATGAAAACCAGGCCAGGCTACACTTCCTGAAAATTCATACTGCCCAAAATAATAATTGCTTGGGGAATTGACCCCATACAAAGGAAGAAACAGCGTCTTCCTCCCTCAGTGCTGCTCAGGGTGGATTTAGGCCCCCACAGGGTATTCACCTTTGAGACCAAAGCTCTCTGTGTGGCAAAGCAGTGCTGGAGGTAAAGGGCACTTTGGTTGCAGGCCATGCTGTGCAGCAGCACTTTGAGCACCCCGCCGAGGATGCTCTCCTTGGACTCCGTCACGGACACGGTCTGCAAAGGGAAACCAAGACTCCATGAGAAAAAGGGAAACCAAGATTCCATGAGAAAAATGGGAAACCAAGACTCCATGAGAAAAATGAACCTCCTGTGTGCCTGTCCATGTGGGAGAGAGCAAATAGCTCTGACCAAAAGCACTTTGTATGGGGAAATTACTCACTTAGCTGGGCCTGCCAAAGAGCTCCGTTCTGAGGCAACCCCCAGGTGAGGAACACTTGATCCATGGATAAAGAAGGTGGAATTGGGGATACTTTGTCCCCAGTGAAGCTCTGACTTTTGGGGACATTGTTGTGCTAGAGGGAAAGGCCATAGCTGGGCTCTAGCTGGGTTACTCAGGCACAAAGTACAATCCCTGGGATTCCTGGGTCTCTCTGCAGATCAGGAGGATTTGGGAAGCATGGTCCTGCCTGCTCCCAGTCTGTGCCCAGGTTCATGTGTACAGAAATCAGGGGACAAAGTGAGTACAGGTCCAGGAGGATGACCTGGAACCCAGTGACTTGAGGCAGGCTTGGGAAGAACTGGAGGAAGCGTCTGGGATAGGGCAAGATTTGGGAATTTTTACAGTTCATTCCTGAATAACTATTTCTTACACAAAGGAAGGAGAATCTTCAAATTCTCAATTTCAAGACTGAAGGAAGGTATTGCAATGTAAAACCTGATGGTTCCAGGCTGGGATTTGGGAGAGGCATCACCCCCTTCCTGCTGCAGCTGAACAGTTCTCCCAGCACTGAGGCAGTTTGGTTTAACAAAGTGCTGCCTGGCCAGGTGACTGTAATGCCATTATATCTCCATTTTCTTATCAGCCTCACCTGTACAACTATCTCTAGAGTATCCAAAATTATCAGGTTGGCTTCTGTTGCAAGATTCCCATCGATGAGTGCTTCATGTTCTATCTCTGCCCTTGACCTGATCAGAGAAAACAAAGAAGTAAAATTACTTCCTGATTAAGGAACAGACCTACATATTTTCCAGTCAAAAATGTTCTCCCACTAGCAGGAAACTCCCAGTTACAGTTTGTATATTTATCACTGGACAACACCACAAAGATATTTCAATGCACCCCCTGAGAGGACAGGAAGGAAAACTCAGTTTTTTACAAGTACAGACTTACAGAGGCTTCACGTTCATCATGCTGGGAGAGCTCACACTGCTCTCTGACACTTCACTACTCTCCCAGGAACACAACAACAGTTTAAAAGCCCAGTCCAACTCCAATCTGGCTCAGCAGCATCGTTAGGCATGCGACAGCACAACCAGGAACAGGACATGTGGCTTTATGCTGTGGACACACGGTGGTGCTACACGAGCTGGGAAGCTGCACTCCCACTGGGAGCAGCACAGTGCAGCCTGCCAGGCTGCAATCTTATCTCTCCAAGCTACACTGTATTTAATCCTTGAAGCACAACTTCCTCTCTCTCAGTCGAAGGACGAGGTTTTGCTGTTCCATGCCAGGCACTCGATTTCCTGGAAAGCCTTGAGAGTCCAGACACCCACTCACACCTGTGGCTCCAGGAATTCAGCACAACCAGCCCCTTCCAGTGGCACCGGCTGCACTGGGCAGAGATCCAGGGCTGTACTCAGAGCCCAGCCTTGGCCTGTCCTGCCACGGGTGCCATCTCTGACAGACTCGTGCCAGGCCAAATCCCAGCAGGAGGGTGACCAAAATCCCAGAAAAACAGACAGAAAGAGAGAGAAACTATTTGGTTCTTGGAGCTGTACTGCAGCAGCCCTTCCCTGCCACACTCCACATCCTCTGGGAGCTGGCTCACACCCCCAGCGTCTCCAGGACAGGAAATTTTGGGACCTGATCCTACATAAAATGATACCATCTGTATAAAAAGACAGCTGTGCAGAGCTCTTGAAGTGAAAAGTCTTGCTTTTCATGGGGTTTCAAAGGGCCAGGCTCTACCTACACACACAAGACACAGCAGAGCCAGTCACAGCAAGCAAGGGTTAGAAAGCAGCTCTAGAGAGTTTTATCTAAGCAGCTCATTTTGTGAGGTGAGACACCATCCTTTGACCATCACAGCTGTTAAATGTGTACTTGAGGTCCCTCTGGAAAGGACAGGACTCAGACCCAGTCTGGCAGTGAACTGCTGAGTCCTTCAGGCCAAATTCTGATCTGGTGTGACTCTGGAATTTATATCTACAGCACTTCACCAGCAGGGTGAAATACCCTGGTCATTTGGCTTTCCCAATGACTCAACAGGACTGGAGCCTTGGACAAAAAGCCACGACTTGTCATAAGGAGAAGTTACATTTTTGTGTGGGACAAAGCAAGTAAAGGCTGTGAAGAATTGCTTTCTACTCCAGGAAGAGTCAATGTCTGCAAGGATAAAATTTGGCCTGATCTCCATCTGGGCTCTGAGGATCCCATTCCTCAGTTTCTTCAGAGCTTCACTTGGGCTGAGGTCCTTCCCTAGGATAAGGAACAATTCTTTTGCTGGGAGGATGGAGACTGCAGGTTGCAACGATAAAATTTGGCCTGATCTCCATCTGGGCTCTGAGGATCCCATTCCTCAGTTTCTTCAGAGCTTCACTTGGGCTGAGGTTCCTTCCCTAGGATAAGGAACAATTATTTTGCTGGGAGGACGGAGACTGCAGGTTGCAATTTGAGGAGACAGAAAACGTGCACAGCAAAGCTCAAACACAACTCCTGAGCCCTCTGGATTAAACCACACCAAGAGAGGGAATTTTCAAGGAAATGGGTGTAATAAGCCAAAAGAGCTCATTCCAGTCAGTTGCACACACACACTGAGAAGTTCTGCCAAGCATCACAAACAAGGCTGTGATGATTGAGTCTGCAGATGTACAAAATGGCAATTTGTAAGAACTGCACACCAATGCTACAGTACCTGGCTGGTTTGTGGCTTCTAAAAGCACAGCACATGTGGAAAAACAATCAAAGTGATGGATTAGGACAGGAAAGGAAAGCGAGCTTTGAGAACTCCAGAATGCTTTTATGGAATAAAGGAAATATGACATGAGATATAAATGCTATCTGTGGAAACTCTTAATGGATCTTCCCTCTAAATTACAGCTTAGGGCAGGGTTTTAAGACAGTAATGGATTATATAAATCTCTTTAAATCTGATTTGAAGTCTAAGGAAGCAAGGGACAGTGGAAAGGCAAAGAGTTGGGAGGGCAGTGTTGGAGTAAAAGCTATTTACTTTATTTTTGCAATGCCAGCCCTATGCCAATGCATCTGAGGGCTCAAACCTGCTGGCACAAGGGCTGAGTGGCTGCTGGCAGTGACCTTCTGTGGGGAGGGGGACCCTGCTCTCACAGGCCTGGCACAGGGGTAGAGCAGAAGGATAAGGCAGAGTTACTTGTCAAGCTTCTCGGTGTTCTGCCGCCAGTGAGTCATATCCTTTCTCCATCTCAGATTCTCTTGACTTCCAAAGGCACTCCCAGAAGGGCTCCTCTCTGCAGGGAATCAGCAAAACAACAGCAGTCAGCTGATGCTCACTTCAGCTGCACCAGCAGCAGCTCCAGATCTGCTCACAAGTGGCAGGTGGCAACAAAGATGATTTTCTAGAGCCTGAGGCTCTGTGGCACTCACCCAGGATGTTTACATGGCCCTAATTCTGTCACTGCTGAGTGGCATGAGACACAGAGAGGCAGCTGAGACACTGACTGATGAGAGGAGTCCCTTCCTTGGACTGCACAAGGAGCCTGAGTGTGCCAACCCTCAGCATTCCAACACTGCTGTCCTCGACTGGCACCCAGGAATGTTCTCAGGGTGGTGCCAAGACCCCCCTTTCCCAGCTCACAATCTTTTATTCTCATTGCTGGGAGGGCAGGGAATTTCAAGTAAGAAAAGTAATCCAACCACATTAAGAAAAAAATAAGGTCCCATCTGTGAAGTGATTCCTTAATTATGGCTCTAAACTACTCATCCACCTTAGCCCACAAGGACAAGCTCGTGTGGCAGAGCAGGAGACAAAAACACAGCTCTGATTCTTGTCCTAGCCCTTGGGCCACTCTTTGAATTTTGGGTGTTCATAAAAATTACTGGGTTTTACAAAAAGTAGGAATCATCAGAAGGTGCCTGTTAGCCCAACTACAGCTACTTCAAGTCTCCTTAAGTCAGCAGAAATGCCCAGGCATTTTCAGAGCTGTCAGAGCAAGATCAGGCAGTTTGTTTTCCAGGACACTCTAGAAGATGCTACACTGGAAAAAACTAAGGCAAGAACACCCCATAAATGAGATGTGATCTCACTTAAAAAGGCAATCAAGCAGCAAATAAAGTGTCTTCAAATTAGGAAAGGTATAGAGATTTTGCAGACCCAGGCAAGGATGCTGCACACAGCTTTCCTAGGGGCCTCTTTGTATCCCACACCACAGATAGGTGCAAATAATTGTTGGGGATGGGAGGAGCAGCTTTTGGGAAAAAGGGATGGCACAGAGGACTCCTTTACTTACCCAGCTGTCCTCTACTTCTTCGGACCATTTCCTGCCTTGCCCCTATGCTGCCCAAAATTGCTTCTTCAAGTTTGGCTCTCATGTCTTTTGACTTCTTAAATGTCAGACTGTTCATTCTTTCAAACACTTTCTTACCCTGCAAGTTCCAAACAAAACCATGAGGGAAGATTCTTTCAATTTGGGATATTTGCTAAGAGTTAACAACTCAAAATATATACAGACATGCAGTAAGAAAGGAATACAGATTAAGTTGGTAGGTAGATAAAACACTCAAATTCCAGCATTGCTACAGAAAACCCTCTTTTCGAAGTGGCACTGCAGCAGTTTCAGATGAGGGGCAAGCAGCACAAACTGCTTGAGAAGTGGAACAAGGCACAGACACTCACATGGCTGGGAAGTAAACATGGGAAAAGCCTGGCCTTGGGATTGTGAATACAGGAAATACTTTGGAGAGAGCAGGAAATGCCTTTCTGCAGTCGTGTAAAGGATGGGAGCGTAAAGGTCCTCGGCAGGGTCCAGGAGGGACTCCAGGGGATTCCAGCTTGGCAGTACCTTGTACTCAAAGCAGGAGACACAGAGGTAGAGCAGGTCCAGCAGGCGGTTGAGCTGCAGCACTGACAGGTCAGTGAACCACTTCTGCAGGACGCTCTCGTCCGCGTTCTTCAGCACCCACAGCAGGCAGATGAGGAGGCTGCGGCTGGACTCTGTTGAGAAGGTGGAGTGCTGCCTGCCACTCTGAAACACAGGTCAGGACAGGGCTTCACATCCCAATCACCAGAGAGTGAGTTTTTTCCCTTGAGATAACTGTAATAACCTGAGCAGCTCAGGGGTTAAGCAGAGAGGCTGCATGTTATCTCATGCATCTATCAGTGTCTCACTGAGAGTGCACCTAAACCCCAGCAAAATGGGGTGGGGTTGTGGTCCTGGAGTAAAGGCAAGAGAAGGCAGAAATGGGAGGGTCTGCCTGCTGCCAGAATCAGGATTCCCTCTCTGTGCAGAGAACAGGGAAACTGGCCCCCCTTGTCTTCAGTTAGGTGGGATTTACCTGGGGTCGAATTTGTTCTAAGGGCTTAAAGCTCATTGTAACTACTGCACTTCACAGAGCTTTTATAAGATTGTTTCTTTTTCAGGAAAGAGAATTCTCCTACTTTCTGAGGTTTCTTGATTCCTATCTCTCCCTGGCATTTTCTTATGCCCCTCTGAAACACACACAGCAACATGCAAATGTGCTTTGTCCCCCTTGTTGCCCCTCTGCACACCCAGCTACAAACTGAAGTGGGTCCCCACAGAACCTGCTGAATATTTGCTGGTAGACACACATTGAGGGTCAGGAAATGGGGAGAGATGGATTTGTACCGAAGAAGGGAGTAGGAAACTGCTGGGCCTGGTGAGCTGGGGGACAGAAGTCCCTGCAATGGCCATGGCCACTGTCTGGCTGATCATGCTGCCACCCTCGCTCTCGTAATCGTCCACAGCAACACAGCTCGGCCTCCCCCGCTGGTTGTGGCTCTCTGCAGAGAAATACAGGACTTCAGTCAAGCCCCAAATCAGGGCTTCACCCCCCAGACTCCATCCACAGTGCTGGTCTCACTGAACTGGGAATGCAAACTAAAAATCATCCCACTCAAGGGGTCCTGCAAAGAACAGGACAAGGATTTGAAAGCATGAAAGCAAAGAAAGCAATTCCCAAATTCAACCTACACAACCTCAGTACCTGAAACCCTCCTAACAACAGACCTTTTGTCCCTTTGAATACTCCAAATCCCTTCTTGCAGCTTTACTGTGTCATGAAACTCAGAGGATGTAGAGGAGAACTCTAAATTCCAAACTATTCCTACTGGACTCCCTACCCTGATTTGAAAAACTTCTGCTGCTCTTTGGGACACTTTGCAAAGCACCCCTGAAAATGAACTGCTGATGGAGCACATGATAGGAGGAAGAGGAACTCTGCTGATCCTTTGGAATTAGGAACTCTGCTTATCCTTTGGATTTAGGGACTTTGGTACAGTGTGAGGGGTGACTTTTTAAGCAGGTCAGAGATATAGACAGAAGCTGGCTCTGCATTTACATCAGCCAGTGGGATGTAAACTAAAATGCACTGCTTTTTTTTTTTATTTCATGCTAATAAGTGGGCAAATGCAACTTTTGAGTGCTAACAGGCACTGAAGGCACATTTTACAAGTGAAAACAAACACGAAAAAATGTCAAAATCACAACTCAGAAACAACTTCATCCGACAGCAAAGGCGTTCATAACTCAATTTCAGAACCCAAACACCCAAGTCTGGCGAGCAGACAGCCAAGGCAGAGAATATCAAATACCTGTGAAGTCATAGAGCTGAGGCACAGTTTCCATGATCACGCCAATCAGAGGTAGATACAGCATTGCCACCCGGGCCTTTACCTGGGGGTCAGCGTACCGCGGGTCCGAGTCGTGGCTGGACAGCAGGTTGTGTACCATGTTGATGACCTTCTTATGCAATCCAAATAATCTGTTAAAAGACAGTTGGGTCATGCACATTAGTTAATATCTTCAAAGCAAACTCTCTTTTGTAACTAAGGGGCTTCAAAAAGGGAAAAAAAAATCCCGCTTTTTATTTTTAATTTCACGCAAACTGCTGTTGCATGGGTTTTTTTTGATCTCCCATGGATTTTACAGATGGTTGGCTGGTTTTTCACTGTGCCTTGTAAAATGGGCAAAAATATCTCATGGAATGCACACCCAGTATAATGTGAACACTCTCATATATTCCATTAAAAACCCCCGAAGTCCCAGCTACTGCTACGCTGAAGCATTGAATCTACTAAAATCTCTTAGAAAAACTTAAGAGAATATGGAAAACAGGGAGAGAAACTTGAGAGGACAGTGGGTTCAGTAAAACTATTCATTGTATTCTTTTTTTGTTTCTTTTTAACACCATTTACAGAGAGACAAACCCTCCCAAAACAGAACATTGCTTTAATCAAATGATCAGGAAGTTTCTGCTTCAGCTCCCCACCCTACCCCATGCAATTATTGAACCAAAACAGGAGACTACAGATCCAAAATTCTGAATAAAAAGTGGCAAAAGACGTGAAGGGATAGAAGGAAAAACAGCCAAAATGGCTTCTGTCATTATTCAGATGCAAACACTGGCAGAGCCCTTCTATAGAGCACCATGTGTGAGCCTCCTTGAAAACACAAAAATTCCCCTGAATCTCTCAAGGACTCTGCTCCTTTCAATCCCCTCAGCCACCACGCAGAGGCAAAACTCTCCCAGAGCAAATAGCAGGTTCTCTCTGCAGCTATTTGCTTCTGTAGGCAAACCAGCCAAGAAGACACTTTACCCCATGCATGAAGCAGCCAAGGAAGCTCAGACATTAGGCAGTAGCAAAACATAAGCTGCAATGTTCAGACCTGAGGTATTAAAACAAGTGCTGAATTTCAGGCAGTATCCATTTTACCTGAAAAGTAGAGGTGAGTTCTGGTTAAAAAAAGAGGCTTTGACTGGATTTTTGGGGGCTTGAAGGTGACTATAAGGCAGCAGTACAGCTTGGGAGGACATCAGCTACTGGAGCTGCAGGTCCTCCCTGTGGCTTTTAATCAAGCCATAATGAGATACTACAATTGCTTGCTTGTGTAATTAGTCAGAGCCTTAACAACTAGGAAGGAAACGCTTATTTAAGTGACTGGTTCCTTGAGATTAAGGATGAAGAAAAGTCTTTGTATTATTGTGAAGGAGTGGCACCTAAATCGTGTTTTTAAAAATTCCAAGGGAAACTATTCCACAGGCCATAAAACTGCAGATGGGGAAAACATCCAAGCAAGGCAGCGTAATTCCAACCTAGGGATCCATGGATTTCTTTGTCACTTCCCCAGAGCTGGGTGGGCACTGTGGTGGATCAATCCCTGGTGGAGAGGAGGAAATGCAGCCCCCTGCTCTTCCTGCCTGATAAGGCAGCAAATCGATCTCACCTCCCTCCCTCCCCTCCCTTATCTCAGCCCTGGCCTGGATTTCTGTCAACACACACCCACACTTGTGCAAAACCGACTCTGGGACTGAACTCTGAGGGCTCAATTCTGATTTTCTCACTTCTGGCCTGCACCCTCAGCCAAGATGGGCAGTGTGGGCACTGTGTGTGATGGCCAAAGCACCCCTGCAGTGTTTGCAGAGACAACTGTGCAGAGCCCAGATGCTGGGACTGTCACGTTCAGCTGGATCCCCTCCTCTGCATGCTTTGTTTGTCCTGTTTTTCAGGCTGCAGGTGCTCTGCAGGGCTGCTCTGTACCCTGTCACTCTGTACCCTTCCACACTGAGGGATGCATCCAACACACCTCCAGGCACCAGGGAGCTGACTCCTTTTCTGTCCAACTCAATCCAAAGAGTTCTTATAAAATGAGCTAAAACTAAACATATCCTGCTAATGGAGCAAAAAGAGCAAGGACAGAACACATTTAAGGCTCTGGATCACCTATCAAGGCCTAAAGCAGGTCTCTGACAATAAGCAACTAGATGAACATCCCTTTCCACTCCTGCTGCAGGATAATGAACTGGGAACAATTCTGAGCTTTCTCCCCAGTGGTGGCCACAATATTTTATGGAAGGCAAGTGTGAACTCTCTTCTGGTGATCATGTATGACTGTTAAAAGTCTTCACAGCAAGGGAAGAGCAGATCTGAACACACCTGGTTTACTTTATCTGATAGATCTACCAGGAGAAATGCAGAGGGTTTGAACCTGAGAACTCAACAAACCTAAAACTCCAGGTTTTTCTGAAAAACAGTAAAAAGTAAATGCTTTACAGGTATACATCTGCCCCAAATTCAGGAGCTTGGATCAAAATGCATTTCCAGAGCTGAACTGGTACCAGGAGCCTTCTTCTGGCTAGACAAGGTTTGAGAGAGGAGTTGTCTCCCCAGGGGACACCAGCAAACTCCTCTGCAGAGACTACCATCCTGGGCCAGGCTTAAGGGCTTGGCAGGCAGGTAGAGAACAGAAAGTTTGTGAAGAAAAAGGGCAGACACACTCAGAGGCAGGGCCTGATTTCTAACCAGTGAGCAGGATGCTCCTCTGGCACAAAAAGGATTTCTGCAGACAGCACATATGGGTAAAGATTTGCTGCTTTTTTCCATTTCAGGCCAAACAAATGGGACTGCAGTGTGTTATGTATATATACAGGAAAATATTCCAGTTTATGGCATCACTTTCTTCTCCAAGAGGAAACAGAATGAATGTTTAACTCCAGAGACCTCTTGGCAAAGGGGCAGAATTAACCATGAATCATCAGCATTTGTCGACTCGGCTGATATTTCTGAGTCCACCTTCACAAAAATGCCTGTGAGGGAACTCAGGACTGTGGAAGCAATCAATAATTTCCATTGCAACCCATTTTAAAGAGGCAAGGCAGAAGACAGCCCTAAATAACACAAGGAACAGACTGGATGTCAGGACCAGAGCATAAAATTATTTGCTGCACAAGCCAGGCTAGTCACTGACAAACTCTGCATGCTTGACTCTATTTGTCTATTTGTGTAACCCACAGGGGCCTCATCAATGCATAATTTACAGTTAAAAAGAGCTGGGAGACCCACAGGCAAAATATATTGTAACATTTAAAACCACCAGCAAGAGAGGCTTCCTAAATGTTGGAAATTATTCTCCTGTTACATTTGAGAAAAGTTATTTTCCTTTCAGAGCTCCAGCAGAATCCCTCTGGCATCTGGGGGCTCCAGCAGGAACCTCTTCTCAGCTGGAAAAATGTGACTGAAATCAGGTTTACAGAGCCTGGGACAAGGAAGAAACAGAAGGGGCAAGAAGAAAGAAGATTCTTAAATCGCTGTTTTCTTATCATAGCTGACTAATTTATGTAAATTCTGGCCACGCCAGGACTTTCTTTGCATCCACCATTTGCTTGGAATTACAGAAAGCTCTCTGAAAAATAAAACTTTGTGAAGATTTACCCTTCTGCATCAGGATCTAGAATGACAGCCAGTTCTGTGAGCACCAGCCCGGCCAGGTAATGCTGCTGGCGGAAAGGCACAGACAACTCAAACATATTTGCAATCTTCTGGTCTTGGACATTTGTGGAGAACCCAGAACTCTGAAAAAATCAAGTTTCAGAAGCTGCATCATGAACAGAGTCAACGCTTAGGAAATACATAAGAAGCAGTTTTCAGAATTAAAGACAATGTTACGCCTTTTCCCTTTTTTGTTGGGATCAAGGCACATCTACACTTAAATTCCATCCCAGCTCAGTAACCCTTCCATTAATTCTGTTTGTTGTTACTGTCTTCCCCTGTTACAAAAGTTAAACGAAATAACCTTTAAAAGTGGATTGGTTAAACTTTTAACTCAAGGATGCTCTTATCCAAGCTGAAGAAAGCTTTAATTTGATTTAGTTCATGTGATTTTGGAACTAATTAATCCACTTGAATGACACACTAATTCAAATTACTTTTCCTGAGCAGGCCAGGACTAAGCTGCAGGGAGCTCTGAAGTCACTTGTGTTGCCAGAAAAGGATAACACTGAACAAAGTATTTTCCTTTATAGCTTATTTGTGTCTGTCCAATACAAGAGGGGACCAAGTCCCTAAGGACAGTGTGTGGTCACTACCAGGAGAGGGATATGGGCACTCTTTCCTCAATAATAAAAGCTTAAAAGAAATCAGAACCTCTGTGGCAGGAAAAACTGATTTCTAACTAAACACTTCCAAAAATACTAGCAAGAGGGACTGAAGGTACAGTGATACAACTGCCCTCAGAGGATTTAATTCTCAGCTCTGAGCTCAACTTGTATTTCCCAAATTTCTTACCTGGGAAGTGGCTGAAGACACGGATGGTGATGGAGATGCAGGTGGTGTGAGCAAGCTGCAGGGTAAATTCAAGGTGACATAGTGCTCGTGGCTGCAAATGATGCGCAGGAAGTCCAGCTTCAGAGAGGCCAGGTTGCTTGGATTTGTTAAGGAATACACCTTTGCAGACACCTGGAAAATCCAGCCCACAGCATTGCAGTCAGCACCAAAAGAGAATGTAACTGCAAGGTGAGCCCCCCTGCCCACCTCTGCTCCCCAAAATCACTCCCAAAGCAAGAATTGGAGAGCTTGGTGTCATTAAATGGTCACACCCACGCCCACAGCACTTTTTTTTGTGCCAGAAATGCAGTTCCTGATGTGCAGGAGCCACACACATCCTAGACATGTCTCTCAATACACGATCTATACACCAGTAGTATTCAAATAACCAAATGAAGAACTATGGGCTTCACCTGTTGGGGGCTTGGAACAAGATGATCTTTAAGGTCCTTTCCAACCCAAACCATTCTTTGTTTCTGTAATTCCCACATCCTACTGACTTCAGCAGGGAGTTGTGAGAAGCATAGTGTGATGCACTAACAGCTCCAAGATGCAGGTTGGTTTTTATACATATATCTTTTATATATAAAAATATAATTAATGACAAATGATATATGAAATATACAGCAGGCACCTTAAAATCTTAAATGCTCTTGCAGTTCTTCTGCCCCTTACAGAGAATTTTCTAGACTCTACAGGGAAAATGAGTCTAAGCTTAGTCCCACTTCTCACTGATCCCTTGTTATCTCTTCTGTACACTGTGTCAGAATGGATGTTTGTAGTCAAAGAAAACTTTGTGGTTCAGGGTGATTTCCCTGTCACACTGCAAAAGAGGTGTCCTCCCTGTGGGGAAGGACACCTTGCATGCCCCAAAGGATGGAAGAGGAGCTCAGTGATCAATACAATCATCCAGGGTCACCGTGTCCTTAAGAGACCATAACAGTCTGTGCTCCCTCACAGAACCTCCCACTAATTTTTGATTCAATTACTCTGAATATGGTGAGCAGAGGGAATAATTCTCCCTCCCTGCTGCCTGCCCATTCACTCCAGGGAGTGACTTCTAATTAACAGTTAAGAGTGTAATCAGAGAGGCGTAAACCCTAAATCACCTCTGAGAATGCCCTGCTCTAAGAAGACCTGAACAGCAAAACTCTGTGTCCGTGTTTTGCTGTCTGTCCAGACAAATCTAACAGGTTCTGCCATGGTTCAGTTAAGCCACAATGTTTATCTGCATTCACCTGTTTGTAGCAGGTCTTAATAAGAGCAAAAACAAATCCTCTGTCCATGATGGACAACAAATCATTGAGGAAAAACGCGAGACTGGTGTTGAGCCGCTCCACCATCTCCGTGTCCTGGAGAGAAGGAAGAGAAAACCAGAAAACAGATGAAGAACCCTGTGTGTTTTCAAGCAAAAAAGAGGCAGGAGGGCTGGTGGCTGAGCTGGGCTCAGTGTAATTGTTTGCCATCACCTTCTGGAAGCGGGAGACTATATCACCAGCAATTGTGCTGACCAGTGCAGACACGTCATCCATGAAGCGCTCCGGGAAACGATTCTTCCTCGGCGCATCCAGTTTGTCAGCAAAATACAGATGATGCACCATGCTCTTCACCTATGGGGATATAAATTACAGCAGAGCCACTTGCAGCTGTTGCTGGTTCTGCTTGAGAGCAGGGGCTGGGAGACATCAGGGAGGTGTTTGCTCACCATCAGCTCGAAGAAGAACCAGGCCTGCTGTAGGGCCGCCTCCCGCACGCTCCCGCTGCACACAACCCACTGCAGGGCCAGCTCCTCGTGGAAAAGCTACAGAGTCAAAGCCAGAGTCAGCCCGAGCCTCCAGAGCAACTCCCAACACAGCCCCCATGAGAAATGTCAGCACGGTCCGTGGCAAGTATGGCAAACAATGAGTTAAGCAAACTAAATAACTGAGGACATGACAGCAGTGGTGGCATCCCATAAAGAAATCCCCAGCTAACAATGAGGGATGAGGTTATGACATGTGATGTGAGAAACGTTTCACAGCATCTCGCTCCAGGATTGAATCTCAAGTGTCAAAAGAATTTTCCGCCCGCCCCCAAGAAATAATAATTTAAAAAAAGGTTGGTGCTCAAATTAGTTTAGTTTAAAAAGTCTACCTTTCTGCCTGGTCTGATTTTCGCAGGAAAAAGGAGTAAAAAGTGGACATATAAAATGATTTGTACAAAGATGTATATTTACTGTGAGAAAGGACTTAAAACAGTAAGAAAGAAACACGGGGCTCAAACAGCTCTTGGATTTCTTTTCTCGGAAAAGATCAACCCACAGACTGACAGTGCCAGTGGCCACATTTTCTTTACACAAAAGCTCTGGCATTTTGCCTTTCTGACATTGTTTACAAGGTTCTCATTTCCTGTAAGAGAGTTCACTTTCAAAGTGACTCCCATTCCCTTTCTGGAGTCTCTCTGGATTAACACCTGGATAAGTGAGCTCAGCACACCGAGCCATCCAACACATTTTCATTTTGCACACAAAATGCATCATTTACATGTCTAGACAGTGCTATTCATATTTTTTGAAAGCCAGTAATAAACTGGCCCCAAACACTATGGCCATTAAATCAGACAAGCAACTCCTGATCATTTAATTCTTCCCAATTCAGCTCCAAATACTTCACATTCCCTACAGCCTGGATATTCAGAGGTGTTAAGCACCAGCAGTTCCTAATGATCTCGGGGAGGAAAAAAATAATCAGGCTATAAATAAAAGAATAAATTGCATCACGTTTTCAGAATGACTTGACCTCCCTGCCCCACAATATCAATTGTCTCCACTGAAATCTACCTTTTTGGTTGGTAATCGTCCTGTTAATGTTTGTAAGAAACTTGACGTCTCAGTGTGCGAAGACATACGATTACAACTTCGATCCGTAGCCTACGGAGTGGAGATGAATGAATGATGACAGGACATTAAAGTTTGCTGTGGATGGGTTTTGCAGCTCAAGGACAACGAACGTTTACAAAAATACTCTTCCAACTGTAGGGTTTTTACAGCTTTTTAAGCGTTCTCAAACTCTTAGGCATTTACGGATTGGGTCTAAACAAAACGACAGCAATTCTGATTGGTTTTAACACATACAGGTTATTTAAAGAACTGCATGTTCTGATGCACAAAGACAATGCTGCAAAGCATGAAACTTTTCCATCGTTGCATTTTATCAACATGCACAGGTAATATCCGGAATTTCAGCCCATACCTCTCAATCTACCAGAGGCCAAGCGTGGGGGGATGTACCCACAGCCACGCTGCTGCTGCCAAGGGCAAGGGGAAAATCACTCAAGTTCTGCTTCTGATGGAAATTATTTGCCACGAGAGCAAGTGAACTTGGACTAAATATTTTGGGAAGGCTGATAAACTGGGAAGGAGGAGCAGTTGAGAGGTACGTTCAAGGCATCCATGCAGTGGAGAGCAGCAGGCAACGGGGGCTAAATAAACTCTTCCTGACTGAAGCTGCTGTAAAGTTTTCATACTTTGCAACACAGAACAATACAATTGTCCCTGGCAAATCACTGCCTCCAGCATTCAAATTGACATGTTTTAAGAGAGAATTTCTTATGTGGCAATCAATTTGGGTTCACAATACTCCACTCAAACAAGTCATGAAGGATTACTGGACGATGAGTACTAAATGCTTGATGAGAATGGCAAAATGGTTCACGACATCGAAAGGAATGGCAAACATGGACAAAACTATGAAGCTGTGATTAATGTTCCCACTTAGAAATGTGCTCCACCTGAAGCTGAAACTAGTGTAAGAGAAAGAGAAAAAAAAGAAAACAAAAGCAGTCACAGCATTTACATTTCACAGACCAGCAACCACTGAAATGAAAGGAGGGGACACGTTCACGCGATCGGAGGTTTTTCATGCAGTGTGGGCGGGGGGAGGGAATGAGAATTTATAAAATCAAACTGGAAAGTTTTCAAATAAACAGTTACAGAACAAAAAAAAAAAAAAAAAAAACCATCAAAACTGGAAAATGCACTGAAAGGAAGATATTCTACAGGAAAACATCAGGGAAAACAAAGGCAGAAAAACCTCAACCGAAGACACCACCTGTGTTGACTCTGCACTTGGGCTGGGGTTGGATCCCCATGGGGCTGCTTTTGGACCACCAGTGTTTACCCAGGAATTGGAGCGGTCCAAGCCCTGGGCATGTGACAGAAAGCAGTTGGGAAAGGAAAGAAATATTACATGTTGCATGCCATACAGTAGTCAAAGTTCAGTCCTTACAAGTAATCAAAGTGGGTACACTGCAAACACGTCAGCACTTAGAACCTGAGTTCTCAGGTGCCTGACAAGACACTGAGTCCAGAGGATTATTTTATATCTCATATACATACATAACATTAATCCTGTCAACAGCTCTGGTCTGGCCTGTCCTGTCTGGAATGCTTGACATTCAAAAACTCTTCTCCTCCTGAAAAATCCTGCTTGTCCTTTGCTCAGTTTAAACCCATTCCCATGGAGCCAGGTGAGATTTACACTGTGACAGAGGAAAACTGGTGCTGAGATGTGAGGATGCTCTCTAAGGTTTCCAGCACTTCAGGGCAGCCTGGAGTTCATAAGCTCTATAATTCTTACAGAAATGCTGAGAAACTGAAGAGGCTGACTGTCAATCCTCACAGGGTTCCCTGCCTATGGAATAAAAGCCCAGCACTGCTGGCAGAATAACCTGTGGACAGGATTTCACATGGACACTTGGGCATTTCCCCTGGGCACTGTGGCAAAGGGAGGAAAGAGCACATACCTTTTCTGGAACCAACCTGTTTTCCAAGCAAAACATTTGAAAAACCATCCTGCTTTTCAAAAGCTCAGTCTAGCCTGTACTCCAAATTCTACTGCAATGGATCACTCTGGCAAAATCACTGTGGAACCTTCCTCTGTCTGCTCTCTTCTCCTTGAGACACTCAAGAAGGAAAAATTCAAACCTGTGCTGCTCCCAAATCAGGAACATTCAGGGGGATGGAGTGGACTTCCCTGGGTCCCAGGAAGGAGCTCTGACAGACACAATTCCTTATAAATACCACACATAGATTTTGACAACCTCACCTGAGTGAGAGCTTCCATCCTCATTTCTGTGCCAACTTAGGGCTTTTTCCCAATACACAAAGCAAAGGTGCAGCCCATTTCATCCCAGTGATCAGCATCAGCTGCAAAGTCCACCAAGCCAAATCATCTACTTCTCTCAGCAAACTAAAATCCACCTCAAGGTTGAACCTGGTGTGAGAGCTGTAACCTGGGATTCAAACCATTAATCCACCGAGCTCCTCCAGGCAGAGCTCAGCAGTGCTGTAATTTTGCTTAAGATGTCCAATAAAAAAAATACTGAACACATAAGGAGAGTGTTTTAATCTCAATTACTTTTTGCCAGGAATAAATCAAAGCCCTGTACCCTGCTCAGCCCCATAAACATGCTTTATTTTGCTCACAGTGATTTAAAGTCGAAAGGGCTTTGCAGAATGCTGAACTAAGCTCTTGTTTTGTAAAATCAGGACTAATTTTGAGAATGCCTTTATCCCCCTCACATTTCTCTCTCAGGATTTCCTATCTTGTCGCTCTGGTTCTGAGGATAACAATTAAACACACACTGCGTTTGCAAAAGCAAAAGTCATTTTGTAACAATCTGGAAAGGGTTCTTTCCTCTTCGGAAAACAAAAGAGTACGAGAGCTTCTTATTGCTTGGCAGAGTCACTCCAAAGTTCACAAAGCTGTTGTTAAATTCTGTGCTGCCCCTGGGGTTTAACCTGCAGCTGGGTCTGTGCAGAACATAACCCACATCTGTGAAAATCCACTGGCAGAGCAATGAAACCCCACAACGTCCTCTGGGTTTTTCCCAACACATCTCCAGCATTCCAGGATCACTTTAAATATGTCTTTTTAGACATTTAATAAATTTTCTTTAGTAGGGAATAAAATTTACATGGCTTCAATTCACAAATGATGGCAAAACAAGTGACAGACCTAAGATCTCCTCTGCTGTGACAATAAACAGAAATCTTCCAAATCCTGTAAAGAGTTTTCAAAATGAAGCAAGAAGGTGATAAGGGAGACTTAAAGCACTTATACCACACCTCTAAATACCTTATATTAGAATAAAAAAATAACACAAGACTGGACTTTGAAGACCTCCCTCAAACAACAAAAAACCCCACAATATGAGTTGTTTTAAAGCAGAAAACTTCCTGTGTTTGGGAACTTGCACCTCAAATTAGAACATATCTGGGAATATTCCTTAAGCCATTACTTGGAGAAACAACAGGGATTTTTGCACCCTTTTACTCATGTCAGCATCTCAAGAAGTGTCTTATTTTTGTCTATTGATATTAAGAAACAGAAATAATTCTACTCAACCAAAAGTCTGTATATAGCCAGATTGAGGTTAATTCCTGATGCTCAGACTACCCTAAAGGAAACTTTTCCCTCAACAATTATCCACGGAACAGGTTTTCCTTTAAAGCCTGGAGTACACCTCTTCATTTTGTACTGTGACATTATTCACCAAGCCAGCACACGTTAAACTTCTGATAGTCTGGGTAAATTCCATATGCACATCAGTGCCTGTGGCATTTCACAAAAGGTCAGGCTTGTTTAATTAGCAAGATACTGAAGTGGTCTTTAAAATATTTCAAGACTTCTAAGTCCAGACTTTGATGTAAGAAATAATCATTTGCCTACCCACAATTCTTCAGCCTCTTATTTGGTCAGCAAATGATGCTGCTACTCGTTTAAAATTGGTACCTCTTCCTCAAATTGTGTTTTTCTTGCTCTTATAAAACCCAGCATCAGCCAAATCAAGCCTGTCTGGTCAGGGTGGTGGCTGTGGTCACAACCTTGCTCCCTAAACTTCCAAAGGAAATTAATCAGCCTCCCTGAAAGGGCTCAGGAATTCATCTGTGCTGGAAGAGTGAAAGGTCATGGTGGGAAAGAGTCTCACCCTGATGAAGTTATAACAGTTTGAAGAATATTTAATAAAAAGAAAAGAGGGAACCCCAAAGCAGCTTGGGCACCCCTCGCAGGGGAGGTGCGCATCCTAAATCCTCTCTGGGCCATGCAGGGAGCAGGAATGCTCCTGCTGTGTGCAAGACACCCACTCTGGACACGAGGAGTAGAGAAACCTGAGCAGCTGAATGCAGAGGAGAGGAGAGAGTTTGGGATTGGGAGGGAAGAGTGGGGTAAGAGGGTGCAAGGTTTGGGGAGACACAATAGAGCTGGACAAAGGATTCGGCTGCTGGCCATGCAAAAAGTGAGGGGGAGACCAATCCAGAAGGACTCCTGCCCTCAGCAGGAGTGGAAGCAGCACTCCAGGATGGCTCCAAAAGTCAGGAACATTTCCAAGGAGCGGTGCTCCTGTGGTGCCACCAGCAACAGCCAGGTAAGGGCTGAGGAGAGGCTGGGACAACCCCCAAGCCCTCCCCTGGAACTCAGGAAGGACTGGGAGGTGCTGGGGCTCTGAGGGGTCCCTGGCAGGACAGGAAGGACAGGACAGACGTACCTTGGTGCCGATGATGGAGCGCACCTCGTCGTCGGGCGAGGTGGGGGTGCCGGAGATGTCAGGGTTGCTGTTGCTGAGGCTGCGCGAGCGGTTCAGGTTGAGGCTGGCGGGGCGCACGGCCGACCTGGCCATGGTGGCGTAGTGCACGGAGCCCCCCAGGCCGCCGGGACCTGCGGGGACATCCAGTCAGTGCGGCCACCCCTCATGCAGAGCCCCTCAGAACAGCCCTGCCTGGTCAGCCCGGCCTTCCCTCACGCAGAGCCCCTCAGGACAGCCTGGCCATCCCTCACCCAGAGGCCCTCAGGACAGCCTGGCCATCCCTCACCCAGAGCCCCTCCTCATCCAGAGCCCCTCAGGACAGCCTGGCCATCCCTCACCCACAGCCCCTCAGGACAGCCTGGCCATCCCTCATCCAGAGCCCCTCAGGACAGCCTGGCCATCCCTCACCCAGAGCCCCTCAGGACAGCCCGGCCTCCCCTGCCTGGTCAGTGTGGCCATCCTTCACCCTCAGGACACCCAGCCCTGCCCGGTCAGTGTCATCACCCCTCACAAAGAGCCCCTCAGGACATCCAGCCCTGCCCAGGCAGTCCAGCCATCCCCTCAGGACACCCAGGCCTCCCCTGTCTGGTCACTCTGGCCATCCTCCATCACCCAGACCCCCTCAGGACACCCAGCCCTCTCCTGCCCAGTCAGTCCAGCATGGGAACAAAAAGCTGTTTTATCCACAGGCTCCCTATGGGATTGTCTTTAGCTAACAGGATGTTTTCCAGACCTCACACTCAAGGTGGGCACAATTTTAGGTACAAAACCTTCCCAACACCTCTCAGAGCTTCCCCCACTCTGTGCATGAACATTCCTTCCAAAACCTGGTTTTCCACGGCTGCCACTCACACCACCTCTTTCCCATCCCTCACTCTCAGCTGGGATTAATTTATTTCCCTCCTGCACTCAGACATGTGTTTTCTAGTATTTTGCACTCCTGTTTTAAATATGTCTATATTTTATATGTATACATAATAATAAAAACATGTTTTATATATATATATGTATGTATGTACATATGTGTATATATACGCACATGCATTAAAATATGTAAAAATATTATATAAATAATAAATTCAATGAATTTAGGCTCTGTTTCTGGAATCAGCCCAACTTTTGTCATCAACTGCAAGTCTTTGTTTAATTGATGGATAATACCCTTTGGATATCTATTCTATCCAGCCAGTGTTTAAACTTTTTGCTGGAAATAGATTAAAGCATAAAAGTTCTTGTGAAGGAGACTGGGAAACATGACAGGCCAGGAGTGTATCACACCTCTCTCATAGAAAAAACCCTAAAATCCTTTTTTTTGCCATAATTCACGATCCTTCAGCAGTGATACTTATTTAAAATAATCAAATAATTGAATGTGACACAACTAACAGTAATTAAACTCATCTTTTAAGTGGCTACACTGGCAAATTAATAACAGAGCCCTGCAGGGAAGCAGCCACACAGCTGGAACTCAGGAGCACCTGCCTGCAAGTGGCTTCTGCTTTCTCTTACCAAACTTGAAATAAAATGAAAAAGAGCTACCTGGTGATGGCGAGTTGGGATAAGTGTTGGGCAGGCGAAAAACATAATAAATATAGGAAGCAAGCAGGCTGTTCCTGCCATGCTGGTCCTGGTTGCCATCCAGGTTCTTGTGAAGTCTGTTTATGATCGATGCCATCGCCTCAAAAGATGCTTGGCCCAGGTTCACTGAAAGCAAAAAGGGAGGAGTTTGGTTTAGACTGCAGCAGGACCCAGGGGCAATCCTAAATGTGCTGTTCATCCACCTCCTACAGGGTAAATGGTGGAGCTTCTCAGAGCCTAGCAAGCATTGCTCATCCCAAGCTGAGCCTGGTGTTTGAACCACTCTGACCAGCCTGAGAGCAGGTCAGCTGCTCCAGTGATCAGCTGCCACTTTTATTAATAATAAACTTAACGAATTTAGGCTCCATTTCTGGAACCAGCCCAACTTTGGTCATCAACTGCAATGGTAACAAGAGCAAGTCCTTGTTTAATTGATTAATAATACCCTTTGGATATTTATCATGCTTTTCTCAGTTAATTATTTCCTCTATTTAAGCCTTAGCCAAAATACAATCTGTATCAAATGAACAATTTCATTCTGTGGAGAGAAAAAAGCTGCTCTGAAAATGAGCACAAAAAACTACACACAGACCGAAGCAGATATTCTAGAAAAATTGAGGATGAAGAAGACAGTAGCTAGAGAATGAAAATCTTATTTTAAATAAATCCAGTCACTAATGTCCATAATATTCCATACAAACCAACTAAACCAGTACAGAACACTGACAGAGTGAAAGAACATAAAAATATAAAATAAAAATGCAGGTAAATTCTTTCCCAGAAAGATTAAATAAATAAATACTTGATACAACTAAGAAAATACTTTAAAAAGTATTTTTAAAGCAGTCTTAGATCCTTATATTCCACCATGTCCAAACTCAGGTTTCCTACCAATAAAAAAACCAGCAAAAACTGCTGTTTTAAATAGTAAGGATCTAATCCTGACTTAAACTTGAGTTTTTTTGTACTGCCAGAGCTTAGCGCTTCACAGGGAACAAAAGAAGGGATTATTCATGCTGGCAGTATCAGATCCACAACAGGAACATGCAGCATCCAGATTTTCCAAGGTGACCAATAAGGTTGAAATCCCTACTTTCTGTCAGGATGGAGACACCTCAACAAGCTTTAGTGCTACAAACATGCTGAGCATCCAGGAAAATCAGGCACTTTTTCTGGTGGCTCAGTTTGGACACCATATTCCCAGTTCTTCTTAGAAGCTTTCTATTAAATATTAAATATTGCTCCTGTGTATATCACCCCAGATCTGGATGCCAGCATGTTTTATTTGGGAGACACTTGGTATATTAGTGGCACTAAAATAAAGCATAAAAATGGACTTTTTTACGTCTACATAAATATGATAAAATTGGAAGTGTCAAACTTTCAGCTATGTAATTCTCTATAAAACTTAAATAAAATACCTATTTGGCCTGCAATGACAGGAGGTCTTACTACCAGAAGGATCAGTTTGTCAAGCAGGAGATGAAGAAATCGCACTACCGGCTCCAGTTGAGAGGAATTTAAAGCTGAAATGCTGCTCTTCAGTTCATTTTCCAAGTTGTTCTCCATAATTCTCATGTCTCCTATTCGCACAGGGAACATGTGCTCATCCAGAGCATGGACAAGTGCAAAGAACTTGTCGAGGTAAGGGTCCTACAACAAGCAAAAAGCCAATAATCAGCAAGAATCCCCAAAATATTTTCATTTTCTATGGATTTGTGTCTCATGGATGGGTTCTCGCCCTCATTTTTCTATCTGGCCATTTAATCTCACAAAATTATCAGAAACTGAACGTCTTTGAGAGATCTGTCCATATTTAATTCTAATTCTACTTTCAAAGTTACCAAGGCAAAACTAGAGGACCCACAGACTGTATATTCTTAGACAAACCAGATAAAAATGCACTAAAATCACATTACTACTTACAGCACAAATAGAATACGCACACCCCATCAAAATGACACAGTGGGAATTAATAAAACAAAAGCTGAAATGATTAAACAAAATGATTGTCATCTTTATTTTCAGATCAAAGGCAGACAGAGGGAAAATACAGGGAGGAAGCAAAAGAGGAGGAGGGGAAAGAGAAGAACAAGAAAACAAGAACAAGAAAGCAAGAACAAGAAAACATCATTTGCCTGTGTTAGAGCTGTTGTATCAAACACAACAGTCTGACAACACTGTTGGCCATTCACCCTCCTGTGAATTAAGCCAAACCACTCATCTTTTTAAGCAGAACTTCTCAAATATACTCACAGCAGAATGTGGAAAAACAGGTGTGCTGGCTCAGAACTGAAAATGAGATTGTAATTTCACTACAAGGGATTTTTACACCCTTCACAGCAACAACTCTGACAGTGTTTCAACTGTCAGAAGATTATTTTATTCCAGTGACTGCTCCTGACACCCACCTGAGTGTGGAGGGATGACACAGCAACAACTTCCACATTGAAAACCCCTTTGTGGTTGTCCACCCACTTCATCCCAGGGAGAGGAACCTGCAGGTTGAGGAAGAAAGAGAGAAGATGTGACAGAAAGCAGAGCTTAGGCTCTGCTAATTACAAATTCATTTATTTTCATTTATTTTGGTCAGATCACACACACATAGCCACACACAAACACTAAAATTCTGTCTAAATTTAACCGTTTTTAAGAAATAAAGAAATGCACACACAGAGATGTGTACACATACATCCTCTCATTTTTTCTCACATGTACTCTGCTGGTTTTCAGCAGGCAGAACTCAGCTCACCTCTGGAGAAAGCACTGAATAAGCCTGTGGTGGCTTTTCCAATGACACAGGGAGACAGAACTGACCCGTCTTTAACCGGCCATTCTGCAGCATCGGGATCCACTGCAAAGAGAAGAAAACAACAAAACCACACATTTCTCAAGGCTTTCTTTGAACTTTTTCCAATTTCTCAAGCTCTCCAATGGTATATGAGTTCACAGGGATGCTAAACAAAGAGCCAGCAAATGCATTTGAATGAATCCTGTGCTGAAAAATGTAAGGCTGGAAAGACACTCACGGTGTAGCCAACTGGAGTCTCCAGGGGTGTGTTTTGTTTTTGTTGGCAACTGACGTGGTAGAAAGTAAAAAGCAGGTGGTGGTGGTCTGTCAAAGTGGCTGGAAGCTTAATCTTGATTTCCTCGTGAAAATCAGGAGATCTGTGCAGAGAGCAGAGCCTCAGCTGAGTCACCCACAGTGGTTTGCTATCTTGTGCTTGAGACTGAACCCTTTGAGTTAAAGGATCTGCAGGGAAGGGAGTGTATGGGCTATCCCAAAGGATTAAAGCTCACTTTCTGATCAAAAAGGACTGGGAAAACTTCTAATCCACAAAAAAATGGGCAGCAGTCTCCTCCTCACACAGGCACTCTGAACCACATGAGCAATAAACTCCTGTCTCAATGTGGACACTGCCACAAGCCCAACCTGCAGGACAGGAATCTCCCCTGGAACATCTCTCCCTGGAGCATCTCTCCCTGGCACAGCTGCAAAGCCAGGAACATGTTCCTGCTGGATTCAGCACCCCTCACCCCAGCTGCAAGGGAATTATTTTCAAGACCAAGTAGCTCCAATTTGTACCTAATGTCTAAAAGGCTCCAAGAAAACAACGGGGACACCTGCTCCCGTGAGTTTGGAACATAAATCTTCATGACTGCTGACTGGAGCTGTACTTGGAGCATCTGCTGAGCTGGGCTACGTGCTCAGGATCACACAAAGCTGATCTGTACCACAGCAAACAAAGACTCTGTCTCCCAGTTGTCACAAAACTCTAAGGACAGCATCAACTGGCACTGCAGTCACTGTGAGTGCTGTCCAGACGCTGATTGTTAAATAATTAACACCAGTCACTGGTGACTAACTGCACTTCCACACTGTGTTTTACCTGTTGTGATACACCACAGCTGTGTATGCTTCCTTGGAAAACTCAGGACAGCTGGATTTGCCAAAGATGACCTGCAAAAAGAGGAAAAGAAACACAGAACCGCTATAAAACTGTGCCAAGAATTTGTTCCATAATCCTGCAGAAACATTTAGAGCTCCATTTATTGTGCACCTGTTCCAGCTTGTTCCCTGCCCCTTCACTTACAGGCAGCACTTCACTCAGTCACTGAAAAGGCACAATTTCAACAACTCCAGTGACACATGGACACAGACACGGCAGAAGAACTGATGGATGGAACCACCCCTGCACAGCTCCTCTCTGAGTGGGGATCACTGCTGGCCCTGAACAAAGCTGTCACCTTTAATTCTTTTGTCATGGAAGCAAAGCTTCTATTCCAACCACGAGCAGTGTCTGCTGCAAACACAGAATCCCAGAACGGGTTGGGTTGGAAAGGAATTTAAATCCCATCTCAGGAATGAGACAGGGACACCTTCCACTATCCCAAATTGCTCCAAGCCCCATCCAAAAAGTCCTTGAACACTTCCAGGGATGGAGAATCTCTCTGGACAACCTCTGCTAGGACCTCACCACCCTTACAATCAATAATCTCACGTTAAAATTCCAGCTGCTCCACTGTTACCTCACAAACTCTACACAAATGCACTCTTTGCTTTAAAACACCACTTTCTATTCCTCTGAATTCATTCTTTTGAAATGCATTTCAGTGAGGATTTAAGGCAGGGGTTTCCTGCCTGCCAGGAGTGCCCTGCCCTTCCCACGGAGCACAGAGCTCCCCTCACCGGCATGGCATTGCTGGGATCCTCTCCATACATGAACTGCACTTTCACTGTGATATTCCTGGCAGATCCCTGCCGGTTGGCGAAGTTAAGGCTCTGTGGATACACATAAAGGAGGTTCCTGCAAGAGACAAAGGCAGCAGGTGATGAGAGGGGTCACACCTTCATTAATGCTGTTATTTAAACCTCTGTGGAAAGGTTCACAACGAAGGGTTTGACATTTTCTCTTCTCTCAGATGCAGTAAGCACCCAGACAAACAATTTGTCTTTGGTAATGACTGACCCCTTATTTCAGACATCAAAATACATTTTTAAACTCTCATCATATTTCGAAACAGTTCTTGTTTGGAAGGGTACTTGGAAAATCCATCTAAAAATTTCCCAGTGATTCTACAATCTGAGAAGTTCAAGTGGAAAGAAAAGCTTTATTTACTTCTACTTTATACACTTTATTTGCTCAACACAGAGCAGATGGTTTCTGTTAAATACCTTCCTTCTTGTGGCCTGTTCCTTTTTTTCTTTTCTTTTTTAAATCTCCTGACATCAGGATAACTTCAGGTTACATTTCTGCTCTGAGAATGGATTAAACTAAATGGATACATGTAGCTTCAGGTAATGACAACACTCCCAGGTAGCTAAAGAACTGTTTCAAAGTCTGAAGTAATACAGCGCTCATCACATCCACAGGGAATGTGGCAGGATGTAATGGGAGGAAATTGCAGCAGAGAAGATTTAGGTGAGGCACAAGGGAAAATGTTCTGGCTGTAAGGAGAGTTAAAGCAGTAGAACAAATTGCCTTGGAGGGTGTGAAACCTCCATTTTCTGGTGGTTTCTCAGGACAGGTGAGGCAGACACTCTCCAGCTGGGTTTAAAAACAACCTCAGCCTTTGCTGGGCAGGGGACACATTCCGGAAACCCCTTCCAGTCCCATTTCTCCAAGTCTCTGATTACTTTAATAGCTATGAGAGATGCAAAATTCTGCAGTATCTTCTGTCCTCTGAGCCCTGCTGGGCCCCTGCCGACAAGGTGAAAGTTGGATTCACACTTCATCAGCAAAACTGTCCACTACAAACCCCTACCTGTCCTTTGTGCAAGTAATTTAGATGTGCAAGTAATTTAGATCTACACAAAGCTCCTTGATGTTCTTTCAAAGACAAAAAAAGAAAAGAAAAAAAAAAAAAAAGCAACATCCTCCACAGACTTTTCCACCTCAACACTCAGTTATCCAAAGGAAATTAATGTTCTTTTGCTGCCAAACAAGTCTCAGTGTATGAATTGTTACACATCTTTAAAAAAACAGCCTGGAAATCCCCATTCCACCTCCCACACAGCCCTGCCCACCACACCAGCACCATCCTCCTTGGCCAGCCTGGCTCCTGCAACTCCAGCCAGGGGATCCAGCAGGGATGGTTCCATGGGAGCTCAGGGAGGGCTTCAAGTGCTGCCTCCAGCTCCCAGGGATGAAGGATGGCACACGGCATTCTGGCCAAACACTGCAGAACTAACAGCCCTGGCTTGTGAGGCAAGAGGAAAAAGAAGTTCCCTTCCCTCTGGGAACTGTTCTGTGGGTCTGAACACAATTTGTGAGTGGTTTCCAACTGTTCCTTGTCCCACAGAGACAACAGATGCCAGATGGGCTCAGAAGTGAAGTGAGGAGCACAGCAGGACAACTTTTAAGGTGCAATAAAACAGCTGCTGTCGAGTGCTGGCAGCAGGAGGTTGGTAACAAAAAGACTCTTTTTTGGATTCTCAGGAGGGCAGTAACTCAGGGAAGGGACCTGGTGCCTTTTAGACACCAGGAGTTTCCAAAACACCTGCACTGGTGGGACACACTCCTGGGGCAGCAGCTGCAAAGGGAGGCTGCCCTTGGCTGCCTGAATTGGCACTAATTAAAGATTTTGGCCAATGAATCCCACCCAAGGCCTTGGCTCTGATGGCAATTCCACCTGCTCCCCAAACAGCCCCATCTACACAGCCACAGCCAATGCTGATCTGAAGGAATTCCCTAAGAGCAGTCCAGCTCCAGGGACATTTGGGGAAGCCTCATGAACCAGGCTCTGCTTCACCCCTGCAGGCAGAGGAATAAGCTTAGCAGGCAAGTGGGAATTTCTTCCCTCTCAAGTCCTTCATGGTGAATTAAGTTTTGGAATCCCATCCCCACTGGTCACTTTGCCAAATCAACGCTCTCCTACTATTTCAGAGGGGGCCAGGGCCATTTTTGTGACTCTCCTAAATTACTTTGTTCTGCCATGAATACATTTGCTGCTTGATGTTCTTTTAAAATGAAAATGGATATGAAAATTTACTCTAAAATGTACCTTGCTCATAAAACTTTTATTAAGTATTATTAGTGCTTAAGAGAAAGATTTAAGGTATTTGTGAAGCCAGGCTACAGGATCCCTATATTAAAGGCAGGCTTATGCAAAGGATTGATTTAATGCTGAGGAAAGGGACAGGTTGTTGCCCTCTCCACTGCTTTTCAAGCCCTCATTAAAGGGTATTTCACTGGGAAGAAGCTCTTATGGGATCTGAGATGCACAGATCCCACTGCAATAGGGGGCAGGGATGTTCCCCCTGTTCAGGCAGCCTCCCTCCAGAGGGTCTCCTATTCCAGGCATCTTCCCTTTGTGGAAAACTTACATGGAAAAAGGGGAAAAATTGCCCAGCTGGCAAATCAGAATGTGATCCCAAATGGAAAAATCCTGCCTGACCTTACCACTGGTCAAGTCGGGTTGGAAGGGATGTAAAGATCACATCATTCCACCCCCTGCCATGTCCAGGGGCACGTTCCACTGTCCCAAACTGCTCCAAATCCTGTCCCACCTGTCCTTGGACACTTCCTGGGATGGGGCAGCCACAGCTGCTCTGGACAAACTGTGTCAGGGCCTCACCACCCACACAGAAATTAGTTTATCTAATCTCATCAAAACCTACTCTCAGGTTAAAACCATCACCCTTGTCCTGTCACTCCAGGCCATCGTCCCCAGTCCCTCTCCAGCTGCCCTGGAGCCCCTTTAGGCACTGGAAGGAGCTCTACGTTCTCCCCAGAGCCTTCTCTTCTCCATCCCCAGCTCTCACAGCCTCTCTTCTACCCCATATCACTAAAAACCTCATGACAGATGTTCCTGTCTAAACACAGCCATGGAAAGGGACTGACGGCTGAAAAAGTGACAGAAACATTATAAATGTCTTGATTTCCATCAATCAAAGTTTCAGGCAGGAGCTGCAAACCCAAGGGCTTGTGTTTGGAGCTTTTATTAAAATGCCACGCCAAATATATGCAATGCTTATCCCATTATCTCAAACAGATCTCAAAAGCACTTCTACTTCCATAAAATAAATTGCTAAAGTGCAAAGGCTTCCCAAGCCATGGAAATAATGGCACCAGGCACTCCTCTAAATATTTATGTAATATCATTGCAGCCATTTTGCAAAATCCTTCACAAAGGTATTAAAACATTAAGGGCTGCTCCTAACTCTTACAATGAAAATTTCTATGAATGAATTTTCTTATTATGAAAATTTCCCTTTTCAGTAAAACCCAGAGACCTTTTTCTTTGCTTTATTCCTACTATAAAAAACATTTAAAGCCCATATAATCAGGGTCACCCAGGTGCATGAAAGATCTTCAGGATCATGTTTGTTATATACATCTTTTCCTGACAACTCTCAGAGGCAGGATTCCCTCTCAGGGATTCCAAAGCTCTAGAATTTTATGGTTTAGTCATGCAAGAAGCTTTTCTCCTCTCTGCTTTCCTGTGTCACACTTTTCTTCTGGACTCTGGGACTGTTGTGACATCTAGGGGTGCTCTGTAGTGAATTTAGCACTTCCTGACTTCACTGGCCTTGGCATTAATATGGAAACGTGCTTGGCAGCTAATTAGTGCTTCATTAATATTTGACATCAGGCCTTTGGCTGCCTTTTCCCTTTGGAAAACAAACCTTCCCCACAGGCAGTGTCGTCCCTGAGCAGCACAGGCAGCACATGGGACACAAGCTGTAGAAACCTGGTAGAATGTCAGATCCCCAGTTGCTTTGTCATTGCTATTTCTTCAGTAATTCCCTATATTTTTCTAAGACTAAGCCAAGAATAAATATTTTTGGGAGGTGATGGGGTTAGGAAGAATTCAAAATAAACCAGAAAGATTTCTTGCACGAAACAGTTAAAAAAGAAAATGGTTCATTTGAAACCAAATAAAACCAGAGCCACTTAAGTACGGTGAAGTGGACTGAAGAATGTCTATACATTTGTTTTGGGTTTGTTTTGTTTTTTTTAATTTTATAACCAGTTCTTCAAGTTTTGCAGCCCAAAATCCCTGTGTCAGATGCCAGAAAACAATTCAGAATTGTTTTTTTGAAGGAATCCCTATTCTAACCAGAGCTGGGCCTAATCATCTCCCTGCTTCTGCTTTTCTTCCATAATTCAGGTACTCCAGTAACCCTGATCCCAATCATACTGCCACAAAATATTCCCCAGCAATTAATCTGAGATCTAAAATACTTTCACAGTACTTATTTGTGAATGGGAAGGTTACCTGTGCATTACCAACCCCTGAGCACACAAAAAATTCAACATATGAGGTAAAAATTTAGTTTTTAAAACATTTTTTCTATGGATGCTTCATATCATACGTGCACGTGTAGATCAACAACACAACAAAAAGTCCAGGGGAAGAATTTCTAAACATACAAGAATTTAGCAAAGACCTGAAAACTCTCCAAAGCACATTGTGCAATGTTTGATTTTGATTTCTTGGATTGCTATGAATGAGTCCATAAAGAGAAATACCTTTGACTCACACTGCAGTACTACCCAAAAAACCCCACGTTTCCATGCAGAGACCCACTGCAGAACTGGGCATTTATTTCAGAGCACTTGCAGCCTTTCTGCATGCAGTGTGAATCCTAAACAGCAAAAAGAATGCTAAGGTGAGAGGGCATTTATTTCAGAGCACTTGCAGCCTTTCTGCATGCAGTGTGAACAAAAAGAATGCTAAAGTGAGGAATGCAAGTGAGTTATTATTTATCTCGCCCACCTCTGCAAGGCAGCTCTTAAAAATAAGTTTTATATGGTGTAAATTACTGCACAAACCTTAACACAGCAGAATCACATCCAGGCAATCTCTGGACCTAATTCCCTCTTTCTCACTTAATCTGGGCTCGATGACAAGTAAATCCACTGCAGCACAATGAGTTACATCAGAAAACGGCCTGAGATGAAAATCAAGTTGTGTGAATCATCTGGGAATATTTTGCCCTTCCACAGCTCATCAAGGAGCTTCACAACCTGAAAATCCACTGCTCTTAAACATGGTAAAATCCTTTCACATTCCTGAGGCACTAAAGGGAACCAAACAACACAAACAAGGAGCGATTTAAGCCCTCACCGAGATTATGACCCACAATTAACCTATTAAAAAGAGCTGTGTGAAAAACACCGTGTCATCAATAACATTTTACACCAGAAGGCCTGGCAGATGGAAAAGTTCAGAACCAGTTTAATCAGCAACGTGCCTGTCTCTCAATTTTATCTTCCCAGGTACCAACCTACATTCAGGAGGGGTTACACTCGTTCAAACACACACAGCTTAATGATCAACCCGCTGCTCTGCCTCTCCTAAAATGAAGAGGAGTATAAATAGATCAAGTTCTGCAACCCAGAACAGCCACAGAGCACGAGCTGTCACTAGGAAAAGCCTCTGCATCCTGAGCAAAGAGAGCCAAGAGCAGGAAACATGAAGATCATTCCAATTTTACTATTCCTGGCCCCCCTGGCTCTCCCAGCTGGAGCTGACAAGGAGTTTTTCTCCGTGGGTTCTGCGGGATCTCCCGAAACAAAATCGAGATTTGCGATGCTGGACGATGTCCGAATCCTGGCCAATGGACTCCTCCAGCTGGGGCACGGTCTCAAAGACTTTGTCCACAAGACCAAGGGGCAGATGAATGACATCTTTCAGAAACTCTACATTTTTGACAGGTCCTTTTACGAGCTCTCCCTGCAAACCAGCGAAATCAAGGAGGAAGAAGAACAGCTCCGGCAAACCACGGCCAGGCTGCAAATCAACAACGAGGAGATAAAGAACCTCTCCCAGGAGATGAACCTGAAGATTGAAGACCTCATCCAAAACAAAATCCAGCTGCAGGAGCAAGTGTGGGGACTGGAGGACAAGATCACCAAACTGGCCATTTTCCAGCCTTCGGTGCAAGAGACAAAAGAAATTTCTTCACTCAAAGTAAGTGACTTGTGAAAGGCCCTGACACACTGAGCCAAAATACACTGCAATGCCATCGCCAGTAATTGTGCAATAGAAGCTCATGCTTCCCCTTGCACCTCACTAGAGTACTAGTCTGATTTTTTGAGAAAGAAATCACTGTAATAACCTTTAAAAAATCACTCACTTACTCTGACACAGTGTTAATTTCGCAGTAAAATTCCCCAGAGAAATCAGTGAAAAATTGTGAAATTATAAAGCTCTGTATTATTTTCAGTATTGATTTGCAAATCGATTTTAAGGAATTTTGTCATCATAATGATAAAAAAGTTTTGCAGTCAGGAAAATTATGAGATTCTCAAGCCCATGGGTTTGGACATCACCAACTCATCCCAAATCGATCCAGTGGGAACTGCCTGCTCAGTGTAGAAACAAGGAGCTTAAACCTCTGAGAGGTGCATTTATAGCACCAGTAGGACCTCCAGAACCAAAGAACCCTACAGGTATTAATAAAATTAATATGTTAATCATGCAAGCAGTTAGGTGGCTATAAGGCTTTCTATAGAGAAGGAAATATTAACTGCATTTTGCAGAAGTATAAGAAGGCCAAGTATTTTGTATGGAAAAATACTGGATGTTTGTGTCAAAGCAAAAAGATGAATCCTGATCTCTCAAATCCCAAGCTGATACCCTAAATGCTAGGAATTTTTCCCTTTTTTGATCAGTTTTTATTTAGCTTGGATCAAGGGCCGATTCCACAAAACAAAATTGTTCTGGATGTGAAAAGGGAAGGAAAAGAGCAATTTTAAAAAGAATCTACAAAGCTGCCAGTAGTTTATCTCCAAAAATTGGGTGTTTGCTCCAGAAGCAAAGAATTTTTTTCAATTTAGAGTCAAAGCAGGTAAAATCCATCTTGGAGCTGGATTTTGATGATCCTTGTGGGCCCCTTCCAGCTAGGGATATTCTAGGATTCTCTGGAAAAGGAAGGGAACGTTCAGCGGTTTGTGCCTCTCAAAACTGGCCCCAGGACAAGAGTTACAGAGGCAGCACTACTGCTGAAGGTCTTCTGCTGCTCCTAATCCTCCTCCATCCTCCCCTCCCTGTCCCCAGGCTTTTGTGGAGCAGCAGGACAATGACATCAAGCAGCTGCTGAGAATCGTGGAGGACCAGCACGTGCAGCTGGACAGGCAGCACAACCAGATCACGGAGCTGGAGGACAAGGTACAGGAACCACCCCTGCTTCTCCTTCCATCTCTCCTGACACTGAGGGAGCTGAGGGTCCCACACTTGGGGAAGGCTCCCCTTGTTGAGTTTGGGGTGCAGAGGAAGGTGGGGACCATTCTGAGGTTTTGGGAGAGGCTGCAGTGCTGCCAGGCAGGAGCTGTGGCCAACAACAGCTTTGAGACCTAGTCTCTCAACACCAGGCTGCTGGATTTCTGACTGTTCATTTGGGGTTTTTTTCCTCTTATTATCTATCACATTATTGCTCTTCCCTTGGTCTGGAAGTCTCAATGCTCTCTACCTCTTTCTTAATTTCCAAAACCCACTCCCAGAGTGGAAGACCAACATGTATCACTGTAATACAGCACAACCAGCATGATCAGGTTTAATTTATTCTGAGAGGAAAATGCATTTCAATGTGGTTTCTGTCCTCCTCAGCTGTTGGTATTATTTGTCTAAGTGATGTCACCTGAGGAAATAAGCTAATCTGTTTGCCCATTAAAAATTATTATTAAACAAGTTAAATCTGTTTGCCCATTAAGGTGCACCACAAGAGAAGGGGTCATTTCCCCCCTCATGAGCCCTACCCTGTCAGAGCAGTGGCACAGCTGGCATTCCCACACCTAAAATCCACCAGCGTGGAGCTGCAGTTATTTTTATGTGGTAAATTGGGTATTCCACAGGGCTACACTCTCAAGAAAAATTATTCTCTGCATGACATTGTCTTGATCCATGAACCTCATCATTCCAGAGCCTTGGGAAGTTAACAGTGTAATTATGGCTCTTGCAGCTAAACCACATCGAGTTCCTGGAGCTCCTGGAGAATTCCTTCCTGGGGGAGCAGCAGGAAGCAGAGCCCATCCCCTCTGCTGTGCACAGGCCCACGGCTGGGACATACAGAGCTGATGGTGAGACCCCATCTCTGAGATGTGACTACAGCATGTGCTGCCTTCCCACCACCCCCTGGGACAGCCCTGGATTGGTTTGAGGAGAAGGTTTAAAAGGAGAATTTTTTTATGTTATACACTGGGCTGTGGGAAGGAATTAGATTTCCTTCTTTGGAAAAAATGTCTTTATCTATCTAGCCCCACTCCTGCTGTACTTGTCCCTCGGGTGGCACACAGGAACAATGTCCAAAAATGCAGTAACAGCATCCATTCCCCTCTTGTAAACATGCTGTGACCATGCTTTCACCCATGTCTATCTTGTGGAGCCTGAACAGAGAACTCATTTTCTTCACACTGGCTAATTATAAGATTTAGGAGTCCCACACAGGAACAATGTCCAAAAATGCAGTAACAGCACCCATTCCCTTCTTGTAAACATGCTGTGACTATGCTTTCTATCTTGTAGAGCCTGAACAGAGAATTCATTTCCTTCACACTGGCTAATTATAAGATTTAGGAGTCCTTTCTTTGAAGTTGAAAGCACTGATGAAGTGTAGCAGTGAGCATGGTATTTATTAGGAACTTTACAAGGGGTAGGAAAGCCCATTTCCCAGAGTCTAGTTTTAGGCCTTAGAAACTTTCCAAAATCTTCCAAACTTCAAAAACACAACCTATGCACACCTTGGCAGCTGCACTATTATGCCCAAAGCAGTCAGCCCGTGCCATGATGTTTATTGTAAAACAGAATTACCAGTACATTCATTCCCATTTTTGTCTCTAGCTCTCAGCTCAGCACACCCCTAGCAGGATTTCTAACACCCTGTTTGCTCCCCAGGTGCTGCTGCTGACTGCACTGCCCTCTACCACAGCGGCGTGCAGGCCAGTGGGGTCTACACTATTCAGCCCAATGGCTCAGAAGCTTTCAATGTCTACTGTGAAATGAAATTTGGTAAGAGCTGTGCCAGCAACAGTCTAATTTTCACAGAAATATCTTCCTCTAAGTCAAATCTTTGTCTTCTCCCAAAGCACACAAAAACTTATGATTTATGTATCCTGTTGACTTCTCTTAGTGGCCTGTCTGCTCTAAATCAGGTTTCCCATATCCTGAAATCTCTTATCACTACTCTCATTCTTTACTGCTCTCTTGTTTATACTGAGGAAAGGACAGTCATGTGACATAAATTAAGGATATCCAAATCCCAAACCCCTTTAGCTAGGCAACGAAAATGGTCATTATAAAACCCATTACAGGGCAACCACGAATGCATTTCCCAAAGAAAAGCAAACAATTTGCTCTTACAAAAGTAAAGTTTTGTTCATTAACAGGCTGTGCTTTAGACTGAGCTGTGCCAAACACCCAGAGAAGTGAGTCCTGGGACAGGATTCCTGGGCCACATTTGGGTGGCTCAGCAGCCAGGAATACAAATGTTATGTCACCTTCCTAAGGAATCCAAATTTATGCTTTTTGTCACCAAATCACCCACAGCTTGGCCAGCTCCCTCATTCCCTGGCTCCTCTGCACCCCCCAGAGCTGCTCTGTGCCTGCCCCACATCCCTTCCCATGCCCTCAGAGAGCTGGGGAACATGTGGGGCCACCTCACGTGTTTGGATGTGCAAACACAACTCACAGGGCTGCCCTCTGCAAAAAGCTCCTTTGCTGACATTTGCTGGAGCAGCTGAAGTGAGGGTGTCATGACCTGGGCTCGGGGAAGACCCCCCTGGAGCTGCAGCCTGGACACAGCCCCAGCACCTCGGCCCTGCCCCGGAGCTGTGCCAGCAGCCAGCCACTATCAGCAGTCTGACCCTCTGAGCCAATGCCTGGGGCTCTTCTTATCTCTTCTTTATCAATTTCTCTGTCTCTCAGCCCTCATAAACAAGTGAAACCCAGTTAAGGCAGCCTAACAGAATAATTCTGTGAGAGGAGCCACCCTTGTGCGGACACTTGAAGGGTCCTGGGCTCTCTCCAGCTGGGCTCATTTGTATTCTCTTCATGAAGACCTCAATTAACTCATTCTACCCCAAAATGGGAGCAGCCCAGAGCACACTCAAGGACAGGGAATGAGGCCAAGGCCAAGCTGTGACTTATTTCCCCTTTTCACAGGCACATCCTGGACTGTTATCCAGAAGAGAGTGGATGGATCGCTGGATTTCAACCAAACTTGGGATGCCTACACAAATGGTTTTGGTGACCTCAATGGTAAATATTCCTTTTTTTTGTGTGTATCAATTGATTTGAGAAGCTTAATCTTCTTATGGAAAGGAAAGCAGACTAACCTGCAAATAGCAGCTGACTGATTTATTGGAAATAGCAGGAAGTGCTTACTAGAACACATAACTCGTGAAATTCTCAAAGACATCCCTTCAAATCTGTGTTTAGAAACTGAGTCAAGGCCAGAATGCTTTAAACACTATTTCATCAAGATTTTACTACTTATAAAAGCACTTCCCAAAGCATTTCAAATATACACAAAGGCAGACCCTCACGAAGTTGCTGTCACTACTTTCTCTGAGCCTTCCTCCAATCCTGCTACCCTTAAAACCACTTCAATTTTTCCAGCCTCAGGAGAGCCCAAGGCTGTGTGTGCTCCCCAGAGCAAACACCTCAGGCTTCTCCAGAGTGGCCAATCCCCTCCATGGCTGGATAGGGTGAGGAAACACCCACATTCCCCTGTTAATCATCAACTCCAAAGAATTTGTAGCACCAAGTGCTGCCCAACAGCCTCCTCATCCAGAATCTTCTCCTTGTTTTTCTCGTATGAGATGAGTGACCTCTTGTTTGGGAAACAGTCTGACTTTCTAAGCATAGCATAGATCTAAACCTTGGCAAGGTGAGCAGCAATATTGACGTATTTCCACATCTTTTATAATAAAGAGCTGCTGAATCTCAACCTTTCCCTCAGCTTTGGGACAGGAGCTCCCAGCTGAGGTAGACTTCCAGCTGTAAAGTTTATCTGATCCTGTTGGATGCTTTAGTGGCTCCTTGACTGGTCTCCCAATTCCCAAATACTGCACCAAGATGCAGCCAAATGTTTGCAGAGTTGGGTCTCACAGAGAATTTCACTGCTCTTAGCTGTGTCCTACTCAGTGCTCTGCTGCACCTTCTGAGGTGATAAAATAAACCAGGTTACAGCTCCTAACCTGGAAATTAGGGAGTATTTTCTTCAAGCATCTTGTGCTCTATGGCTTCAAATGCCAGCTGTGTGCCTGGCACTCACATTCAGCCCCACTTTGTACATGTGGCAATTACCTGCACTGATAATAAGCTACTTAATGAATATAATATATTAAACCAATTAAACTAATGATCAGAGATTCCAGCAAAAGAAAAATTTCCTTTGTACAGGAGGGTGCTGAAACCCCAGTTTGGTTCTGCAGCTCTTTCCTCCCAAAATGCAACAATTGCCATTAGGTTTTATGTATGTCACTGGCTTCATTTGTCACACATTCCAATTACACACCTCTTAAATGTCTCCAGCTCCCTCTCAGAGTTCCACATGAGATGGGAAACTTAAAGGGGGAAGCTCCAGTTCATTTAGAACTCTTGCTTTTATTGATCATCAGTGTGCAATTAAGCAGAGGTAAACAAAAAGAATGTAGCAGCAGACCTCTGCAAAGATCAACAGTCCCCAAGACTCAAATCACTGATTTAATTAAAGCAATTAATAAAGCCTTTTTAATACTGTATTTTCACACACACTACCTGCAGGTTATCCCTAAAACCATCTCTTCCCTCCACCTTTGCAGAGGAATTCTGGCTGGGCCTGAAGAAGATCTACTCCATCACCCAGCAGGGGAATTACCTGCTGCGGATCGAGCTGCAGGACTGGAGAGGGAACAGGAGGCACATCGAGTACAGCTTCAGCCTGGGGGGCCCCAGCACCAACTTCACCCTGCAGCTGTCCAGGATGTCGGGGAGCATTCCCAACGCGCTGCCCGAGCACGCCCAGCTGCGCTTCTCCACCGGGGACACGGCCAGCAGCTCCAGCTGTCCCCAGAGCCACCCAGGTACGGCCCCAGGGCACGGCAGCTGCTCTGCTCCCCCAGCACTGCACCACGGAGGGCTGGGCTGGGAGCTTAAAGCTCATCCTGGGGTGCTCCTGGAGAAAAGGAGACTCAGGGGTGACCTTATCCTTATCACTCTGCACAGCTCCTGAAAGGTGCCTGTGCTCAGGTGGGGCTGGGCTCTTTCTCCAGCACCACTGACACAATCTTGAAAATTGTGGATGCCTGAAAGAATGCCAAGAGGGGCATCTCATGTCCAGGGAAGGGCCCCTCAGGCCAAGGTCATTTAGGGGCTGGAGCGTGTCCAGGGAAGGGAATGGGGCTGGGGAAGGGTCTGGAGCAGCTGAGGGAGCTGGGAAGGGGCTCAGCCTGGAGCACAGGAGGCTCAGGGGGCCCTTGTGGCTCTGCACAGCTCCTGCCAGGAGGGGACAGCCGGGGGGATCAGGCTGTGCTCCAGGGAACAGGGACAGGAGGAGAGGGAACGGCCTCAAGTTACACCAGAGGAGACTTAAATTGATTAGAGGGAAAGTTTCTTCATGGAAAGGGTTCTCCAGCCCTGGCACAGCTGCCCAGGGTGGTGGAGTCCCCACCCCTAGAGGGATTTAAAATCCAGGCAGGTGTGGCATTTGGGGACATGGGTCAGTGGTGGCCTTGGCAGTGCTGGGGAATGGCTGCACTCAGTGACTTTAGAGGACTTTCCCAACCCAAACAATTCAGTGATTTGGGAATCCTGGGTAGATGCCAGTTTAGCTGGAATTTAGGGCCTAAAGCAGATCTGTGTTGCAAGGAGGAGCTGTTTACTCTGCCACAGACTGACAGGGCCACGTTTCTCCTCAGGAGGCTGGTGGCACAGTGAGTGTGAGGAAACCAACCTGAACGGGAAATACGTCACGCCAAGGTCCAGGGGAAGGCTGGACAGAGGAAAAGGTTTGTACTGGAAGCCTAAGAAAGGAAGATACTACCTGCTCAAGTCAACCAAAATAATGATCCACCCAACAGACTTAAAAAGCTTTGACTGAGTGCTCAACCTGCTGCATTTTAACTCAGAACAAACACAAGGAACTTCACCACACCAAAGGACTTGATGCTGTGTTTACCAACAGATGCCATGTCCCAATCCATGCCCTGCATGGAATTTCTCCAAAACATAAACCAGAGGCATCTGAGATGGTCTTACAAAATGTTTGGTGAGTATTGTCATTCCCTCAAGCCCCAATGTCAATGTGCTGCAACTTTTTGTGGAGCTTTTCCTTCCCCACAGTGCAATTCTAATGCCTAGAAGCCAGCCTGTCACATATTGGATAATATTGTTTGGGGGAATGGGTTTTCAGGCTGTGCATTCCTTTCTGGGTTGTGTAGTAGGGAAAACAAAAAGTGTTTTCTGGGAACAAAGGGCTGGCAAAACCCTAAGGAAAACATTTAGGGGGAACAAAAAGAAATTTTGTTTCTTGAAGTCACTAATTGAATGTTTGGTTCATGTTTTTGTTGTGGAATGTTTTAGGAGCAAATGAAAGATGGGTAATTCCTCATTTTAGGGCTCTGGGTATTTCCAGACAATGCTCCAGGAGTGTAGCTAAGGCCAATCCATGCTCTCTGGAGCTCTGTGCAGGTGTGTCACACACAGGGGGCAGAGCAGATCCTGCTCCTCTGGATCCCACAGATCCCACAGGGCAACTGCACAGCTGGGCTGCTCACTGGAAGTGAAGAGCCAAACTTCACTGAAAGGAGCAAGAGATCTGCTCTCCTCACCTGAAATGAATCAGAGCCAAGCCTTTGTGACCTTTCAGTCCAACCAAGGAATTAAATAAACAACCAAGTGAGCACACACCACAACACCTTTCACTTAGGGAACAGCTGCTCCAATGGGGTCAAGGGTGCCAACCCACAAACCCGGTAGGCACAACCCACGGGACAGGGCTGGTCCAGCTCCTGGGGACACTCACATGTTGAACTTCAGCTGCAGAACACGGAGTGACAGCCTTGGGCTGGCCCTGGAAGTGCTGACTGACAAAACCCCCAGTCCTGCAGCTCCCCTGAGTCATATTGACTTGTTTATCTTCCCCAACCCTTGTACAGTGTGGGTTTTTTATCTCAGCACAGGAAATGGTTTTGGTTGTCATTTGTCAGAGTGAAACCCCATGAAAAGAATGTGTTAACTACAGAAATGCTGCAAAAAAAAATCCTTTTCCTTCTCATGGGTTTGTAACAGAGATGAGATCATGCAGTGTTGCTTATTTGTACTGGTTTACTGTAATGTTAAATTACCTGTCCAATAAATAAATAGACAAACAAATAAATGGCTGAGACTTTTCAAAATACAGGATATGGAACTCGACTAAACCCGTCTTGCAAGCTTTGATTTATAAAAACCTGGTTTGTATCTAAATTTAAATAAAGGATTTGCTAAGTTGGTGAAATTACTCAGCTGATGAAGACAATTCCACCCAGCCATGTAATGTCTTCAAAGATACTACAAAAAAGCTTTAAATTAATAATGGTACATAATGTAAAGAAATCTGGTCCCAGCCTGGATTGTGTTATAGAAAGATTATTGTTTCCCAAGATATTTAGAAAAATTTCCTAACTTTCAGGGCTTCAGAGGATTTTTTTTGCCAGGTATTGTAAACAAAGAAATTGCTTGGAAACCAAAATGGAAATATGAACAAAGGGATTATGAGTTTTCTATATTTCTAATCCTCACTTTAAAGAAAAAAAAGTCAGTGAAAGTGACATAAATTAATAAAACCAGTAGGAGAATGGTGACTTTAGCAAAGGAAAAAAACCCTAAACTGAAAAGCTAAAACTGAAAAGAATTTAACCAAATGGAGAAACCTCTCCTGTGTTCTTATTCACAGCCAAGTTTGATGCAAACCTGTTTGTCCCTCCCCAGCTGAGCCTTCCCTGCTGTGTCAGCCTGAGCCCTTCCCATGCCTCTGGCACAGCACCTCTGCCCATCAACCAAATTTTGCAACAAGTCTGCTGATAAGGGAGGAATTTCTACACTTGCCAGTCTCAGGCCCTGGAAGGTGAAATGGATTTCCAAACTCTGACCTGTATGTGGTGTTTGGAACGTAGACATCCCTGGCAGGGAACTCCAGGATTTCTCTTGTAGGTCTGACTCTGCTGTCTGGGTAAAGCTTGACCTGCAGCAGCTCTGGGGTTAGGCAGTAGTGGGGATTCTCTGGAGCTGGAGATATGTCTATCTTCAACTGAGCTGCAAGAAGAAAGGGGTTTTACTCATTAATAAGTAGAAATTAATTTTTAAAAGCATAACTGTGCTAAACCATGGCACCCAGTGCCACATCCAGTCTGTTTTTAAACACATCCAGGGATGGTGACTCCACCACCTCCCTGGGCAGAGCATTCCAGAACTGTATCACCCTTCCTGTAAAAAACTTTTTCCTCATATCCAGCCTATATTTCCCTTAACACAGCTTGAGACTGTGTCCTTGCAGCCTTGGGAGAAGCTTGGATTGATGTGAAGCTCCAACAAACAGACATTAAATGGAAATTTCATGGACTTATGTTTCTACAGTTGTAAGAAAGAATATGCCTTAAGTAAGAAACTGTATTGATAAGATGGTGAATGGTTTATAAGGCAGGGGTGTGGTTGTACAGAGAAAGCAAAGAGTTGAGAATTTATAATAGAAGCATCTGTGTGTACAGATAGTAGCCCATTGGGTAAAAGTAGAAGTACTTCAATGCAGTAGAAGTGAGTAAAGGTGATAGGTTAGAAAAGCAAAATACACCTCGTGGCCATTGCATTAGAAAGTTATTTATTGCCTTGTAACAAAGAACTTGTGACTACTTTGAGCTACAGCCAACAGCTTGCCCCTTTAAAATCTCACAGCCTGTGAGACTGATGTGGGCAATAAATGGTTCTCAGCCCCATGGTGGTGCCATTCCCTCAGCAGAAAGCAGAGACAGTGACAGCTGGATACCTGTGATGGGTCTGAGCCTGCGCAGCACCGACGAGGGACGCCTCATGTCAGCCAGGAACTTGTACAGGTCCTCATCGCTCAGGCGATCCCCCTCCTGCTCAGGGTGCAAGATTTGGTTACCCAAACTCCCCTCCAGGGCTGCCAGGGTGAACAAAGCCTCTCACTCCACAGGCTCTTCCCTCTGGCATCCAACTGTCCCTTCCCAGAACAAGGTGTTACTACCATTAACGTGTTAAATTACACTTCACTTCTCCATCCTTTCCCCTGCCTTCATCCCTTATTAATCACCCTGACAGCTGCAGGAACTTTTAATTGAAAGCCTTTTCTCTCCCCATCAATATTATCTTTTTCCAAACTGGAAATGGCTGCTAAAAGATTTCCCAAAAATACCCATTTTTTAGCAAGTGTAATAGTTTGAAAAAGTATCTGTCATTCAGGAGGTGATCCCCATTCCTTCTCCTCTGCCCTTCTTTGGGATGAGCCCAGAACAGCCTTATTTTCCAGGAAAAGTAGGAAGTGCAAGGAGTGTGTTGTCAGTCTTCTTCATGCCTATTCTAGCAGCTCAGAGTTTTGCCAATTTTGGAAATGTTACAGAAAATGGGACTCTGCCACCCAAAAGCAGAAGATACCCGATTTTAAAAGTTAGAAATCATAAAAGATACTGACTTTAAAGGTATCTTTTACCTTTACAACATAAAGAAGAAAAAAAAAATAAGCAAATGGAAGGAGAAAAACACTGGGTAGTGTTCAACTAATTAAACTGAACAGGAGAAAAGGAATATAATAAAGAATCTGAAATTTGAAATCTTAAGTTAATGTTTGGCAGTTTTTAAAGAACAAATTAAATAAAATTAGCTGCTTCAAAGTAAAAATAACCTAAACAAAGTAAATAAGTACGTGCTTTTGTAAATCATTACTAACTTAGTGATCAGTTTTTCCTTAACTAGATGTGACATTAAGCAAATCTTAGAAAATTTTCAGCTCATTACTTTTTGCTAAGCTTAACTAAAAAATTTGTTCCCTTTATTTGTGTTTTCCACTGCTCAGGAAAATCCCAAGCTCTGGCTAAGAGGAGATGCCACTCAGCAAAGCAGCACCACAAGCAGAATGCTTTGTTCTCCTCAGGGATCCCTGGATGTGTCCAGGGAACTGATGTCAACCTTAAATCACTCTGAGGAATTGAATTCACCTCTACCAGAATTAACATACTGTATAAATGTTATGTAATATGTAACTCAGAGGAGGTTTAGATTTGGTATTAAGGAGAAATTGTTCCCTGGGAGTGTGCTGAGGCCCTGGCACTGGGGCCCAGAGCAGCTGTGGCTGCCCCTGGATCCCTGGCAGTGCCCAAGGCCAGGCTGGAGCAGCCTGGGACAGTGGGAGGTGTCCCATGGCAGGGGTGGCACTGGATGGGCTTTAATCTCCCTTCCAACCCAAATCAGTCTGTTATTCCATGATAATTGATAAACAACATAAACTGAATGCTGCTCAAAGTCTCCCTGCGACTGGGGAGCAGAAATCAAATTAATCTCAAATTAATCACCCAGTGACCTCACACCATCCAATCCTTCTGTCCAAGAAGTAACTCCTAGGTGAGCCACAGCCCTGCCAGACCTGTTTGAAGAAGTTGGTCACTGTCAGGGTGGCTGGCCTGAAGCTGCTCAGGTTGCAGGCCTCGTCCCCACTCGTGGTCCTCTCCAGGGAACGCCTCCCGACGATGCTGGAATTCCGCCGCTCCGACCACGACCCCTTACGTTCTGCAAGACACAACAGGGAGAAGGAATTAAAAATAAAGCAGGAAAAACTACAGTCCAAGAGCCTGCTTTGGCTCCAAGCAGGATTCCTGGGGAAGGAAGAACTCCTTCCCTTAGAGGAGGAGAGGGAATGATGCCATGAGGTGACAGAAGAGGGGGTGATGCTCAGGCAATCCCACTCGAAGCATTGTGGAGCACAGACTCCTGCTCCCCTGCCAGCCACCTCAGCCCAGTGCCTTCCTGCTGTTATAAAAGTCTTTATCATGCTGAGATTTATGTATTTCCCTTGCTCTGAAAGATGATGAAGTTGGCAGTTTTGGGGATGCTGAAGAGCAGTTTCGGATGAGCTATGTGGCTCACAAAGATTAATCCACTCCTTTGGAAAATGTTCATCAGCCTGTAATGCTCCCTCAGTCTCACAAGCCTGGTTTTAAATAATATAACAGATGGTTTGCTAGTAAAATCCTTGAAAGATAAATCCATTTGTTATCATGGACTTTTCTGGTTTAGTTCAACCATGACCCCAGACCATCAGGGTAGGGGGAGGAAAGCATTAAAAGGAGCAACAGCAGCTACAGGATATGAATCCAAACCTCTGGATTTGCCCACATTCCCTCCTGCAGATGCCAAGTCCTGTACCTCCTGTGCCAACTTCAACTTCTGTGGAGTCTCTTTCCAAGCTGCCAGCACTGCTCACAATGTTCATGAGGTGAATGGCTGTCCAGGCAAAAGGCATCCGGTACTTCCCCAGTCTTTGGCAAAACTGCTCTGCCTGGCCCTTCAATTTTTCCAACTTTTCCTTGTTCTGTGAAGAAAATATTCAATCCAAGAGGTTAAAAGGAGAGGAAGAGGGTCAGAGGTTCATTCAGTAAAATCAGTGAGGAATGATGGTGTCTTTCCCAGCTCCCAGTGATCTGTGTTTCTGTAGCACGTCCAGAGGAGGAGCACCACGTGTTGGGAAAATGCAACTCCTGCTTCCCAAAAGAAGTCACCAGAGGACAGTCAGAACAGTCTTTTATGTTCTTAACCCTCCTGAACAGCCTGGCAAATCCCAGCGAGCTCATCTGCCCACTGTTCCTTCAAGAAAATCTGAATTTGCCCCTGTGGAGTCTGAAAGAGCCTTTCCTAATGTGATTTTATGCAGGAGGTGCTCAGATCATCTGGAGTTGTGTGGGAAACTCAAAACACTCCCCAAATAAGTACTACCATACTCATTTTGTCAAGGAAAAAAGGGAATAAAAGAGGACTTTTCTATAGCTCTGCATATGAAAGAGCAATTTTTAGAGCTTTGGGGAGGAAATAATTTATTAAGAGATTGATTAAAATGAACAAATTATCCAAGTTTTTGGGAAATTGAGAGGCTGGGACCACAAGAAGGGCTGGAACCTCTGCTCTGCCCTTCACCCAGCCCTCATTATCACCCTCTGATCTCCACCTGGCCCAACCCAACTGCACACCAAATTAGGAACCATTTTGGAGGTTCTTCTAGAACCAGGCAGAAGTGATGGGGTTAAAGCTGCAAAAGCAGTGGAAAAGTTGAATTTTTTACTGCAAATTCCCATCCAAGGCTGCCTTCCCTTGGCCCAGCTGATCCTTTGGGACAGGGAATCACAGATGGCTGAGTTTGATGGGAACCACAAATCTCCCCTGACAGCCACAAAATCTGCTGACCTTTAACTAGTCCACCCCAATAAGGCATCAAGACTCAAAGGTCTTTGCCTCTTTTTTGGCCTTTAGAATGGGATTAATTCCTAATTAAAAATGGATCCTTTTAAAGACAGAAAAAGTATCAACCGTCCAAGGTAAAAGAAAATACATTTAATTTTTTATCAAAACACCAAAGAAATCCTTACCTTTGCTGCATCAGATTCTTTAAAAATCATGTAAGGCTCTGCACACTCCCCAATATCTCCCTGCTGTAAAACTTTTTCCAGCTGAGAAAGGAAAAGGAACCATTATAGGGACACGTATCCAGCAAGGACTGATAAACTGAACAAGCACAAGGAAGGAGAAAACTCTTCCACAAGAGCTGCAGCCTGGTGAGTCCTTGTGTGAGAAGCATTTCTGCAGAACCCTCACACTGCCTGTGAACTGCAGATCTGTCCTGAGCTCCCCTTTTGACCACAGGATGATTTTTACCCAGAGTCCAGCCAAAAATCTTGACTCAAACACCCCCCTGAACGAGCAGCATTTATGCACTCACGGAACCAAAGGAGAGAACAGAGAATAACTTTTATCTTTGTGCACTTTATCCCAGGAGAGACCAATGCTGCATTTTATTTCAGTTATGGATCTCACTCTTTTGGCAATTTCTGCCCTACAGAGAATAACTTTTATCTTTGTGCACTTTATCCCAGGAGAGACCAATGCTGCATTTTATTTCAGTTACTCACTCTCTTGGCAATTTCTGCCCGAAATACATCTGCAAATCTGGCTGAGGGGCGTGTATCCTTTTTGAAATGAGATTCAGATCAATAGATATTTTTAAATCACTGACTTATCTGTCATTTTAAGGAGTCAGCACATTGTTTTATATGAAAACCAAGGTCAAGCCCCAGAAAACTGATTTATATCATCAAGCAAACCTTTGTGCTCTCTCCAGCTTCAGTGCACTGAACTGGCTGTTACAAAAGAACTGAAGTGAGAATACTTGAAATAAAGCAGCACTGTTTACACTTCTGAGAACAGAACTTCTATTTTACTTTAAATAAAAACCAAAAGACCACAACAATTACAACTTCCCTGGCATTTCTTACCTTTATTACTAGAAAGACATCTTGGGATGGGTAGGTGATAGAAAAGATGGCAGATCTGGCCAGGGTGGAAATAGCAGCAGGGGGGACATGAGGCCGAAGCATTCCCTTCATTTGCTCAGAGTTTAAATCAAAGTAGAAATTCTCTGAAATCTAAGGAAGAAATCGGGTAGTTTCAAGCATTAGTTATATCTTTTTTTTTGGTAAACTTTTCATGAACAATTTTAAATTGTTTTTAAAAGCATATTAAAAACTCCTTGTGTCACATCATGTATGAAAAGAAGCTTTTTTTTTGGTAAACTTTTCATGAACAATTTTAAATTGTTTTTAAAAGCATGCTAAAAACTCCTTGTGCCACATCATGTATGAAAAGAAGAAAAAGCCTTTTTGATTAAAAACCAAGGCAGGACAGTGAGAAATGAAATGGAGGAAAAACCACAAATAAAATTTCCTCCAGCTCCTCTGAGGTATGCAGCTCCATCACAAGGATTAGGAATTACCATTGCTAGCTGAACTGAAAACACCAAAATATAAAAAAAAAAATACCCAGAAAAACTAACACCCCTTGAGCCTTCTGCCCTGAAACAGCAAATCCTTGACTGCAAAGCTGCAGAGCCAAAAAAGATGTGAGCAGGTTACCAACACCAGAGGTCACTAAAGAACTTACTACGTTAGAGCCAAAAAAAAGGAGTAATGAGATGATAAAATTGGCTTATGAAATGTGATTTAAATATTAAACAAAGTTCACATAATATTCCACATACTCTCATCTACATAACTTAAATCTCAATGCATTAAATTCAAGCCTTAAAGAGATAAATGTCAAAATGCATATTTTTAACATTTTTCTCTCCACTACTGCTAATATCTTGAACAAGGAAAACTCAGAGACTCTTTAAATATTAAATACAGAACATAAATAGGTGAATAAATGTATTTTCCATTTCCTATAACTTAGATCTTGAACAGACTCCTCAGTTTTGTTTTGATTTTAGCAATTTCAGCATGCGTGACTTTCTGTGCATTATTGGAGTGTTGCTTGGACCCATGCCATGCTGCATCACCAAAAAGAGATTAAGAAAGTCATAAAAACCTCATCTAAATAAAAGGTTTCAGTTACCTAAGTTCTCTCTTGGGAAGAGACTTTTGAAAGCCAAAACTGGACTACATATATATTTTTTTTATTTTTATATATATATATATATATATATGTGTGTGTGTGTGTGTGTGTGTGTGTATGTGTATTTATATATTTTTATATATGTATATATATGTATATGTGTATATATGTGTATATATATATTCTGATTTCAGGCACTCACATATTAGATAATATTTTTAGGAAAGTACTAAATCACACATTAGATAATATTTTTAGGAAATTTTTATACCTCAACTGCTTTACAAGATGGTTCATGAAATGCCTTCATCATTCTTCCAATCTCTATGTCATTGTCCTCTTAAAGCTTTGCCACCAGAATTAATTCCTCCATATTTTGTGTTTAAATTTCATGGAAATGTCACACTCAAGTAATTAAAAACCTACCTTCTTCTTTTCTTTAACATCATACAAAGCCAAACTTGCAAAAATGGGCTCAATTTCTATTTCAAATCTTGAAAGAAGGAAACACAGAATCAGTTAACTTGCATTTTGTCAGAGGGAATAACCAACCCTGTCCCCAAATCCTCCCTGGCTGATGGGGCTGAGCCAACCCCAGGGCAGCTCCTGCTCCAAAGGGATCTCCTTTCCCAATTTCCACCCCACTCCTGTCCTGCTCCCTCTCACCAGGACCATCTCAGTGCTCCTTGGACCTTCCAAAAGCTATTTTAACTCACTGAAAGCCAAGCAAAGCAGCCCAAAAGTTGGGCTGGAGCCAACTTATTGTTATTTGGGGTAACTGGAGCACTCAGCTCCCCTGATCCCCTGGAGAAGCCAATTTCCTGAGTTTCCCCAGATAAATGGCAACTGCTCCTCTCAGCATCCCTGGCCAGAGGGCTCCTGCCTCTGGCCAGCAGGGACACTTATTTTGGCAATTTTCAACAATTAAGTGTTGTCAAAAAGTACCAAAAACCCCCTTAGAAAGGTGCCAGCTCTTCACAGTGACTGTTATCCAGTGTTAATGCAAATTCCAACATTCCCAACAAGAACACAACCCACCAAACAGAGCTGAACTTATTGTCAGAACACCTGGGCAGTTACAGGAATTTAAAAACATGCAAAACCTGTCCCTGCACCACAGTGAGCAGGGGCTGAAATGCCATTCTGCTCTGCACAGCTTCCCCACAAAATCCACATCCCCTCCACACCCAGCCCTTGCAGGGAGCTCTCAGCTTCAGCCTGGAACTCCTCTTTCCAACAGGGACAACACCACCAAACAGGTGTTTTCTCCAGTTTTGCAACAAAGCTGAGATTAACCTGGAAATAACCCTGCTTAGGACATCTGAGCCTGCTCCCTGGGGAAGATGTCCTTGTTTTGTGATGGCACAATCTTGGATTACATCCCTGAGCACAGGCTCAGAGATTCCCAGGTACACAAAGCAAACATGGAGCTGGGCAGATTTGCCATAAATTTGCAGTCAGCAAGAGATGCTTAAAGAGCAGAAAACATTAATTTCCAGCATCTAACTTATTTATGCTAAAGACACCTTCCTTTGGAGGGAAAGCTGCACTGCTACTGCATATTATGTTGTTCCAGTTCATAAAAGGCTGCAAAATCAGTTCATCTCTATGGCTATATTAGGTCCTGGAGTACTCTACGAGCAGGAGAAATGTCCCACACATATATCTCAGTTATGAGCAGCAACTGGAGCTCTCTAATAAGAAGGGTTGACCTAACTGAGGACACAGAAGATGAATACAGCAGTGTGGAAAATCAGTTTTGTACTTTATTTCTCCAAGGGAATAACAGTAAAATTTTACCTTGTGTTATTAGAGAAGAGTTATAGGCAATGAACCAGCTGCAGGTAACCCTATATTCAGGAGCTCCACTTCATTAAACTTGTTTAACAGGTTTCTATTCCTCCAGTTAATGCTTACTAAGTATATAAAGTCTTCACTCTTAAAGGGACACAGTCAAGGTTGTTGAGCCTAAACTTTGGCAAATCTTTGGCTGGCTTTATGTTTTTAAGGCTCAAGCATTTTTAATCTTTAAATTTAATCTCAAATTTCCTCCTTAGGGAGGGAAACACCAGTGAGTGGCCAGCTTGAGAGCCCTGGGGGAGTGTGGTGAAGCCTCATGTCACGTGCCAGGGACATGGAACAGGTAGAGCTGGAAAGCAACAGGGAGAAAAGCCAAGGGAGGAGGATATTTCCTGTCTCACCCATGTGCAGGAAGTCTTGAAGGTACAACTGTGTAACTCAAGCTTTACAAAATGAACCTGGAAGCCTATGACCAAACAATGCAGTGACCCTTCCAGGGCAATGGAAAAGGCAGTGGAGTTATTCCAGAGTGTCCTGGTTTGATAAGGAAGGGAGTTTTTCAGGAAAACCATGACACAGATGCATGTGGATACAGCAGCAGATTTGAATTCTGAGTTTCTGTCTGTTGGAGTGGTACTTACTTCAGGGACAAACACTTCACCAGGAGTCTTTGGCCAAAGTGTTCTTTGGGTACTTCAGGGACACTGAGTCTCTCTATGGGCTCCTCCTGGAATTAGAGACACAACCCCTGTACAAACCACCAGCAGAACCAGGAGGCAAACACATCCATGACTTTTTTCTTCTAAGACACAGCACCAATTTAATCCAAGGCTTCCCAGCACGGTGCATTCACCAGCAGCTATAAATATGCTAAATTAAATCCCTTTAATGTTTCTACATTACTGGAGATTGCATAACCAGAAGGAAAACCCAATCTTCAGAAAGTAATATCTATGGGCAAGACAATATGCTGAAAAACACAAAATAGCTGCATTCTCATGCATGTTAAACACAAGTGATCTTAAATCCTTTAAGATTAAGGCAGACTGGCAGCTTTCACTCCATACCCTTCACTTTTTTAGTCTCACCCACACGCAAGCAAAAATACCTCATCTGGTGCTGGGTGTAGTGCAAAAAGCTCTTTATGCCTGCTGGACTTCCTCTGGTCCTCGTTGTGGTGGTCGATCTCCTCGTTTGGGGTTCTGTCCAGCAGGTTGGGGAGCAGGGCATCGGGCAGGGAGTTCTTCAGGTCGAAGATGCTGCAGGCCCAGCTGCCCCGCGGCGTGTCGTCGATCGACATTGAGCGGCGCTTCAGGTCGTCCTGTGAGCCAACAAATTAAAAGCAACTTCTAATGGGAAAAGGACTGCACTTTTAAAGCAGGACCATAAATTAGGTTTTATGTAGTGAGGTTTTAAAGGCACGTTACTTGTTCATCCTGGTAGCTGTTGCCATCGGGAGCTTCGTCAGACTCGAAGACCTGTTTGGGGAGCCCTTTTTGCCTCTCCTTCTGTTTGTCCAAGGTGTTGGGGTTGAACCCGGTTCCCAGCTTGTGGTATCTGCAAACAGGGGATTTCAAACACGTTCTCAGCAGCCCTTTTGACCCCGAGCCCAGAAGCAGCACCCCGGAACAAACCCAGCATTGTCAGCGTGGTGCTCCCGAGGCAGGAGCTGCTCTCTGCACACACAATTTCCAGTCAGCTCCACTGGAGCTGGGGCATCATCCAACAGCCACTATTCCAGCACTACAATGTGACTCTGTTCATCTATAAAGCCACTCTGGGTGATGTCAAAAGGAGGATTATCAAGGGCCAATTAAAGTCACTGTAAAATGTGCCATTGTGATGCCCAGCTAAAAACAGGCCGGGAACACGAGGGCTGAAGGCCAGTGGTTCTGCTGGAGCAGGAACTGACTTGGAGCAGATAAAATGATTAACTGGAAAACCAAAACAGCAACTCAGGAAAATCCTGAGCACCTCTGGAGAATAATTTTCCAACCCAGACTAAAACAAGTGTCTTTACATAGCATCTCTAAGGAAAGTGGGTCCCTCAGAGAGTTCCAGCATGTGAGAGCTCGTACAAGTGAACAGTCTGCCCGCTGTGCTGACAGGAGCAGATCTCTTTGACTAACAAATTTTTGGGTACCAAATGGCACCACGTCTGTATTTATACACACACACGTGGGTAGAGCCATGGCCTCCCTGCAATACTCACTCCAAGTCAGTTCCTGGGATCACAGCTAGAATTAATTGTTCTTACCATGCCCTGGCACTAAAGTTACCACAGAGGGATGCTCCAGACATGGGAAAACCATGGAAATGCTAGCAGCAAATAAAGGAAGGGAAGAGAAAAAAGGAGGAATGCATTTTCCTTGCCAGGCTGTAATTCCTGAGAGCTGAACAATAGGATCTGTATAATCCTCACCTGGATGTCTGCATTTCCATCACAGCTCCACCAACAAGTGCAAATTATCTCTAATTCACACCTGACTTCCTCAGTCTAGCACACAGAAATTATGCCATAAGCTTGAAATCAGAATATGCTAGAGGGTTTTTTTTCAGGCCAGTGAACTTATTCACCTTTTCCAATATCATTAAAGGAATTACTGAACAGGTGGATCTCCCTGCCTCAAAAACATTTTGGTTGCAAAAAAATGAAGGCAGAGATGGACATAAAAGATTATTTTCCCTGGGGCGGGGAAGAAAAGAATAGAATGTCACAAGTCAATTCAGCAGTTCTTCCAAGAGCTGGGGTTTGTGCCCCTGGAGCTAGCCAGAGGGTTTGGAACCATCCAATGGGATGGAATAAGAGGAAATTGTTGGCACCCTTACTTGAAAAACAATTCAGTCCTTCCCAGCTGAGCTTTTGGGTTCTTCCCCTGCTCCAGCAGTAACTCTTCCATTTCTACCCAGTGCACTGCCATGATTTTATCCAAGCAGGAAGTGCTTTGGCTCTCAGAAGACAAAACCCCACCAAATAAAGCTCATCAGAGCAGGAATCATGGCCAGGAATTCCAGGTACCCATGGAAGTCACTGAGAAGCCAGGAGTGGGTGGCTGGGTGGGTCACACTGCCCAGGTGTATCCAAGACTCTGCTGCCAAGGCTGGGAGTTAATAAAACATCTCCCTCCCTCTTGGGTTCCTTTCTGGGTGTTTTTTTCTTTGGGTTTTTTGGTTGGTTTTTTTGGGTTGGTATGAGATTACAAAACACTTTTTTATTAGGTGATGGTAGCAGTGCCAAGCACATCCTGAGCATCCCCTGAAGTGGCTCTCAGGACAACATTAAACCAGTGAATTGTAGCAACTGCCACAAGGGCAGAGCTGGAGCTGCAGCCAAGTCATTTGTAGGTGATGCACATCACATGGATCACTCACTCCCTGACAGCAGCTCTTGAAGCCATCAGACTTCCAATCATCCAAGAGAGTCCCTGCTCCAACTGAAGCCTCTCAGAACCCTTCCTGCTAATTTGCATGGAATAATCAATGCATGCCCATCCTCTGAACTGTTAACTCATTAGGTAAATGTTGTGATGGTTCTAATATTAACAATTATTTGTCTGAATGATGTACTTTCCCCAAGCCTCTCTGGGAATCCAAGGAAGCTGCAGAGAGTACCTTGTCTATCAGATGGTGGTGACTCCTCATAAATCACTGCTAAATTAATGCAACTTGTCTCTAAAAAGAACTAAAACCAGATGGAACAAAGGAAGCAACAAATGGTGAAAGTAATTTCACTTGTCCACATTCCCTAATTGCTCTAGCATGGTAAAGGAGCAACTGTGGACTGAAATGGCCCAGATTTTCCAAACTGCCCCAAGGGCTTTTGGGTCCAAGATCCAATTTTCCAAACACAAAGCATCAGCTCAGCTGGACCAGGCTAGAAAAAGCCAGAACACATGTAATCAGCAGCCAGGGCAGTATTTTTGAGCCTTCTTACAGCACCTGGCCAAAATTTAAATATGAACTTAAGGTGACAAGCACCACAGGGTTTCTCACTCACTTTCTGTTCACGATGGCCCAGTCCTCCGTGTAACTCCTGACACAGTCCCGCACGTGAGGGTCCATCTCGCTGTTAAAAGAACGAACAACAAAGATCACAGAGGTGATGGGGATTTCTCGAACACCTGTTTCATTCCCTGGAGCACCACCAGGTCACCTCGTGTCCCACCTCTCCTCGGGCACGGCCGACACGAGCGTGCGGCACTCGCGGGGGGTGTAAACCACCTCGATGTCATCGCGGGGAAACTCCAGCAGGTCCCGCAGGGGCCCCGACTCCACGGCCAGAGGGTGCGTGTTGAGATATTCCTCCAGGTCCACAGGGTCCACAGCTTCTGTGAGAGGCACCTGGGAACACACAAACCACCACGGGGCTTACACCGAGGTGAACGAATAGGGGAAAATCACAGGCGCCTTTTCTGCTCTTTTTTAAACCAGTTCTTCTGCCCTGTGGAGGATTTGATGCAACATCAGGTGATTAACCCCAGTGGTGTTAACCTCAGCTAACACACATCACAGAGCTGCTTCTCCTGTCTTATCTTTTATCTGGTGTTCCTCTGCATATTTCTCTGGTCTGTACCATCACCACCTAAAAATACAACTAGAGCCAGAAAAGGTGACATCTATTTTCAAGAAATACAACAAAAGGAAACTCAGTACTTTATTTCCCACCTATCAGAGCCTGGATTTGTTTTTACCAGGCTGTGATCACAAAGGGAACCTTGATCCTGATCCAAGATGCAGGAACCCTTCCTGCCCCAGGCAGAACCCAGAGCAAGGCCTGATTTACCAGGAGCTCAGGCAGCCACACAGCTCTGAGGACTGACATTATTTTGAATTAAACCACCTCTCTGGGGAACACAACACACAATGTTCACCTACCACAGGTACAAGTTTAACCACCTCTTCTCCCTGGTATCTGAGCCTTTAGTGCCACAATGACTCTGCCCATGCCAGGAAGGGACACTGCCCTCAATAAAATGGATGCTTAAAAATCATCTTTATTGGGCACAGAGCCTTTACCTGAAGAACAAGGAATGACTGAAAACGTGCAGGAAAACAGTAGATTTCACTGGCAGTGCTGATCTCACCACCCTGAGCTTTTTTTAGATACATTAGAAGAAACTTTGCATAAACTGGATACATACTCACATTGCATAACTCGTATTTTTACATATCCCATTACATAAATATATATAAATATTCTGATATGAGATCATTATGCCATGAGGCTATACATAAACATAGACATTAAGAAAATGAAACACTAAAAACAAGTTTGGAGGAAGCTGTCTCTACAGCAACTGAGAGATTTCCTAGAATTCCCCGGCACATGCCAGTGAGGCTGAGTGCTTCAACAACAGTCACAAAAGCACATCCAAATTCAGCAGTTTTCTCCACTAACTTCCCCTTTCCTGCCATCCAGATGATTTCTGTGGGACAAGGAACTGTCCTGTAGCTTGTGTTGGAGATGACTTTACAAAGAACACTCGGTACTTCAGTTTTAAATGTGCTTCTCAGAAATATTGCTACACAAATCCCAGATTCCAGTCTTCAAACTACTGCCAACAAGTTCTGAAATTAATCAGCTTTTTATTCAAGGGAAAAGACTCAGCTAACACAGAGGGTACTGAAATAACCTCCCTACCACAAGAAACCTCAATGAATACTGCAATTTTCTTACAAGGCAAACCCTTCAGCAGGAAACCAGCGTGACTCCAAGGAAGTCAGGGAGTTGGACCAGGTGACTTTTTGCCAGGTAAGAATCTGGTTCACCAAAAAAAATATGTCATGGCTGGAAATGTGGTGTTTGATTCTGCAATTTAGGTGAAACAAACAAATTAATTTCTGTGTAAAGAAATATGAAAAGAATCAGAGAAGGGGGGGAAGGGACCCCAAAGTCCAGCTGTGCCATGGGCAGGGACACCTTTCACAGGAAGATGATCATCATCTCTTTAACCACATAACCTTTTCCCCCTTCTCATCCTGAGCTCTTGAAATGGACTCCAAGTACGTGATTTTGGAGAAGTTTTGAAAACACAAACCAGACACTTCTCACTGTTTTCATCGCTGCGACACTTGCCACGAGCAGAACTTGTGACTGCTCCTGCCACACCCAGAGCTGAGATGTCACCACCTCACAAACAGGCACAGCAGCCCCACTGGCACCAGATCCCTGACAAATGTCACTGAGGGGGGATGTTGGAACCCTGCTTACTAAAAATTTTAAACTTTCTGTACTAACAAACGCTAACCCTCAAAAGAACACTACGTTTAACCCAACACTGTAAAAAAAAAGTTCCAAAATTAAATAACAGAACTAAAATTGTAAGTGTATAGTTAAAATAAAAGTGTGTAATGTCACACAGTAGAAAACTCAGGGTTTAAAATTTTAGAATAATATATATAAAACAAGATAAAAGTTTTTGAGCAAAAGCTAGTCCTTTTTCTTCATGAGTTTAAGTAGTATTGTGTAATTAAATAGAAAAATCTGCACTGCCAGTCATGAGTAGTTTATTATTAGATTAAAAATAAAAATAATTTCAGTATAATTTCTTAATTAAACTGTTTATCCTTACAGAAAAAAAAATACATCTCCATTTTTACCTTGTTAAAGAAAAGTACTATAGAACCCACACTTTGTGAGACTATAAAAAAAAAACAAAAAAAAAACACAAAACTCCTAAAAAAAGCCCAAAAAACCAACATTAGTGGTGCCCCACATGAGAATCCAGCTCGAGACTCCTTGCAAAAAAAAAAAAAAAGCTCCTAAAAAAAGCCCAAAAAATCAACATTAGTGGTGCCCCACGCGAGGATCCAGCTCGAGACTCCTTGCAAATGAAGATAAAAGTACCAAAATGAGTAACAAAATCCTGTGTAAAAGCTGCAGAAGCAGGGGGTGTCCAGAGGTGCTGGCAAAGCATCTCCTCACATCCTCCCAGGCCAGGGCACAGCTCCATCCCTGCTGCTCCTTGCTGCACCTCCCAGACGGGTAAGGAAGCTCATGGCATGACTGAAAGCTGCTTAGCTGACCCTGTTTTTAAGCCCTAACATTTTAAGACTTACTTTTATTTCTCTTTCTGACCTGGCAGCTCCAAAGCTGAGGGATCTTGCAGAAGTGAGCTGCCTGTGCAAGTGTTGTGTTTTAATCTGCACAAACTCATTTACCTGTGATTCTTGAACACACAGGAACCTCCCCCTCATCCCTCCCAATCTTTCCACTCCGCTCATCCTGACAAACAGAATTACAGAAAAGATGAGGAGAAGCCTCAGTGTAAATGTATAAATATGCAGAGCTCACATGCAGGACCGAGGGCGTGAGGCTGTCACAGCCCAAAACACAGCAGGTCCCCTCATCCCTGGCATTTCACATCTCAAATTGCCCTTGTCCAACGGGAGCACTGGGATGTGTGGGACAGGAGATGAAGGAAGGGGCCATGCCAGTTAAAAATCAGCCAACCCAGAAAGGCAGGCAGGCTCTCCCTGCACCCTGGGGGCTTCCAAGCCCTTCACACATTTCAGGATTAGGCCCAAGGCTGCACTTCCCAATTTTCCAGTTTGTCTCTTTGGGTTACTATTGTAGCATGAAGATGTAAACAAACATAAGAGTCAAACCCAGAGGCCTGTGTTAGACTCACCATCTGTGCAGCCAGAAATACTGTCTAGCACCTGAGTGAAGAGGCCAAACATAAATTCATGGCCATGGAGAGGAACTACTTGGTGTCAGACTATTGGCAGATAAAAGGCAAGAACATTATTTTAGGCTTCAGATATTTGTGGGGGAAGAAGTGATGAAAGAGGAGGAGGAGGGAAGAAGGATGAATAAATGCACCAAAAGGAAAATGAACCAAAAAGATGTCCCCATGTGTGAACAGAACCACAAGAGCTCCTCTCAAGGCTCTGGCTGTCAATGGTTTAATCATTCCCCTGTCCTGCTCCATGCTCCAACATCTCTGTAAAGGCTTGGATGGGGACAAATGTGGAAGCCCAGAACACCAGGAATATTTCTGTGTCTGCTCTGGGGTGCCCTGACCCCCAGGGGAGCACTGACTTTGATCCTCATTCATGGAGAAAGTTTCCCAGACTTCAAGAAAGACTGGAATCCACAAAAGTGTGCAACAGATTATAGAGAGTAGTGCAGGTGTATCACTTGCTGACAAATTTAGGGTTTGGGACTTCTAGTATGTTGTGGATGGAAGCAGACAGAGGGCACAGGGTGCTGTCCTGGGTTTCTTCTTCATGCTTCTTCTTCCTCCTTCTTCATGGGTTTGGGTGGCATTTTGGAATTGGGCAGAAAAGTTCTCACTGGGGCTCTTTGGGATCAGTTATTGGGTTAAAAGGGAAAATAATCCAGGTGTCAATTCTTAATTGGACAGTTTAGTCTTAAAAGACCTTGTAACAAGAGACAGTTGGCCATTTCGTGCCTTCTAATGAAAAGCTGCAGAACTCATGGTTGTGAGACTGTTTTACTGATAAGAAATAATAAACACTTGAGTCCCAACATGAACTACTGTCTGGAGTGCCTCCAATCCAGACCCAGAGAAACCAACAACTGGGACCCCCACAGACAAGGACACACAAAATACCAAGGGCTGTTGCTGTGTTACTTGGGCAAACATCAGTCACCTGAAATTGCCACACAAACCCATGAGGTGAAACGTGCACACTGGAGGAGCTGGACAAGCTCAGGTAAAGCCCAGGTTACCCAACCCCATCATCCCAAGCAACCTCACTGCTGCTGGAGGAGCAGAACCTGCTGTGCCATCTCACCTCCAGCCCAGCTGACCTCGTGTGGCACCAGGACAAACAAGGGCTGACACTGGTACAGCTGATCTCAGCCACCAAAGGAGTGCCAGTCCTGCCAGCTGCACATGAAAAGGTCTGGAATCTGTGCAGCAGGAAAGGGGAAGAGCTGAGGAGGATAAGGCTGTGCTCCCCCACTGCCCTGCTTGCTGGCAGGCTGCAGACACAGCCACCTTCAGTGCAATCCTCATCCTGCTCCAGGAAAAGCCTTCTCCACTCCTCCTGGCAGCTCCAGGGAAGCAACAGTAGGTGCCTCCTTCACAGAACACAGCCAGCTCTTCCTCACTGGACTTCCCAAGGCAGAAAGACAATTCCAGGCAAGTATTTGCAAACATGCACACCACCTGGCTAATCAGAGAATCCCAGAGTGGTTTTGCAGGAAAGGACCTTAAAGTTCATCCTGTTTCAAGCCTGACACCTTCCACTGCCCCAGGTGTTCCAAGTCCCAGTGTCCAACCTGGCCTTGGGCACTTCCAGGGATCCAGGGGCAGCCACAGCTTCTCTGGGTACCCTGTGCCAGGGCCTGCCCACCCTCACAGGGAGGAATTTGTTAATATCTAATCTGAATTTCTTCTCTTTTGGTTTGAAACCGTTCTCCCTATCCCTGTCTGCCTGTGTAAAAAGTCACTCTCATTTTTTCTAAGCCCCCTTTCAGTACTGAAAGGCTCCAGTGTGGTCTCCCCTAACAAACCTGATGGGGAATACTGGAGTGTTACTGCAGGAAATCCTTGCCAGGGGGTCCTTTCTGTTGAGTTCATTAAGACCCTCCAGAAACCAAAGTCTGCAAGAGCCCTGAGTATCTTCCCCACTAAGACCACAGAATAATGTAAATTAACAGCAAATACATGCTTAAAAATATGCAAAGGAAAGCTGCTCCCAGAATTGCTGCTCTTTAAAAAAAACACTCTTTGATTTTGTGCAGGCTGTAATTACAGATGAAATTTTGGACAATTCCCTAACTCAGTTTACACCCAGTCTTTATCCCAGGATCAGGCACTGCCACCTCACTCATGGCAAGCACTGTTCTGTGCCATTAAAATCCACAGGAGGACAATGTGGGGAGAAAGGGCAGCTGAGGATGAGTAAGAGGGGCATAACCTGCTCCCTGGCAGCACAAACACTGTGTTTATCACAGCACTGATAAACTGGAAGCACAGAAGAAATCAAACAGGACTCCCTCTCTCAGACTTACAAACAAACCCTTCCCTTGGAAATATATACACAAACACTGTGTTTATCACAGCACTGATAAACTGGAAGCACAGAAGAAATCAAACAGGACTCCCTCTCTCAGACTTGGAAATATATATGCATTAAAAATACCAATTCTGCATGTCCTGAACCTGACCACAGACAAGTCCAATCAGCTAATTCAGACTGCAGCCTTGATTTGGCTGCTCTAGCCCACTGAACAGGCAGTTTCCAGAGGTGCACCTGTGCTGCTGCAGTTCTGGCTCTCAGCACCTGCAGGACAAAGCCCTATTTCAAAGGTTTACAGCTCTTCTGCACTGGGGACACTCAAGCTTTCTTCTTTAAGGTTGTGTTATTCTTCACTGTTACATCCCCTTAAAAGCTGGAAAATCAAACTGCCTTCCCTATCGACTTTGCCCTTCTCCAGACAGCAAACATTGTATTTTTGTGGAGTTTTAGTGCACATGTCTCTCTCCTATTTATTTCCTCCTTTTCAGCACCTACCTGCATCATCATCATCACTTCCAAAAGCCCCTGCACAAATCTGCAGGAGCCTCAGTGAGGCGATGTGGCATCCCTCCCTGGAGGGTAACACAAACCTTCACTCACTTTACAAAGGGAACAAAGGGATAAAGTGCAGGGAAAGCTACACCCAGGGAAAGCTCACACGGGGAAACAAAAAATACAATGCAGAGGTCAGGCTTGTACAAGACCTGCACCTGTGCAGGTACCTGAAGAATCAAGATCTGCTCTCCTGGGCACTGCACAGCAGCTCAGTACAGGAGCTCAGTAACAACCAGGGCAGAAAAAGGGACAATTATTGTCTCCACACCACAGGGACTGACTGAAGCACAGTGCCCTGATGTCCACAGGCATTCCCACGTTTGCCTGGAGGACTTCAGCCCATCCCTTCCCCAACAGCCAGCTGGGCACAGGGCATTGCCCAACCCACCACACTGCAAGTGACACACTCACATCCCTGCTAGGACCCTGCAGACTTTTCCAGCTTGTGTGTGACAGCACAGCCATGGAAAACAACATTCCCTCCCATTTCCTTCTCCCTCCCAGGAGATCCAATGCCCCAGGGAACCCCAGGAGCACTGAGAGGTTATGGCAGGATGCATCTGGCACAGCAAGGATCTGAACCCAACTGCTGCGGCCCAATCCAAACCAAATTTCCCTTTTAGCTCAAATAAAATGCATCATTCCCAAGGGCAGAGCCCAGCCCCTGTCAACCCACCACACTGCAAGTGACACACTCACATCCCTGCTAGGACCCTGCAGACTTTTCCAGCTTGTGTGTGACAGCACAGCCATGGAAAACAACATTCCCTCCCATTTCCTTCTCCCTCCCAGGAGATCCAATGCCCCAGGGAGCCCCAGGAGCACCGAGAGGTTATGGCAAGATAGCTTGGCAGGATGCATCTGGCACAACAAGGATCTGAACCCAACTGCTGTGGCCCAATCCAAACCAAATTTCCCTTTTAGCTCAAATAAAATGCATCATTCCCAAGGGCAGAGCCCAGCCCCTGTGAGGATCAGTACAATTGAGGGCTCTGTAAAAATGACAATGGCAAAGTGTGCAAGGTTGTTCCTCCTGCCTCCTTCCTGTGTGGGAGCAAAACTCCCTGTGAGGATCCCATAAGGGACCTTGAAAAATTAACCTTGCAGACAGCTCCTCATCACAGGGAGGATCCTGACTGCTATTTTTACTTGGCAGCTAAAGCACTTCTTCAAAATCAGGGTGGTATTTCTTGCCAATTTTGAAACCAGGACAAAGTTCCATCTTAACTTTGATACCTCCTTAAATATTAAGCGATTTATAACGTGCTAAAACTGCAACAGATTGTGCCAAAGCTCCAAATTCTAAATTAATACCAACTTCCCACCCACTGCCTTCCCTGGGCAAAATCTTGGAAGGACAGAAGCAGCAGATTAACATTTCAAAGCTGAGCCCAAGCCTCCTCTCAGCTATCTCTGGGTCTCCAGGGCAAACAGGCACTTCCCTTGCAGAGCAGTCAGGAATGCAGATGGCCTGTGCTTGCTGGGGCAAAATCCTGTCACCCTTAAAGGGATACTGGTACCTCAGGGAACAGGAGGCAAATCTGATGTACTGAAGGACTTAGAATAAATCTGAGAATGTAATATGCTAAAAAAAAATTACAATTTGCAGGCAGGTTAAAGAAGGTAATGTGAAAGAAATAAGCTTGCTAAACAGAGGCAGTAGATTTATTTTTAAGTGTGAACTACAGGCAAGTCACTCTCAAGAGGTTTTGAAACATGAGCAGTGTAATATTAACCACTGACAACGCTCAAGTAATGAAAAAACATGTTTTACTTGCAAAAATGACATTTTCTTTCAACTAAGCACTCCAAAAATAACCCGAATGGATCCAAATTCAAAGACTCACACATTTGTCTGCTGCCATCCCTGCATTTCAGAAAACCCATACTCCTGATGCCTGGTGAGCCCAGAGAACTCCTGCATTTCATTTTTTGGCCGCATTTATAATACATGGAAATATGCAAATGAACCAAGGAGATTCCTAGGCAATCTCTGCTTTCCATCAACCACAGGCAGCTCCCAAGGCTCACCAGGGATGGCACCTCCCCAGCCATAAGTGCAGTCATTACCTCCCCACTGCCTCTGGAATGCAGCTCCCTGTCTCCTGCTCTGCCTCTTATTCCTTCTTGTGCCTGGTGTTCTGTGGGATGTCATTACCACAGAGAGCAGCTGTGGAAGTCCTTCATTTCCAAACTGCAAACGTGCCCCAAAAATGGCTGTAAGCATTCTCTGTGTCTGAAGCCTCCACTTTTAAAACCTGAAAACATTCAGTTTTAAGATCTGTATTCTGTGAGATCTGCAGTGTATTCTATCACAGTGCTTGAGTTAGAAAAAGCCTCCAATGAAAGAAAATGGATTCCTCATCCCTGGAAGTGTCCAAGGCCATGCTGGACAGGGCTTGGAGCACCCAGGGATGGTGGAAGCTGTCCCTGACCCAGGCAGGGAGTAGAGCAGGATGAGCTTCAAGGTCCTTCCAGCCCAAAGCAGTGTGGGGTTCTGTGAAATAATTACAAATACACCCATCTAAAGAAGGATCCTACACGTAACAAGTAACAGCCAAAACCAGTGAGATGCTTTATGTACAAATACTGCCAGGTTATTTGCTGTGATAACTGGTTGCTAATGTAGGAAGCCATTTGGGTATAGAAATATTAATATTAATCAGAGATTAATTAGTTATCTGGGAATACTAAAGCAATTTCTTACCAACCCTAGAAAGACACGAGTTATGCCTCCAAGGACGGGTAAGAAGACAAGATCTTGATGACTAAGAGTTGTGTAATTTCACCAAGAGTATTTGGAGAACACAAAGACTTTGAAACAGACAATGCAAGAAATGAGACTCATCTTGAAGAGTCTCCCTCTGATAAACTCTGACAAAACTGAAAGCAGAAACTGAGACAGCAATAGAGAAATGAAAAAAAAAACAGTTTGAGCAGAGACCACAGAAAAATCACAGATTTCCCACTTTTGGTAGAAATGTTACATCAGGCCAGTAGAGATGGAGCCCTCCAGACCCTTGGGGCTCACACAGGCACACCCTGGTGGCCCCGAGCCCTGGTGGCCCCGAGCCCTGCCAAGCACAGAGTGCTCTCCTGAGTGGGAAATCCTTGGCACCTCTCAGCTCCCAGGGGACACTTTCTGCCCTGCAGGGAGGGATGAGCCAGGGGTGCCTGGGCTGTCCCATGGCCTGGGACACTGCCAGGGACCCAGGGGCAGCCTCAGGGTAGCCTCTGCCAGGGTCTCAGCACCCTCTGAGCAAAGAAATTCCTCCAACAGCTGCCCTCTGGCAGTGGGAGCCATCCCCTGTGTCCTGTCCCTCCATGCCTTGTCCCCAGCCCCTCTCCAGCTCTCCTGGAGCCCCTTTAGCCCCTGGAAAGGGCTCTGAGCTCTCCCTGGATCCTTCTCCTCCGCAGCTCTCCCAGCCTGTTTATTAACAATTACTTGGTATAATATCATTTAGTTAAGAGTACTGCTCTCTGCTAACACTGCTGAAGTTATTGCAGAGACTGCCAGTGGACAGCAGAGTCACCTGAACAGCTGAAACACCCCTGCCCTTTGCCACTTTAGCCAGGGCATGGGAGCAGCTTCCATGTGCTGCAGAAAGTGCCTGCACAGAGCAGAGTGAACTGTGAGCAGCCCCAGGGGAGGAGGAGGGCAGAGGATGTGGATGCCTCTCCCATCCTCCCCTGCCTGATGAGGATAAACCATCCAGCCAGGCAGTGCAAAACCTCCAGGAAATACAAATAATGGGAGGCAGCCTTCAGCCTTCATCAGCTCTGAGACAGCATAAAGACTTGGCTCATTCTCCTTTTCAATTCTTGGTGATAAAATTACTTGGCTCTGAGCACTCCAAAACGCAGGACACTGTCATGTTTTCCTTTGCTGTGCTTCCCATTCATTTGCACAAGTCACCATTTCTTCTTCTCTTAAATTACGTTAAAATAAACAATGGAAACATACAAAGGAACCTATATTCTCTTACTGAATAATGAGATGCTATCTTTGAGTACATGGCCAAAGTCTGACATCCCATAAATCCAAGACAAAGGCTCAATTAGCCCAGATAATGCCCATAAAGCCAGCAGAGCTTCACAAAGATATGTAAATGTCAGCACCTTCATTTTACAGGAGAAAATGAAGTGCTGAGAGCAGACGTGGTCAGATCACATCACATCCAAGAATCCAGACCCCTTTACTCCCAGACTAATTAGTATCTCTTATAACAGTGCTCCTTTACATACTAACAATCATCTCTGCTGTAACATACATCAAAAGGCAGGAAATATCACACCCAATCCCTTGGAAAAAGCTGATTTTTCTATAAAACAACTGAATGTACGTTCACTCTGCTGATTTGCAAGTTTAGTAAAAAGCTGCTCTTCTAATTAAATCACAGAATCATTAAGGCTGGCAAAGTCCTCCAAGATCATCCATGCTCAAACTTTGACTGAACACCATCTTGTCAACCAGACCACTGTGTCCAACCATTAAAATATACCTCTAAAGATGTAAAGAAATAGGAAAAAAAAGAGACCTGAAAAGGTTTTTAAAAATTAAGAGAACTTTTTCTTGGGAAGAAAAAAAATCAAGTTTTGAACAACAACCAAAAAACATTTCAGTTATTATCCTTGGCACTCAAAAGTGAAAAAAGAAGTCCAAGATTTTATAAGTCTTTATCTTCTTTCAGCAGACAGAGTTAACTGAGCACAGGGAGCTGCTGCACAGAAAAAACAAACTTGGGAAGAAAAGAAAGTGGTTAGTCATGAGGGATTATAATGGCCCATAGTAAACAGGCTGGGTCACCAAACAAACAGAGCAAACTCCCCATCCTGCAAGATGCTGGGGAATTCTCCCAGGGGAGGTGCAAGTGGGGCTGGTGGTGAGAAGCAGCAGCTCCCAGCAGGGAATGCTGAACCTCTGGGGCAGCCAGGGTGAGCACAGCCCATGGACCCCAACCCAGAGCACCCCCAGCAAGGTGCAAACGCACACCCCACTCACCAGTGGGCTTGGAGAGACTTGCAAAAATAACTTTAAAAAAATAAACCCTCCTTCATGGAACTCTCCGAGCTCACAGCTCCTACTTCCCAATAACAAACTGTCAGTGCTTTCTGCTGTGGGCTGCAGAAAGAAAAAGCTCAGAGCTGCAGGAACTGCATCCTGCCAGGATCCCAGCCTGGCACATTGGGTCACACAGGAAAAGCCTCTCAGGCCCTTGGACCTGTGTCTGGGGCTTGAGGAGTGCAATTCAAATCAGCTGCTCCTAAAGTGGCAGAAGGGTGGAGGCTGACAATAATAAACTCATTTGAAAGCAGTGTCTTCTCTCCAGCTCTACCAGATACCAAATTAGAAACAGTTCTGGCAGCATTTTGTCTGCTGCTTGTGAAGCAAAAGTGAATAGACTTGCTAAAATTCAGCTGACAGGTTTTTGCATTTATCCCAGGTTCAACCACGGGCAAGCCTGTGGAGTGGGGAACATCCCTGCACTGGCCTCAGCTGACAAGGCCCAAGCAAGCACAGTGCTGAAGGCTTTCATTCACAAAAACTCCATTTCTCCACCAAAATATCTCCACTGGACTGGTAAGACTCTCAGACAAACCATCAGAGCATCACTGCTGACCTTTCCTGGTGCAGAATTCTCAGCACAGGGAGCAAGGTGGGCATGAGAGAACACACCTGCACAATCATTGGAGTCACAGGATCATGGGGTAACCTGAGCTGGAAGGGATTGCAGTAATTACACATCCTCTACACAGAAAGAGACATAGTTCTCCCAGGAAAATCCTGGGGAGCTGTGTAAAAGCCGTAAGAAATTCAGAAGAAAGAATTCAAACAATTATTATCTCTCTTTCTGTAACCATTGTTTATAGATATGGTTCTCCAGAGTGTGCTATTCATAGTTCACCAATAGTGTGAGGGAAGATTCCTAAAAGCCAATCAGGCCTTAAGTCCACCACTGTTTCTACAAGAACTGCACATTTCTAATAATTCATTGCCTTTTCAGCCTTCTGATGATGGAGCCTCTGTATCACCTTTGGCTGTCCCCAGTACCCCTCCAGTGATCAGGGACCTACAGGGATCATCCTCCAGCTCCTGGCCCTGCACAGGACAGCCCCAACCATCCCACCCTATGCATCCCTGAGAGCATTGGCCAATTAATTCTTCAACTCTGGCAGGCTGGAGCCCCCATCCCAACCAGCTGCCATTGTGGAGATACTGGAACTCAACCACGCAACATTTCAGCAGGAATTTCCTATTCACTCCCACACTACATGCCCTACTTTAGGCTTTTAAACCAGTGTGGCTACACAGAAGTGAGCTTTTCCAGAGCAAACCAGCTTCACACAGCAATGCCTTCCCTCTGCATAATGCTGATTATCAAACCAGGCCAGGCAGGCACAGCAGATCCTCACAGATGCCTCAGGGAGAGAAATTAACCCAAAATTCAGACAAGCAAACCTCTGTTGTATTATGCAGCCTCAGGATACAGACTCATGACTTAACTAAAGAGACTTTTCCTACAGACTATCTCCTACAAACCATCACCCCGTGTTAATCAGGCTTCTGCAGAGCATCTCTGCTCAGCACCCAATTTAATGTGACAAACTGGGAGCTTATCACAGCAGCCATCACACAATGCAGCTTGATAGGAAAAGCTCAGAGCCTGTTCCCAGCCAGGATGACCTTTTCCAGCATTTTTATAGATCCTTGCATATATTTACTAGCAAACACCAGGGCAACAGGGTAATGAGAGCTACTGATAATGCCATGACCAACAAGTCTGATGCTGTATCAAAAATTACATGTGAAGATCAACAGGACTGAAGCTTTGAGCATGAATACTTGGTTGGTGGCAGAACGGAAAAACTTCAGGAATAAGAGGAAAAAGTGGAAAATAGGTAATTCAGAGTGAAAGGAGGTGATACAAGGAAAAACTGACAGAAAACATGGCTGGGTGAGGAGCAGCTGGAGAGGCTCACAGAAGACATCTCACTTTGTGAGAGCACAAAGGCAATTCAGCCAAGCCCTTCCAAGATGAAACCAAGGTGGGACAAGGGAGGCCCAGCAGTTCCTGGGATGGATATCCAACGGGAGTGCACTCCTCAGCTGGCCAGAGCTGCAGGGAAGTGGAGTCAATGACCCTGAGTGCTCCACACTCCAGCTAATAGCAGGGGACCCTCCCTGCCCTAATGCTGGATTATGCAAAAGACCATCCAGAAGTGCCAAGTCAGGGCTTTGCATTATCACTGCACAGCCCAGCAGAGCCACTGAGGTAAGGCATTAGCCTGGGCAGCAGCTCTCATTAACCCTTCTCTCATTAACCTGCTCGGTGCCCAGCAGGCTGCTGACAGACCAGCCTTCTGATCTCCCTGTGCTTCTGACAGACCAGCCTTCTGCCCTCCCTGTGCTCCTGGGACATGACAGAATTCCAGCCCTGCTCCATCCCCAGTGTCCCTGGCACAGTCAGACCTCAGAGATGAAGTGTGTGCTTGCAGAGAAGTCACTGCTCCGAGCCAGAGGTCAGCCTGGAGGTCCCTTCTGAGGTGACACAGCTCTGAGGACACCTTTGTGCTCCACAGGAGGAAGCTTTAACAGGTTACACTGCACATGAAGCAGAGGGAATTCCCATGGGCTCATCCCCACAACCCCAGGAACTGAGGAAACACTACAGGACCCCACTGCAAAGAGAAGAACTCTTGTAAACTCACAACACTTGCACAGACCATCAAATTCAGGGCACATTTCCAGCCCTGCCTGACCTAACCACCCCCCTCTGAAGAAAACAAGATGCTCTAATATTTATTTTCCAAGTTGACTGCAGAAAAAGGAACTGCTGTGACCTGAAGTGAGACGCCAAATCAAACATTTCCAGCTTGAAAAAGTTTGTTGCACTCTTGAAATGTTTACCACAATAAATCTGGAAGGTTACTGGTAGGCCATGCAAAAAAGTCTGACTTCAGAAAGGGTGATTGTGACAATGTAGCTCTTCAAAGTGGGCTGTAAATTTGTAAGTAAATACAAGGAATAGGCACACTCAACTTGCACATAATATTTAAAAGACTTCAGAAGAGCAGATGAGTTGCTGTGGTCCTGCTCTCCAGGGTGACAAGGACAGGAAAACAGCAACCTGAAGTGCAGGAGCTTGCAAAGAGCTCTCTATGCAGAGAACCACACACACACACGGAATTTAATACCCAATCCAGGCTGTCTGAGGATAAAACAACTAATAACTGGTCAAGAAATCCCCTTGTCCTACAAAGATTCTGCAGAAACACAGATTCCCAGCCATACCAACTGATTTGCAACACAGAAATCCCCAAAATCAGTGGGTTTTGCACGGAATTTTGTCCTTGGTGTTATCAGAGCCTCTGACATCAAGAAGCTGTCAGCAGAGCAGTTTCCTCCCAGTGGCATGGCAATGAGTGTGGGCAGCAGCCAGAGCAGGCCCTGCTGCAGGCATGACTTACAGTGGTGTGATGAGAGACGCTGCCTCCGATGTTGAGGTTCTTGAGGAGCTGTGGGGAGCCTCCATACTGCCCCGAGATCTGCTTCCTGACCTCGGCTGCCACGGTCCTGCAACGACACAGGGACACGGTCACCCCAGCAGGGACAGGACACAGGGACACGGTCACCCCGGCAGGGACACGACACAGGGACACGGTCACCCCAGCAGGGACAGGACACAGGGACACGGTCACCCCAGCAGGGACACGGGGATGGAGCAGAGCCACCCCCTGTGCAGGGATGGAAGCAGACACTGCTCGCTGCACCGAGGCTGTCACTGCCCTCAGGAAACAGACCCTGCATAACCAAACTCCCAGGAATCACAAAGCCCTCACAAGGCTGCAGATACGCATTTTTAACAGCAATTAATTATTTTTTTTTTTCCCTTTTGTGAGCTGCTCTTCTGAGCGCATCTGTGGCAATAAAATGCACGTGACCCCGAGCACAAATTAAGTTGTTCCCAGCAGGCTCTTCCAAGGAAAGCTCTTCTCCAGAGTTCTCCTCACCCTTCAGCAGCTCCTGGTCACACAGCTGCTCCTGTACTCTGCATTTTCATCCCTCTGCCTATTTTTGGGGTCTGCAATCACAGTCAGACAAAGGACCAGGAAACAAATGACTGGGTCAGAACAAAAAGGTGTTTCCCTTCCCGTGTAGGAAAGGTAAAGGTGACAAGCACAGGAAACACTGGCACAGAGCCTTGTGTCTCTGCCAGAAAGAAAATCCACCACTGGGTGATTTTCTCACCAGGAATGGAAAGCACAGAGCAGCCCTTCCAGGCCTGAAGGGTGACAGCTGTGACCCTCCACCGGTTTTCCATTTTGGCTAAAGAGCCACATTGTCTCTGGGAAGGCTGAAAACACAAGAGGTGGGTAAAGCCACCTGGAGGGGGAAGGAGGAGCACAACAGAGGGAAATGCTGATGGCCAGGGGCTGTCTGAACAAAGAGCCACAGCCCCAGCCCCACCACAGCCATGCCCAGCTCCCCATCCTGTATCCCAGCAGGAAGCTGCAGCTCCTCTCAGCAGGGACAGCCAAGCCTCTGAGGAGGGTGGAAATGGTTTTGTTCCAAAAGCAAACCAAAACCCAGATTCCTCCCACACAAAAAAGCTGTGTAGGTGAAAAGCTGCTGAGTACCCCTGGCCTGCAGGACCTCACCAACACAAATGCTCCTCCCCAGGAGTCAACACCCAACTGAGCAGTGACAAACCCACCCCAGCGTCACTCACCACATCACAGCACTGCTGGCAGCTCTGGCTCCCAGAGCAAATTCCCAGCTCCAAGGACACACTAACCAGCCCATAAGGCAATGAACAGGCTGCAAGGACTGGAGTGATTTTTTTTCTGCTGTATCAGTATCTTTGAGCACCCTCATGGCTAATTGACTCCTGATCTCACCAGGGGGACTGTGCTGTTTATTAGAACAGCACACGAGCTGCTAAAACCCTGCCAAGGAGATGGTTAAACCTGTCCTGAGCTAAACCTGGACACCAGGATGGGCTCCTGCCTTTGGGATTGCTGGTGGGCAGGAACAAAGGCAGCTGGAGGCAGTGGAAGAGAAGGGAACTCTAAGAGGGAACTGGCTGGGACAATTGAGGCTGCCATGGGGAGCAGATGTTTCCTCAGGCCAGAGGATGGACATAAGATTAGCTAGAGGAAGCATTATTTTGTCTTTTTTAAAAAAGTAGACTGCAGGAGGAAAAAAAAAAATCAAGTTTTATGTATTCTGGCTGCAAGAAGTAATTTCCTTCATGTTTGCCTTTATCTGATGTTTTCACTTCTGGTGGGTGGCTTCTGTCCTGCTGGGGACAGGGAACACCCAGGAAAAGCCATCTCCCTGTTCCCACCACGTGTGCACACACAGACACACTGAGAGCAAACCAAGTGTCTGCTGCTTTTGCAGGGAAATTTGGAATGCATTAAAATGGCTGCTTGGCATGGAAAGCACACGTGGAGCTGTGGCTGGGGATGGCCAAGCTTGTCCCCAGGATGCACAGGACTCTGCTCTACACCAGGCTCTCACTCGCTGGGTTTGGTGTCACTCCTGAGGAGGCACAGAGCCCTGGCAGCAAAAAATCAGAGCCCAGCACAACAGGAAAAACTAAAATCCCTTCCCCATTTCCAAGAGGCACCGTTTACAGATGGGAAGTCCAGCCAGAGGAGGGGATCTGTCCCCAGCTGTCCTCCTCAGCAACCCGAGGCATCTCTGTGGTCCAGCAGGGGAAGGAACGTGGTGCCACAAAGAGTGGCACTGATCAGCTCACTGGATTTGGAAAATCCCCCCAAAGCACGACCACAGCCAGTCAGAACTGAAGCTCCAGTGGGTTTCACCAAGGACCAGCATTACTCTCGAGGCTGAAGCACTCCTGCCTCTCCAGCTTTCACCAGCACCCGTCAAAACTCTTCCCACGTGAAGTTAATGGGCACTGTGTAAACCTCAGAATTCCCGAGTGGAGTCTGCAGGGGTTACTGCTCATTCCAAGCCTGCAGTCCAACCCACAGCTCTTTCTGTGTCACTGCATTCACAGAGGTTCTGGACACCACGTCCCCAGGGAAAGCATCGTGCCTCTGACACTCAGAAATCATCTCCTAACATAACCTGGTCTCCAGATGTGTTTCTGGGTGATCTATCTCCCTCTGGGTTTGTGGCAGCATGATCAGAGCCCTCTCCCACCCCTTTCCACCTGCCAGGTGTCCCCCTTGGGCTCCCCTGACCACCCAATGGCTTTTCTAGAGTTGTTCCAGTTGGGAATCACCTTTCAGCAGATGTGCTTCACCCTGATCACTCACTCCAGAGAAGAAGCAGAACCTTTGGAGAACCAAATGAGTATTTCCACATTGGGAAAATACCTCAGCTTTCCTCTTGCAGGGCTGCTTCCTCACTGTTTCCTCCCAGAGGTTCCCAGTTTCCCTAAAACAAATAACTCCTGCTCTGGTGGAAGGTGTCCCTGACCACAGGGTGAGATTTAAGGTCCCTTCCAACCAAACCATTCCATCACTCTGTGAACACACTTGCCTTCTCCTCCTCCTCCTGCACTCCCAAAGGCTGTTTGTCCATGACAAACTGGCCATGCCCAGCAGTCCATGTTACACTACAACCCTGAGCATTATTTCTAACCTAGAGCAATGCTGGTAGGTTACACCAAACCCCATCAAGAAAAGAGAAATAAATATTCTCCAAATGTAAAAAAAAAAAAATATATTAATTTGGTAGAGCCGAAGAGCCATTAAAGCTTTGATAATTAAAAGGACAAATAAAAAACTGCCTCTTTAATAACTTATCTAATATTCAACATGTAACCTGGGAACCTCAGACAAACATTCCAGTTAATTACAGCCCACAGCCTCATGAATGTCTGTGTTTAAAGTACATCTTCCCCAGTCACTTCCTTTCTGACCTTCTTCACTGGTTAATTATTGTGTGTGCATGTGGTTCACACAGAAAAAGAAAAAAACACACAAAGAAGAGGAAAAAAATCCTCTTGGAACTGGCTCCTAAAGCAAAACAAAACTAGTCATTCTCAAAGTACTTCGAGCTGCAAATAACAAAATGAAGCCATGTTTGCACTCCCAGGGATTTTTACTACACACAAAAATCATTCCTCTGTGTGCTGAGCCTGGTCAAATCCAAAAATTGTTCCTTTTTTATTTTAATTTTTTTTTCTTTAGCTTAACCAGCAAACTGGAAATATCAGTTCTTCTTTTTGTCTTCCTAAAAAAATCTGCCCAAGATCTGCCTGGTGATGCCAAGCAAGGTCAGGAACTCTCCTGTTTCCCAGCAAAGGTGGGTCAGGGCCAGCCTGGGGTGATGCGAGGAAGTCTCCCTTTTCCACAGCCCTCTCCACTGGGAAAGGGCAAGGCAAATTGGTTCTCCCCATCCTGCTAATTACAGAAGTGTTGCTCCAGCCTGTTCCTCAGCCTGGGGTCAGTGCAGGGACTGCACACCCAGGGAGCTCTGAGAAGGCAGCCTGGCACTGCGAGGCATCTCAGCCCCAGCAGAGCTGCTCGTTCTGCCTCAGAGAGAGAAAACTGCATTTACACATCATTTACTTCCTCACCCTCTGTTCAGCCATCCTCCTGACTCACTGTGCTTGGATGTCAACCCCAAAGCCCGGTGGCACTGGCTGAGTGTCACCCTGCAGAGGGAGGAGCTGGCCCTCTGTCCTGCCTGCAGCCCCATCCAGGTGAGTCACCACCAGGGAAGCTCTGCTGGATGAGGGAACCTGCTCCAGGGATGCAGGGAGAGCTCTGGCCTGGAGCCACCCTGCCAGTTCAGCCCTTCCTCCTAAACCCCAGGTCCTGTTTCCTTCTGAGTGAACTCCTTCCCCTTGGAGTGAAATGGGTTTGATTTCCAGCTGAGGAAATGCCCAGCCTGATCCCGACCGCTGCAGGGTGTGTGTGGCTTCTTAAATTAACACAGATGAGCAACAACATGTTCCCTTTTTCCTCACCATTGATTAAAAGAGAAAACATCACACAACGCTGCCTGTGGTGCTCTTCTGATCACCTTTGATTCTGGAGGCTGAAACGTCCCCCCTGGGCTGCAGTGCACGGAGTGAGCTGCCAGGACACCTGGCTGAGGAAACCACCACAGGACTGCATCCTGCAGGACAGCAAAGCCACACCTCGAGCTAAAAACACCCAAGCAAAGAAGGAAGCCTTGGCAGCCCTGTGGCAGAGCCCTGGAGATGAATCTTGGAGGTCTCTTCCAACCCAGTGATTTTGTGAATTCTGTGATTCTGTAAGGTTTTGTCCCTGCCTCCTCCCTTGCTTTAAGCAGTCAGGGATTTTCTTGGGCTTCCCAAGCGCTGCCGACTCCCCCACGAGACATCCAGAGAGGCTGCACGGGGACAGCCGTGGGACTTTTGGGGAGAACAGGAAAGGTATGCTCTGAAATTCCTGCTAAAAATCCATGACAGTGTTTTGACAATGCAAATGGCATCTGGATGTGGGAAGAGAATAAACTGTGATGAATATTCTGCTGTGACCACGCTTCTGGCCCAATCTGGTGCTCCTGGGAGCCAGTGCCAGCTCTGCTATTGGCTTCAGTGGGTGCAGGTTTCACACCATCCCTCTTTACCCTGGGGCTGGGCAAAGGAGGCTGTCAGTCCCCCTGACACATCATTCAGGGAGTGTAAAAGGCCTCCAAATGAACATAAATGTAAATTTAGCCTTCCCAAGTCCCCTTTTACAGCACCCCATCAGTGTAAAGGGAGCTGCAGCAGAAATAAGATGCTCTGAATGTAGTGAACACAAGTGTTTTCCCCTCAATTCAAATCCATAAAGACAAGCTGTGATTACTCCAGGAATCCCATATAGTGTAAGAGTCCTGGATGATGGGGAATTTCCAAGTCACTGAATTTCTGAGAGCAGGACCAGCCCCTGCTGAAGACCCCCTAGCCCCAGACAGCAGCACCTCAGGGGGTTCCTGTTCACATGGAAGCACCTGGGAAGGGGTTGCACCCACCAGCTAAAAACTGTTTTCTCTGGACTCCACTGACAGCTGGGCACAGGAAAACTGAAAATTCTCAGCAACAGAACACAGAGCAGTTGTAAAAATCACACTGTGGGGTTTGTGTGAGGCTGACAGGCACTGTAAAACAGAGGGCAGGGCAGGTGTGCTGTTCCAAGTCACAGGGATCCTCTCCCACTGTGGGAGCAGAAAGGAAGATCAGAACTTTTCCAAGCAAAGACACTTCCATGGTGATGGTCTGACCAAAGGAGCAGCCCTGCATTCCCCAGATAACCCAGCCTCAGGATGGTCCAAAAGCACTGACAAGGCACTGAGCCAGGGGCTCACAGGAAAGCCTACATGAGTTTATCCCTGTGATGTTTTTGCTGTGTGAGGTTTGAAGGGGGAGTTCTCCCTTCTCTCTTTTTGAACTTTAAAAACCCTGCAAACCTTTTCCTCTGTCCCAGGAAGCACTGGAGTGCTGGGATAAAACATGCTCCAGTTACTGGGACATCCAGGAACTCAGGACTGACCCTTTTGGTGGGGGGGTTTCCACACCCTGTTTCTTTGCCAAGTGGTCCCATATCCAAAAAATGTCCTGGGATAACACAGCTGGGAATGTGCACCAGAAACAGGAGGCACTGAAGCTGCTCTGCTCTCACACTGAGATGGAAGCAACAGCCCCCATGCTGCTACAGAATCATCAGGATGTTGCAGAAAGATGTGACCCACTACAGCTTAAAAACATTTCCTACCAATATATTTGCAAATAAAAAATAGCAGTTTTATGCAAGATCTTATTAACCCATTATATATGTTTAACTCAGGAGTTTCTTCCGATGGAGTCAAGAAGAACTAGTAATGGCCAAATTCTAGTTCAAACCCATCCTGCAAAAACTCAGCAGGCCCTAATCATGAAGACACCTTGTAACATATTCTTAAAAAGATATTTTGAAACTGTTGGGGCAATTACTGATAGCCTCTGCCCAATATTTAAAGATTTGGATGCAATGAGCAAACAGGGCATGGCACCAGCACTCTGATCATGCTTTTGAGGGGCACCACAGTGGCTGAAGAAAGCACAGCAGATAAATCTTGAGCTGTGGGACACATCCCTGGACTTTCCAAGAAAAGGCTCAGCCCATCCCATGTTTGTTTTTCTACCTCTACTGCAACAACCAGTTTAGAAACGTGCAGCTGGACTAAAGGAATTTGTCTTGGTGGATCTGAATGACATCCATTTGGAGCACACAGGCAAAGCAAGAGCAGCATGGCTGTTTCCTGTGAATAAGACAAATGCTGCATCTACCTCGATGAGTCAGCCAAACCGGGGGGCAGAGTGTGAAAATGTGAGGGATCTATTCTTCTTGAAACAATGGAACTGGGGAGGGCTTCCAGCAGCCACCAGCACAGCTCTGGGACTTCCGTGCACTGCCTGCCCCAGTCTCCCATCCCCAGGAACAGCAACATTCCCAGCAGGTCTGTGCCAGCAGGAGAAGGAAGGACAGCAGCCCAGCCTGGGCATTCCCACAAGTTTTTGCCTTCACGTGCACTGGATGTGCAGGCCATGAACCAGGAACTTGAGATTTCTCAGAATATGACACTACAACATGGGAAACTCCACAGAAAACACAGCAATCTTACAAGTGTAAAAGAAAGGTGGAGATGCAACAGCCCTGACTTCACTGCAAAGCACCTGCGTCCTTCTACAGGCACAGGTGAACCAGACCTGTTTAAAGACCACACTGGGAAACACAGGGAGTGGATCAACTAGCCCAAAAGGTGCTCAGAGGTGGCACAGCTGTGCTACAACCCAGATTAGCCCAAAAGGTGCTCAGAGGTGGCACAGCTGTCTACAACCCAGTGAACCAGGCAGGACACAGGTGAACCAGACCTGTTTAAAGACCACACTGGGAAACACAGGGAGTGGATCAACTAGCCCAAAAGGTGCTCAGAGGTGGCACAGCTGTGCTACAACCCAGATTAGCCCAAAAGGTGCTCAGAGGTGGCACAGCTGTGCTACGACCCAGTGAACCAGGCAGGACTGCTGAGCACCACAGTGGTCACCCCAGGGCCACCTCACTGAACTTCCTCCAGGGCTGTCCAGCTCGGACACTCTGACTGCCAGGGCTTGTCTCTCATGTGACATTCTTATGACTACAACCAAGGAGCAGGAAAAACGGTCTGGCAGCAAATCCATCTCTGCCCATTCCTTGATCTGTCACACTAACTCCTGGCTGGTGCACATCAAAATGTGCAGAGAACCTGAAGAGAACAGCAATGTTTTCACCTGCTTCCAGATCATGAGTGGGGTGGGACTGATGTCACTCCTCTACCTCCTACCCACCCTTGTCCTTTGCCCTCCTGTTTCTTTGGACCTTCTCCATCACAGCTTCTCTAACTGCAACTACTTGTACCTACAGCTTCTCACTCAATGGCACGAAAATGAGACTCCTTCTGCTACTGTCCACATCCTCCTGAACAGCTCTGGCACAACTGATGGATCTCGCTTTCACTCCACTGCTGGCTACAGGTAGGAGAGATACCATGGTCACCAAAGGCTACCTGGTCAGACCTGCTAACAGAGAAATAGCTCCCACCTGGAACCACATACCAAACACGGAATGTAAATCTGCAGAAACCTGCCGTTGGCAGGTAAATTTCTATAAATACTCCTCTTCAAAAAATAACCAAACTTTGAGAAACCCGAGGATGCTCAGCCCCGCGAGCCTCACGCAGCTCGGCGGGTCCCAGGAGCGAAGCAGCCGCGCTCACACACAAAAGGAAGGCGCTGGCAGGGAGCTCTCTCTCCATTTTCCAGCAGCGGGAGGGAGGTCGGCGCTCCCCTCCCAGGTGCGGGGCCGGGGCAGCGCCGGGAGGCGGCCGGGGCAGGGCCGGCCCGGCCGGGAAAGCGCCGTGCCGCCCATTGTGCGGCCGGAGGGGCTGCACAAAGCGCCCGGCCGCCCTTTGTTCGCGGCAGCGGAATTCCACGGCTCCTTCCCTCCTCTTCCTCCCTCCCCCGCTCCCCGCGGGAGCTCCCCCGGGGGAGCGGCCCCGCGCTCGGCGGCCGCCGCGCCCGCTCCCGGCCCTTTGTGGCGGGCGGGGGGGCCCAGCCCCGCGGCCGTGCCCGCG